>NC_066375.1:8707500-9017222 GCF_013377495.2 Cygnus atratus | reverse complement strand
CCTTGTGCCCAGGCATGTTGTCCCCTTCATTCCCACACATGGGCTTCTTTTTGCATTGATGCGAGCATCCCTCTGGATGTTGTGTCACATCACCCCCCGGGGCATCAGTGCCCTCTCCCTGCTGTCCTGCATGGGACCTGGGAGCCTCCAGCTCCTCCCAAACCACATGGAGCCTGGCCTGGGATGACAAATCCAGCTGGGGGTCCCTGGCTCCTGCTTGGGCGCGATGCAGGGACCCCTCAGCTCAGCAGGTGGTGGGATGGGAGCCTAACAGGAGCCCTGGCAGAGCAAGGCAGGCTTGTCACCAGAGGGTTGTCTTTATCAGGGTGCGGGTCACGATTCCGCTCCATAGGGAGGAAGTTTAAATAAAAGATGTGGTGCCTTCCCCCAGGCCGGAAGGACAACAGCTGCTAAATACTGTTAATGTTAAAAGCCCTCAATTAGGAGGACCGTTGAGGGACAGCACAGGAAGCCAGAAATAACTAAAATAACTACTGCAAGGCACTGCCATGAGGGGTGAGACTCCTTCCTGCCTGCACCCCAAGGTGCAAGGAAGGATTTGATCTGCTCCCTCCTTGCAAAACATCCCCACACACCCAGGCCAGGCTGTCATCAGTGGGTCCTGCGGGCATGGCAAACTACGGGGAATTTGGCTTCGCATCCAAATGCTCTGCTTTTTCCCATAGATGCTATGAGACTTTTTTTTTTTTTTAAACACATAAAGACAACCAATTTTTCTCCTTGGAAATAAAAAGCCTCTGACATCACCTGCTGCTTATCTTGCTGCAGTGACATGTAGTTTCTTTCCAAGCCTAAAGAGCACAACCCTGACTCCAATAGGGGCTTAATTGCTTTCAGTCCTGTTAATTGAATTTGGCTCTCCTGTGCCACTTAGCACTGACTGAAGGAGGGAAACAGGAAAAAGAAAAAAAAAAAAAAAAAAAAAAAGAAGTCTGGGAAACAAGCTCAGCTGGCCCAAGGGACACGGCTCCTGCAGACATTATAAATGCATGTGCCCCTGAGCAGGGGGCTGCTTAAGCTGGGTGGGTAGTCTTGGGAAGTGTCTTGGGTGCCATGGTAGGAAGAAGTGGCTCCTGTGACTTCTGGGCTTTGAGGAGTCTATGGGCTAAATACTAGGTCTGAAATTAAGGTAAATTCCAGGTAATTATGAGATTTGGGGTGGTAGGGGACTGCCTGTGCTCTCAGGGGTGGTCCTGCTTGTGTACGACTCTGATCTCTGGTGGTATCCTTGGTTTCAAACCCCAGTGTTTTGGGGAGCTGGTAAGGTAACTTTAGAAGAGGTGGCTCTCTCCAGGGTGGGCCTCTTGCAGATGGCTTGGAGGAACAAGCTCCTCCACCAGCAGTGTGTCTGCATCTGCCTTGCTTGTGGACAGGCAGGTTTCTGGTGTGTGCCAGGTTTTGGAGGAGCCCTGCTGTGCTAACACCTGCACTGGCATCTGTGCTTACTCATGTCTCCCGCAGCATGAGGGAGTGACCTCTCTAGAAGTCAGTTGGCTATTCCTGGTTGTGCTGGCAACATTTGCTGTGAGAATGGGAGTTTGAGAGGGAGCTTCCTGGGCCGTGCACTCTGTTTCCTTTTCACAAAGGGGCTGTGTAAAATCTCTGTGGTGTCGGGGGCTTCTGTTCCCCCTCAGAGAAGTGCAGAGAGTGGCTGCAGTCTCTGTCTATGAGACAGCTGGGTAACAGTGGCAAGGTCTGGCTGCTGTTGTCTTGATTTCTGGAGCAAGATCCGCATGTTAGCGAAATCCGTGGGCATCCCTCCCACGCAGCTAGGGCAGCGTGGTGCTGCTGTGCTGCATGCAGGCAGACCACGGGCGCATCGGGAGGTGCTGCTCCTGCGGGAGCCCTCCCTGCCTGTTAGCTCTGGCCCTCTGCATGTTCCCGGGAGCTGCTGTGATCGTCCCCAGGCTGCAGAAGCAGCAGCAGGGTGTGTTTAGGGGAGTGCTGCCAAATAACAGCACGGCGAGGTCTTGTAGCAAAGATCTCGTAAGCCTAAATCAGAGATCTGAGGTGAGTCAGAGGTTTAATTTAATTAAGTCTAAAATTAGAGCAGAGCCTCTGTAAGGGGAAGGCAGGGCGGAGGAAGTAAGATTTGGGGGTATGCTTGTAAGTGAGGATTGGGGAGTATAGGCTTGTGCTGTTTATACAGACTGATGGCAGTGTCCCGTGGGCTTTAATATATTTAATAAGCACGTTTTGAGCACAAATTAGTGTGCACAGCTGAGTACTGCCATTTGCTGTATAACTCTGGCTAGTCAATTAATTTATAGTTTTGCTTCCGCATGTGAACGATGCTCTCTTGTCTTTTGTCTTTTCTCTCTTTATAGTTTCTGTGGAAAAGAGTATTGCCTTTCAACATGTGCATATTATCCAGTACCTGGCACAATGGCACTAGGGCTTGTAGTGACTGCTGCAGTGTAAATAATCAGTAATAATGGTAGTTCATACACAAAGAATGTGCCAACACTATTATTTCTGAAGATTTTCCCTTTTTAACTTTTTTGTAAACCAGCTTAAATATCTGTCCTCATGAATTATTTGGCCTCTTTCACTTCTTAAAGCAAATGTTAATGGATGTTGGTCAAGGATGTTGGTAGGACGTGACCTAAGGATCTTGTTGGCCAGTTAGTGGAAAAAGCAAGCTTGGGCTTGAAAATGGCTTAGGAAATGTATTTTTTGGGAGGATCATATTTAACTGAGAAGAGCAGGTTGAAGGTTAATAAGTTTGGGAACATGATTAAGAATCCACCCACATGAAGAAACTTCTTGTGGTGAATGTCAGGAACCTTCCTGGTCCCTGAGGGCTCTGGACTGCTGCTGGTGGCTTTGTCTGGGGATTTGATTCTTGTCTGGGCCATGCTGCACATCCTGCCTGGAGGAGTTCATAGGGACTTTGTGGGGATGTTGCATCACTACAGGGTTAAGCTAAGTACTGCAGCCATTACCTAGGGCATCTTGGGTTCTTGCACGCTATGCATTTGCAATGTCAAATGTACAATCCAATCGTGGTGCAAGAACAGAGTGGGGTTATCTTGTTGCCCAGTGTTCTTGAGCAGCTTGGGTTCCTCTCTGTGCCCCAGAATGTTGGGAGAGGTTCAAAAGGGGAATAGATGATGGAAATGTTCAAGAAAGATATGCAACAAAGGTTAACAGCTGGGAAACATCCAGGGAGGAAGATGAAATCACACTCAAATTGTTGCTTGCTGCTTTCCAGGGCAGGTATCTGTTGTCTTCTCCCCTCCCTGTTGTTTTCCCCTTCCTGAAGAATGGTCTTGGTATATGGCATCAAATCCCATGCTATGCTGATGGCCTTGCCAGATGGCATGTGGTCCACAGCTCAGTGCCTGTCCTGTACACTTGCATGGAAAGAGGTAATGGCCCAAGGAGCTGCCAAGAATATTATACAGAGGTACTGCTGCTTTGGGATTTTGAATAGCACGTGAGGTTTAATTGTGTGGATGGGCCTTGCTGGGAAAGCTTCTAGCAAAAAGCTTTGCTGATGTGTTGGCAAGTGGAGGCCATGCAGATGCTTTGACTGTTGGATGAACTCATTATATGGACTAACATGTGCCAAGGAGATCAGAGGAGTCCTGCTGAGATCTGAGTGAGGAAGGAGGCTTGATGCACACAGAATGGCCTGTGGCTGTGTCGGGGTTGGGATTATCTGGTCTAGGTCAGCCTGCCAAGCAGCAGTGAGGTGCAGGGATCTGGCTTTTATTGCTGTATGAAAAGGGGATTGTGCATCATTATATTGGCCCGAGGGGAGGTTGGGGAAGTGTGTGGGTTACCCACCTTGTAGGAACAGCTGAATTTGGGCTGTGCCTCTGTCTCTGATGTCAGCTACAGTGGGTTCCTAGGAAATAAGGGATGATGTGGGTTAGATTTAACATGTTTCTACCTAGGGCCTGTTGCAACAGGGCTTGCAAGACATGCGTGACGGCAGTGGCCTGGATGGTGCACGCAGTGCAGGGGTATGGCAGTGACTCCAAACCCTGGGCTGCTTGGCAGCAAACACTGCACCCATCCTGCTGGGAGGGCTGGGCCAGGCCAGGGTGTCAGCAGGTGGCACTGTCTGCTGCGAGCAAGCCCTGGGCTGTGCCTGCACCCAGGGGTGCTCCTGCAGGACTGGGGGCAGCCACAGCTCTGGCTGGTGCAGATGTGACACCCTGCAGAGGTGGCTGCAAAGCTGTTGCTGTGGCTGTAGGTCTGTGCTTAGCAATGCCTTTAAAGCACATTATATATGCTGGTTTTAACAGGTATTCAGAGTGATTCTTGACACTAAGTAAAGCATTCCCTTGGGACGGTATTGTATCTGTGATACAAGGAAGGTTTCTACTGCCGCTGCCTCTAAGAACTGCATTTAGAGAATTGTTTCTTCTGCCTGAAATTCTCCTGCTGCTTCAGTGAGATGCTGGAATAATTTCAGCTATTGATCTGGTGTTGCTGTGCATTGTTTAAAGGCTGCCCCTTTCCATCCTAAAGACTTTAGGATCCCTACATCTTTACAGCATTTAGCGAGTAATTTGGGACCTTAGGATGAATGGTAAGGAATAGTTGCCGGCAGTCAGTGCTAGGCCACAGCCACTGGAAACGATGAGAAAAATGAACTGACGCTTCCTTGTAAGCCCTGCAATTGTGGGCTCTTGCCACTGGCAGAGTGGCGGAGGAGCTGGAGTTCTGCTCCGGGTCAGCGGTGTTGCAAAAGCAGAGCGACTTTCACTGCATGCTGCGGGGAGCCCTGGAGATGGAGGTTGCTGCTTGAGTGAAAGGGAGCTGGGAAAAGCAACCTCCCAGCCCTGCTGGCTCTGACACGGGTGAGCGGGGGCGCTGCCATGGCTCAGGCAGGTCCTTCAGAGAGGGTTGTTACACCCCTGATATAATTGTGTTCTCTGACGGTGGGCTCTGGTGGGCATCCCCTCCTTGTGCAAGCATGCATGCTGATTTCCCTCTCCCCAGCCCCTGTCACACAGAGCCATTAGGGACCTGGATGTTTACTCCCCTCATGAGCATCCACCTGTATGGGATCTCTGCCCACCACCTGCGGGGGGGCAGGTGCTGCCTATGTCAGGGCTTTCATGTAGGCTTCAACACCGAAATACTTCAGGTGACAATGTTTTTTTGGTTGTTAACACCTTGGAGGTGTGTGATGGACCTGGTGGATGTGGGTGCTGCTTGCTGGCAGTGTTTGATTGCATCCTGACTGATGCAGAGGATGGCTCTGAGGGGGAGCATCACTCCTGGTGACATGTGTCCCACCCCGGGAGAGCTGACACCGCACCGGTGTGACATGTCCTGATTTCCTGCAGTCTTCCAGTTGGAGGCTGGCTGCCCTTCCAGCGCTCTGCCCTCAGCAATAACTGCAAGGATTGTGAGGTCCCCTAAACCAAACTGTCTGAGCTGGAGAAAATCACTTGGGAGGGAATAAATGCAATTTTTGAGCGTAGAAAGAGCTGGGATGTTCTGCCCCAATTCTCAGCAAATGCTGAGCACTGCCAGCAGCTCATGTCACGCTCTGTCCAGTGTCAGTCATGGCAAAGCTTGTCCCCACGCTCTGGATCCATCCCCACTGGCCTGTGCTTTTTGTTGCAAAATGCAGAACTTTTCACCAGCCTGTTAAAAACACTCTTTGCCTGTGTGCCCCTGGTTTGCCAGCTGGTCCCAGGTGCTCTGAAGTGGTAGCCAGCTCTGTGCCACTTGTCTTGGATTGTTTTTCTTCCAAGTCATTGATGAACAGAAGGTGCTCAAGAAGCCAACTCATATGGGGCATGGATGAAAACAAAGGTGCTCAGTGACAGCCCTGCTTAGCCTCTTATGACTGTTGCTGTAGCGTTTCTACCAGGCCAGGTGCACGCGCTCATCTGAGGGCCAGAGCCTGGGGCTGGGAGCTGAGCCGCAGTCACTGGGAGTCAGCTGGGATGGCCTTGGGAGAGGCTCTGAACTCTCTCCTTCTCACTGATGGGGAAATGGATAAAAATAAAGATGCTCACCTCCCTCTGAGGGTGGTGAGAGGATTAATTGGTTAATGTTTGTGAAGTGCTTTGAAGCTGAAATAGGTTAGGTGAGTGCTAACCAAGATTGCAACAGCTAGATGTGTCATGTGGAGGTAAAGGCTGTGCTGAGAAGGCATTGTGAGCCTTAAAACTTCTGTTGTTCAGATGTCAGGTGCTTCCCGTGTTCAGAAGCAGTCAAACACAAGGATTAGAGGGATCTGAATGGCAATTGCAACACCAAGACCTTTCCCTTCTCATTAAATTCCAGGCTAATCTGCCCCTGGCTCGCAGGGATAGGCTGTGGTGCTGCAGCCCCGTGGTGAGGGGCAGCTGGGCCTTGCTGCAGTGCTGGCACTGCCCTGTCCTCCCTGTCCTTGGGCCAGGGCTGCGTGGGCAAGAAGGGCCAGCATGTATTGTGACGAGTGAAATCGAGTTCCGGGTTCAAGGCAGGGGAAACTGGAACTGGAGTGGGGCAGGGGTTGAGCAATGTGGGCTCCCTCCCGGGGAGGAGTGTGAGAACCGGTGTACCCAAAGCAAGAATGTGTTTGGAGACCTGGGTAAGCCCTGGCGGGTGGGGGCGGTGGTGCTGGAGCTGTGCTTAGCCTGGGTGTGTGTCCACCCACTGGTGGTTGCTCAACAAGCTGAAGGAGGCAGTGGCGATGTTTGCTTGGTGCTTGCTGGGGCTGAGCCTGGCCAGGAGCCCCAGCCATGGTGCGATGTCCCGTTCCCAGTGAGGGGGAACTGGGACTCTGGGTTGGGGGCAGAGCGCTCCGGGGGGTTGTGTGTCAGCCCTCGGTATGAGCCCTCCCTGTGTGGTGTGGCATTGTCACGTACCCAGGGCATCCACACTGGAAGAAGGGGGTCAAACTGCATTTTTCTTCTGGGGAGGACAGGGTGAGACTTCATCCTGCAGAATGGGGGAGCAGCGACAGAAGCCAGCAGCAGACCTGGCTGCTGACACCTGTGTTGAATGAGACTGAAGACTTGAGGCTTTCCTCCTGGAAGGATGGTGCATGTGGTGGTGGGCCAGCATTTATCTGCTATTGCTTGTGGGCCATGCTGTCTAGTTTCCATGGCACAAAGCTGCTGGGTGACTGCGCAATGTAGGACAGCATAAGTCTGGCCTCCATCACCCCATTTCTCCATGGTTTGTAGTGCCCGGTGCTTGTGCTTTTGTCCCTCTGGTGATGTAGGGAGAATTGGAGATGGTGTTAGTCTCTGGGGGAGGATTTGGGTAGCAATGGGGCAGGGGACTGCCTGAGCCTGGCTTCAAGGCAGCAGCAGGAGCTGCTCAGAGCTGTGCCTGGCTGCTGGGTGGGTTGTGCCCTTGTCTGTGTGTCTGTGCCCGTGTCTGTGTGGGTTCAGCAAGGGCAGAGGGGTTTGTCCTGGTCTCTCTTGGGCTTAGCGTGTGGGATTCTTGTTCTCTGCACCTCATGGGACTGGCTTTCCTGGGTCTGCAGCCAGCATGTGGGACAGGGCAAGTGCTGGGACAGGTGAAACTGTGGGACTCTGGGTGTTTAGGACAAACCAAGGGGAGACCAGTCATGGAGCCACCCAGCTGTGGCAGCCCGGAGCTGAGCAGCAGCCCTGCAGTCACCGGCAGTACCTGGGCTGCCCGGCCTTCCTGGAGCAGGCTGGGGCTTGGCACGCAGATCAAAGGGCCTTGCGTGGGAGAAGATAAGCAGCTGGTCTGGGAAGGGGGAGGTTGGGCTGGCCACGTGGAGCCAGGAGGAGGGTGCCAGTGTCTTTCACTTTCATTGACCTCTCCTGCAAACCAGAGCCAAGAGGTGGCACTGCAGCTGGTGCCGTGGGCCTTGCAGGGAGCCTGCTGGCAGCCCCCTCTGGCCTTGCAGAGCAGGTGGGACTGCTCCTCCGCCTGCACCCGCTGCTCCATGGTTCCCCATGCCCGCTCTGCACCACTCCTTCCCCCTGGAAGGATCCAGCTGCTGTTGCAGACTGTCATCCAAATGCCTCTAAATGGGGGAAAGCCTGGGGACTTGTTTTACAAGGGTCAAACAGATGTAAATAGCTTTTCTACAAAGATTTCTGCTCCACTTCCCTCATCCCAAAGGCTGTAGCAGCCCCGGAGGAGGCTTCTTTTTTGCTTTGGTTACTGTACCCTGCTGAGGACTCAGCCCACACAGCCAGTTTTGGGCTCTCCAAGGTTTCTTCAAAAAACCAGCCAAATGTTGTTTGTTTTATGGACACCCTCATAATGCATATGGGTTTCCCAAGGAACAGCCAAAGTGCTGAGGAGGGTGGGGTGGGGAGGGAGGGGAACCGAGGAACTCTTCATCTGGGTTGACTCATGCTTGATGCTTTGGATGGATTTGTTATTCATCATGTACCCATTACTGCCTGGGGCCTGCTTAGCTCCATGCTCAAAAACTTTTTTTTTTTGCTTAAACCACATTACTGCAGTGCTGCTGAGCACTTGTTTGCAGTTGCCATGAGTGCCTTTACTCTAAAGCTCTTGGAGGCAGGAGATAACTAACTTCTTCCTCCCTTTCTGCAGAAAATGGTTTTGTTCCTGGACAAATCTATTCCACACAGCCAGTGTAAACCTCCTGCCCAGCAGCAAAGCTGCAGTACCAAGCTAAATGGCATGCAGATACGGTGCTCCCATTTGTGGGTCTTTGTAGCTACTGCTGCAAGCAGAGGTAACAGCAGGGAAAGGCAAAGTTTTGCCTGCAAGTGTTGACCTGAGCACCAGTTGGATGGAGGGTGATTAAAAGAGTAAAGCTCATCTTGTTTGAAATTGCCTATGGAATGACAATTCTGTTTTAGTGCTGTTGTCTTCTATGAATATGTGCTCACCTGTGTGGGCATGTTGTGCTCCTTCTGCCACCCAGAGACCCATCTTTGCTGGAGGTCTGTGGTGCCAGCAAGAGCAATGCTGTCAGTGTTGCTCTGAAACTAGCAGTGCTGTTGGGCAATTCCTTTATACCTGCTTAGAGAAAGTCACCAGAATTGCTTCTGGGGCTTGATTTCTGGTGCCAGTAAGTTCTGCAGAAGCAAAATCCAGCAGTGGTGCTAGGCCTGGGAGAGGTAGGTCTGCTCCTGGGAAGCAGTGACAGCTGATATGCTCTTGTGCACCCGAAATATTAGCATTATAATTTCTGGGCTGGTAATTCCCGTCACTGAAAGCTCACTGTTACAGAAATCGTGTCCAGTGAAAAGGGACAAACCCATCTCTACTGCATCAGGGTGAAATAGCTGTGCAAAGCAAACTCTCCCAGACCTCAATGCTGGTGTCGTAGACCTCAGCAGCAGAAGTGTGTGGGGCTGGGGAGCTGGTGGGGGACAGTGGAATGAACCCCAGGCTCAGCTCAAGGGAAGGTTGTGTCTTACCCTAACTATTGACTCATTCTGTGGCCAATGGCAAATCTTGCCTTTCTTCATAGTTCAGCTGATAGAGGACACTACTTGTCTCAGCCTCTCCGGGCTATAGGAAAAACTACTCAGTTGGTGTAAAGCCCCTAGGATGTGTTGGCCAAACTGTTCCCTAAATGGCAGGTGTGCTCTAATGGAAGGGCGGCACCTGGGGCTCTAGGTGAGATTTAAGCCAGAGGTGGAAAGCTGATGAGAGAGCACCTCCCCAGACAGCCATTATTGCGGGAGGGATAGCTTAATTCCAGTTAGGTCCTAAAGCAGAAGTCAGTGCAGTAAGGCACTGCAAAGCCATGCTCATGGGGGGAGATCTTGAGCTAGGACAGTTGTCTGCTGACAAGGGACAGGTTGCTTATTTTCTTGTCACTCCATTGCTTATATCCTCTGCTTGCTGAGTATGCCCTGTCATTTATGATGCAAATGACCTGATTTGAATAGTCTAGTTAAATCTTGGAGCTATGCTGATGAAAGACAGCACAAGAATCTGACCATGCAAAGCATCTTTTCACTTAGGTTCACTTAATCTGGTAAATGCTGAGGCTAGAAGTGAAAAATGAAACTCATAGAGAAGTCAAGTTCACAGATGTCCTGGAGTTATTCTAGCATCTGGAGAGCTGTTCTTTATTCAGATCAGGGGGACTCACTTTCCCATATCTCTTCAGTTTCTTCTTTGTTTTTTTTGATGCTTTTGAGAGCTGTGTTTAGTCTTGCTTATTAATCCTGTTTGCTGCAGTGATGCCACAGGGAGCCACTGCCGCTGGCATGAAGAGCTTTCAGTCTAATTTGAAACAAGATGTAACAAGGGAACACAACCCAGAGTGGGAGGCAGAGGGTGTAATGAGATCCCAGGTCTGATAGCCTGCATGTTGCACAACATGGTGTGTTTGAGCGCCTTGTTTGCAAACTTTGGGTGCCTTTTCTAAATTTTAGGGAATAATATCAACCTGAAGGTCAAGAGCAATACGAAAAGAGTAAGAGTGTTTTGGTTTCAACTGGACCTGAACTATTAATTTGCCTCTATTTTTGGAGATGGAGAAGTGCAGCAGAAGAAATTTTTTTTAGATCTAGGGTACTGAGTTCAAGAGTGGTGCTTGTGGGAGAAATTACCAAAAGGAGCTTCCAAGGCTGCCAGTGTTGCCGAAGTAGAGTAATATGATGCAGAATGAAGCAAGAGTAGCCAAGGCAAGAGGCTGCAGCTCTGGGAAACTTTAAAGGTGAGGAGGGCAGCACACTGGTTTTAATGAGAACACGGAGTTATTAAAGGAAGGATGAGGAATAAACAAGGATGGATCTCATCAGCTGCTTTTAAAATGTAGGACGTGGGAAAACTGGGGGGAAAGTGTTGGCATGCATCCCAGGCTGCAATGATTTATTTTTAAGCAAGGAATCTATCATTATGAGATGCAAAGACTTAGAGCAGCTGTTCTCAGTACAGGGATGTGAAAGTCCTTGGGCATCCTGGGAGTGAAGTGAAAGTGGATCTTTCGTCTCACTCTTTATTCCTCCACAGTAAAAGTTGATGAGTCCCTCCCTGTTGAAAGTGAAGTGCCAAATATTTCCCTTTGATTTATTCCTTTTACAACTAGCTTCCCTCTGCCCTTGCGGCTTGTTCTGGTTGAAAACATCTGCAGTTGCTATAGTTCTGGGGATTTGGCAATGGTGGTGTGACTTGTGAGGTTCAACCTTGTCAGCTCAGGGCAGCCAGCCAGCAAGAAGGCCCTCGTTAGCTCGGAGTCAGGAAGCAGGGGTTGCTTCTGGAGCTGTTGTACTCTTGAAGGGTGTCTTTGGGCTCCCCCCTTCAACCTGTAAAACAGGTGTGAGTGGAATCACAGCAGGAGGGGACACAGAGCTCCCTTCTGGGGAAGACAAGGCCCAAGTCTACTAGCAGAGACCACCTAGGGCATACCTGATGGGTTCTGGGGTTGGATCCTCATATCTCTTTCCAACCTTGGCACAAGATCGTGGTTGGAGCTCAGGTGAAAGCAGAGCATGTGGTATTGGCAGGTGGCTGAGAGAAGGTGCTGGGCCCCAGCTGCGGGCTCTGCTCTGGCTCCCAGTCCAGCCGTATCTTGCCTGGCTGCTGGGTTCAGTTCTCCCAGACACCAGGCTAAGAGATTATTTCTACCATGCATAAAAAGATTGCAGGGTTTGGCATCTGCTTTGAGGCTTTCGCTGGCAGGTTTAGTAAAGAGGCTTAGGACTGCTCAACCCAGGGAAGTAAATCTGCTGCATCTCTTCTCAGATAATGGAGAGCAGGCTTCAAAGGAGGAGGAAAACCTTTGCTTTGTAGCCTGCGTACGTGTTTGGTCTCGCTGATCCTCAACCCTTGTCTCTTTGCACTGGTGTAACAGTGGAGAAAAGAAATAGAAACTGCTATGTCTAGGAATAGATCCGGTGGGTGGGACACCTCCAGTGCTGGCTGGGGGAGGCTCTTCAAAGAGCGGGGATGTCTGTCTCCTCCTGGGCTGCGGGCTGCCGAGGGGCAGGGCTGCGGCACTGCACTCACCTGCATCGCACGCGGCTGCCTGAGGGGGATTTTTATGGAGCAATCATGGCAATTAGCAAGCACAAGTTTTTCCACGTACCAAACATTGTCGAGGGCAGTCATTCAGCCCTGTGCTTGTTATTGCAGTGAGTGTTGGGCAGGAGTGTCCTGGGAATTTGTCACATCCCAAGGAGGAGGGGGGGAGCCCATCAAAGTGTCCTCGACTTGCTGATGTTGGCTTGCCACCCTGAAACAAAGGGCTGATGAAATAGCATTAGCCAAGCTGGTTGCTAATGAGGGCAGAACATCTGGAGCCAGGATTTGTTTATACCTCTTTGTTTCCTCATTGTTAGGGAGACAGAAGAGGAAGTGTCACTCAGAATATAAATCGTGACATTCAAACAAAGGGCTGACATCTGGGTGTGATTTTGGACTTCATGTGTGCGGGATCTCCTGAGGTTTAAGCCCAAAATTTTAGCCCAAGATGTTGGCAGTCCATCCTATTTTCAGAAGGTTTGATGTCACTTCAGGATGGGGACTAAGGAGCTGTCCCGACCTCCAGGCTGGAGCTGGCATGTGCTGAGATCTGGGAATGTCCACATCAACTCAGATGCTGCAGCAGCTGGGGACAGCAAACCCCAAACCTGGGTGCTGGTCTGGCCATGGCTGGTTGTGGATGTTGAGGGGAATAAACAGGGCAAGCACAAAGCAATTCTTCCTGTGATAAAGCTTCCTGTGGCTTGGGGACTCACCAGCCAGAGGCTGCATCTCCATCATCATCATCATGTTTAATAGCTGCTGATGGACCAGTCCATGAGTTTAATTGACTTTTGACTCCCTTGATGTGTTTGGCATCCACAACATCCTGAGGCAATGAGTTCCACAATGCAATTAGATTGTATGGGAAGGGGGAAAAAACTTCCTTTTGTTTGTTTAAATCTACTATATGATAATTTCATTTGGTATCATTTGATTTGAGTGCTATGAGTAATCTCGAACATCTCCTGTTCATTTTCTCTGGGCATTCCTTATTTTAGACTGTCATACTCCTATTCTCTTTGTAGTCTGCCTTCCACTATAGGTGTTCTGGTGAGTTTAGTCCTTTTCTGGACAAAAGCCCTTCCTACCTCTGTTCCTCTGGGTGGCCAGGGCAGGGGCTTTCTGCAGCTTCCTACAGCCCTGCTGTGCCATTGGGAGAAGGAGGAGGGTGGCCCTGTGGCCACAGATGTGTAGAATCTGGACAGACCCAGCAGTCATTATTATGATAGTAATAATTTGTTTTCTTTTCTCCCTCTTACTGGTTCCAATCAGGTGCTAAATCTTTCTGGTTGCTGAACTCTGACCTGATGTCTACTTGTGGCCTTACCTACAATGTCTCCACGATACACCCCTGAGAGAGCTATAATAGGCAGCTAGAGTATAGCTAGCTAATTTCCCCATCTACATCTTTCAATACTGAAATTCATCTGCCATTTTCTTGTCCAGCTACTGTGTCATGAGTGACTTATGCTTTTCTCTTGGGTGATTTGGAGCTTTGAAATTTTCTGAATCATTCCATTTGTCCCCTTGCTAATCCCCTTTTATGAGTCATTTATAATAACTTGAGCTGCAGAGATTCCTGTTGGGTCCCACCTCCACTGGGACAGCTGTCCTGTCATTACTGTTTTCTTTTTTAACCACTTAACTCAAAGAAGCTTCTCCTTTACTCTATGGTACCTTAGTTTCCTAAGAAGCCTTTAGAGGACGGATCTCAAGTCTGGATTAGAAATAAAAGTTAATTGTATCAAGCAATGCCATTGTCCGTGCTTGGTGGAATTCTCATGTATGACAAGACAGGACTTTCCTCCCCAAAACCTGTCATGAGTCTTCCCTGGTCTGTCCTTTCTCTGTCCTTACTGCATTATTCTATTTGTATGAGCATTCCTCCCTTTACTGCAAAAGTGCAGTGCAGAGCTTGGGCTGGATGATCATTTTTTGAGTTCCTTCAGTGCTGCTGGAGGACTTAGTCCCTGCCTGTGACCCTGTGTTAATGAGATTTATCCATTTATTGTAAATAAAAAAGTTAATTTAGCTTTTCTGCTATGGTGTTATCTTCCTTGGAGGCTCCCTTAGCCCTCTGATCATGGACACTCAAATTTGTTATAAGTGCCAGTGACTCAAAAAATTCTGCTCAGAATACTTGTGGTATATTTTGGCACAGCAGAAGGTTTTATATTTTAGATTGTTTTTATTTCCATTATTTGGACAGTACTTCTCCTTAACCTTGTCTTACTGCTGTTTGTACTATTTTCAGCTAAGCACACTAACTTTTTTAGAAAAAAAATCCATTAGGAGATAAGCGTTTACACTAAACATTTCTTCAAATGGTTGTCTTGCCTCTGGGGCATGTTTTTTCCCTATTGACTCTTCCTAACTTACTTTAAGCAAGTGTCTGTATTTTTAGGCAGCTTCCTGTTTTCAAGTGAAGCTTACAGTGACAGGGTTGCAAGGCTTCTTCAGGACTGTTGGTTTTAAGCACGTCACCAGTGGCTCTTTGCTTCTTGAAATCCAAAGTACTGGTGCTCCTGGGTGCTGCTCAGAACGTGCTGTAGAAGTGATTTAATGCTTCAGAGGTCACTAATTGCTGCTGGAGAAGCAGTAACTTCCTCTCTTAAACTTGGACGTCTTTCTGTCCTGTTACTTACACCATCTGTATGGCAAGATGGATATCTTCCATTGCTTGTGCTTGCATCCTGATATTTCCATCACAGCCTCATTCATCTTAAGTTTCATGGTCGTTGCCCTGCTCTGGATGAGTGGATGGAGTAACCTTAATATTATAATGTGCGGACATGGGACTGCAATCCTAGAGACTCTGACACTTGTTGATACAGTTAACTTTGTTGAGCTCTTTGATCAGCTCTCCTTAATGTACAGCCCAGCTCCTCCACCTGCCCAGCCTACTCCCATTCCTGTATAATTTGTTGCCACTCATTACCATGTCCCGCTGCTTATCTTCCTTCCACCAGATTTCTAAGGTGCTGGTTATGTTAATAGTCCCATCTGAAATCAGGGCACTGCTGTTCACTCATCTTGCTTTTAGACCCTTGGCACTGGGATAGAAATGCGTACATGGTGTTGTCTTATTCTGTTCTCTGGCTCTGCATGCCTGAGAGGGCTGTTGTCTGCTGGGGCTGCAGTCTGCTGTTTCCTCCCTGACTGTTTTTGGCAACTCTCCTATCCTTTTATTCAGGGATGCAAAATTTTCATGACTTCTCCACTGGAGACTGCGTTTTCCCAAACCACATGTCTTGTCAAACTCTTGGCTCTCCTACAATATTTAATTTAAAAGACCTTCTTTATGTGCCAGCAGCCTTGATCTATTTTCATTTGGATTTAATATTTAGATCCTTGCTGCATGATCTGTGCCTATTCAAGCCTGTCCTCAAGGTACTATTTCCTGAACCTTGTGATGTCTCTGGATTTTTCCACAGGGCACTGGAAGGAGCATTTCTGAGCATGTAACTGAGTTGGTCCTGGCCTTTAGCCTGCTAGCTACCAGCTAAATTTTGCCTTCAAGATTGTTCTCCTCCTCCATCCTATGTTGGTGGAGACCATGTGGACCACACCACGAGTTCTTCCCCAGCTCACTGAGTTAGGGGGCAGTCCAGATGTGAGACCACCCTCTTAGCATTTAGCAGGCAAGTGATGTTCTGTTCCTCAGCTGTTTCTATTGCAATAGCCTTTCTCATCCTTTTCATTGAATTCCTCATCTTCAGAGGGATGTCCTTAGCACAACAGAATGGATCTCCTTCCTCAGGCAGTTTTGGAACTGCTGGTCTAAATAAGTTCTTCCCAGCATCCTTAAAGGTGTCACTGCTGTGTCGTATTCCCAGCAAGCCTCTAGCCTAATCACTCTTGTTACAAGGCATGGCACTTTGCCATTGAGGTCTGTGGGCTTTCTTCACAATGTACAGACCTATGTGACCTGCCCATGGCCAGCCATAACACGTGCACCTTGCTGTTCAGCTGTGTGAGTCTAACAGCTCAAATTCGCAGTACGGGTCCTCTGCTCAGCCCTTGAGATGCCATTAGGAGGGACTGAATGGAATGATCTGAAAAGGGTCTTTGAACACCCTTTAAACAGACTGAATAAATTATTCACATGAGTAGTATTGTGATCAGATGTAAATACTTGGATATTTTTATTTTGATAAGCTTTTGGCACTTTTCTCAAGGCTGTTGCTTTTTGGGAGGTCCTACAAACATCCAGCATGAAGCTACAGAGATGTCTTTGCTGCTGGGCAAAATGTGGTTGTTTGTCCTGTTGCTCTGAAGCAAGGTGAATTCATGTTCTGTCACTTAGTGATTCAAACACCCCCCCCTCCATTCCCACCGCATGTGCAGGATTCCTTGAGCAGAATTTGCTGTGAGTTCTGGGCAACTCCACTATTCATAATCTACAGAAGGCTGAAAAGTACCCCAAATGCAATGAAGGCCTTAATTCTGACAGTGCTTTGAATGTTAGTGATTTGCTATCTAAACTACATATGAGTCTGGAACATTATGGTTTTGTGAAATGTGAAGCATAGAAAGATCGAGAATGAAGAAAAACACTTTATTTGACCTAAAATTATTTTATCCCTTTAAGTTTATTTTTTCCCCTGGAATTGACAGTGAACAGTGTGTGTACTAACACCGTTATAACTATGATGCAATGTATACCTGTTTAGTTAGGAGAAAATATTACAACAAAAATTCCCGAGGTCTCTTAGTAAGTGAGAGACTTATTTGTTTATTAATTAAATTTCTAGCCTGAAGATATGCTAATTATCTTAGATGTCAGCCTAATCTCTAGGAGAGCATCTTCAAAAGTATGTGGAAAAAAGCCCAGGGCATGTGGATATGGTACTTTTCAATTTTATTTTGTCTTACCTTGAAAACAAATAATAAATTCCAGTTAACTGCTTTCTTTTGGAAGCCTGGTGATGGGTGCAGCTCTTAGAGTGGGATTTAAACCAGTTAACTGTAGCCAGAGAATTGCTTTGAGTTAATTCTTGTTTCAGTGGGAGCAGTGATTTTTTTTAAACCTTTTCTTTCAGCTTGTGGTTTCTTATGGATCTCTCCAGGGAAGGTGAAATTCCATAAAAATTCTTACTGAGCATACTGTTAAGCAGCTGATGGGAAATGCTTTTCTTTGCCTTTCACAAACCTTGTAGCAGTAGTCCGGAGACTTGTGATTTCGAGGCAGAAAGCCACTGGATAATATTGTGTTAGTAAAACATTTGGACTAGACTGAAAATTTGCAGGTGATGCAGGATGCCCTGTACTGCTGCTTTTCTGCACAAACCCAACACCGTTAAATGGTAACCCCTCGTTGCCAGTCTGACTTCACCTAGGTGCAGCTTCCAGACTTGGATCCTTTATTCCTCTGCCAGACCGAGGAGCCCATTAGCTGTGACAGGCCAATCAACCATTTCCTAATTGATCTAGTGATGTGGTTACTAGTGACGACAGGCAGATGAACTTGATGACCCAGGAGGTTTTTTCCACTTCTGCGCTCCATGGAGGTAGTGCAGTGTTTGATGCCAAGGGTGAATCACGGGTGTATCTGTCCTACATCTTTGGAAGCAGGCTCCATGGCATTGCTGACAATGGCGATTAACAAGGCAAAGCATGTTCCCTAAAGCCAGTACACCAGGCAAAACAGCCGAACATGTAGGGCAATGAATACAAGAAAATAGCTTTCAGATGCAGTTGTCTGCAGCATCTGGTACTGAGTCAGTCTGCAGCAAGTGATGGGTGGACAGCTTCTGGAGAGACAAGGACTTGCTCAGGGATGGACCACCAGCATCAGCTGGGTGGTGTGAATGGGCTGCAGAAGGACAAGCAGCAGCAGAAACCATATAAACATGTACAAAATGCAGAAGGGAGAGAAAGGAAAAGGGGTCTACAAATGCAGGAGACTTACCTTGTTACAAGCAGAGATTTCGAAAAATGAAGGGGGGATTCCTGAGGTAGCAGCTCATTTGCTGCTCCCTGTTTTTGTCCAGCAGTGATGTCTCCTTTTCGTTCATGCTGTGTGAGAAGTGCAGCCATGTGTGTACAGATGTACTCAAGTGAAATAGCTCATCTGTGGCATCCTTTATCCCATGCATTGTTCCTACAGAAGGTGCAAATGCAAGAAATACACAAACTTACTAAATCCTATTTGGAAGACTCCATTTCTGCAGCCTAAATGTTGGATCATGGCTTTATTTTCAGCTGGGAAACAAATGGCAAATGGAAGCCCAGTCCTGGAAGGGACCACAGGCTCAGATCCCAGCAGTCTGCCATCAAAGACAATGTTGCTGTTGGTCTCTCACCAACATGGACAAACACTTGGAGCACACTCAACCAAGACACCAGATGTTTTAGAACAAAGGTGAGTGCCCACAGGAGCTTGGCTCCATGGTTGGATAGTGCCTGTATGATGTTTTATGGGTGTAGCCCTTCTGCCAAGCACTGACTGGTGAAGAACAGGGCTAGGTCATGTTCCAGATGTTCCTAGAACAACCTTGAAATAGCATCGATTTGGGTCTTTCCCTGGTTTTGTTTCAGCTGTGGGGTGCTATTGGTGTTTGCCATGTGCTGCTCCCAGTAGCCAGTTTGCCAATCGATCCCCACTGGTGAACATGCTGCTTCCACCGCTGTCATTAGGCGTTCATTAACCTCTCTGCTCCTCCACCAGACTGGTGACCTGGTTGCAATGGGATGCTTATTAAGTTGGATATGGGTACACAGGCTAGTGTGTTGTGTGGAATGGTGTTATTAAACACAAGGGAAAACCCACAGGTAGTTAAAGGTAATCAGGTAAACCTCAGGGCTTCTGTGGTGAGTACACTCCTGCTGCAGGTATAACAGAACTGCGTGTGGATGAGTGCCCATTGAAAAGAGTGGTTTATAACTTTCCCTTGGGGAAAGTGGTTGGGTTAAATGCATGAAGTGCACGTGCTTGAAAAGTTGACAAAAGGACTATGATTTTCCAGTGGTTAGGAGAGTGCTTCAGACCACCAAATAAGATGAAAAAGCATGAAAGACCCAGAAATTCTTTAGGAAAAGTTCTTTCCCCATCTTTGATGGAGTAAATGGGAGCTCAGCGAAACATGGAGCAAAAAAAGAGCCAACAGCACAGGTATGGTCCCTTGTGATGTGGAGAAGGAAGATGGCTTATTCCCTTCTCTGTCTTCCAGAAGAGAAGCTGGAGGGGAAAAATAACAAGACTGCCATGGCAATCAGCTGTGTCTGCTTGAGATGTTGGAAGGTGCCTGTAGCACAGCAGATGACCAGTTGGTGAGCATCTCGCACTCCTGCTGGGAGGTGTGATCCATGTCTATGCCTGGGGAGCCCAGAGGCAACCTTCACCAGACCTGCAGGGTGGGCAGTACCTGGAGTGTCCTGTGTATGGTGTGCCCCAGCTTACTGGCCACACGGACAGCTTGCTGGGATGTCTCATCAACATTTATGTGGCTCAGGACAAGCTCTGTACTCAGCACAAACAGAACTGCTGCCGTCTGGCCAGACGGGTTGTGTAGAAAAGTTCTGGCTATCAGACAGGAAGGAGGGCTTTGCTGTGGAATGTCAATGCCAGAAGTTTCATGTCTGCATGTTTGGGAAGTTATGCTAGCTGGAAATGCTCAGTGTCTTAGTACGGTTGCTAGAAAGGGCCTGGCAAACACTCCCAACAGAAAACAGGGTTTATTTGTTCAGTAGCAAGCATATTAGCTGGGAATCAGGTACCAACTTGCAAGGAATTTGGCTGCAAACTCTCTGCTCTGGAGTATTTGACCAGAGTGCAGAGGAGACTGTAGGGTATGAACACCCACATGAAACCCAGGTTTTGGCACTTGAATACACAACTGAACAGTGAGGATGGAATAAAGATTTCTTTGTGTTAGACCTAATGTGATTCCTGAAAATCCTGATGCATTTCTGGTGCTTCCCCTCTTCCCTGAAGTATCAAGGATTGTGCCATCAGCTTTCATCAGGATGAACTATTTCTTTAGCAACCAGATGTGATTGAAAGTAATGGTGCTATTTGACAACATGCCTCCCTTTCCAGCTGTTCAAACCTTTATTAAACCTTTATGCATCTCACAAAGGAACAAGTTTCATCTTACCCAGGTACACCATCACAGGTTGGGGAAATGTTGCACGGTGTCTGAAATGCAACCCATGGGTGTCTTGAAGATGTCTTACACCTCTAAATTTCAAAACAGTTTTCCACAAAATGCAAATCTTTGTGCAATTTGTGTGCTTTCACCTAAATTGGGAGAATATGAAATAAAACAAGATTATGGAAGATCCATAGTTCTCATGGGTACACTTCACTTCTTCAGATGTGGCTATGTTTTTTTTATAGAAAGCTATCACTTTTTCTATGGAGAACTTTCAAGCAGTTATAGTCACAAACCACAGCATCAGGTACATCTAGTAGTGCCACTATTGTCTTCCCCATTGTTAGTCTTTCATGTGCATGGAAATGCCATATTCTCAATTACCTTCTACAAGGGAAAGAAACTGGGGGCCTTCCTGCAGGTTTCCCCAGAGGAACGACTAGTGTTGTGATGGATCACGTGCACGGCTAGAAGTAGTGGCACTGGCATATGGTGGAGATCAGAGTTTCATGCTGCAATTAGCAGAGTGGGGTGTGGTGATACTATAATCTGAGAGCAACCAACACCCACACAGGGCATGTTTTGGCCTCCTGCTGTTGCTGTGCTGATTGGTACTGGCACTTAGGCCACCACGCCCTGTGGCCAATTCCAACATTATAGAGCCTTTGCCACTAATAAAACATAAATAATAATTTTCTTGAGAGAAAAACACCATGTTCTTGTCCCTCCTTGTTCAGGTGGGGATGGCTGGTGACGAGGATTGCTGGAGGACATGGAAGAGCCTGGTCCTCTCTGGAGGGCAGGTTATTGATACCCCTCAGTGGAGCAGCACTTATAGGGTCCAGCTGGCAGCATGGGAGGGGGCAATGTTACTCAAATGGGTTATTTCATGTTGCGTAATCCTTTGTGTGCTGTTCTTGTGGGCTTGCTGCTGCTCTTCTTACTGTCCACAGGAAACTAATCTCGGGATGGATTTTTCTTCCTCTGTTGAAATTCTGCTGTTTCAGCAGCCCACTGACAGTCATTGTCTTTTATTTCCATGTGTGAGCTGAAGCCAGAATCAGAAACATTCTACTTTGTCTCCAAACAATGGGGCTGTGATTTTTTCGCATGATGACTTCGTCTTTTCAGCCGGTGTGCTGTGCTTCGCTTCTAGCTATGGCCCGTGGCTGGTGCTCAGCAGAAGCTGGAAAATACCCACAATGAATCCAGGCAGTTATGCAACACTGCACATGAAGTAAAATTCCTTTCTAACCCCTGCAGGCGATCAGTTTACGCCCTGAATGATGAGATTTTGATTACCCTTATCTAAGCTACAAATACTGTTAACGGCCAGAAAATCAGCTAGCTCTGGTAGGGCCCATCAAAGTGCGGATCTTGGTGGCCTTCCGAGCCTGCAAGTCCTTTGCAGCTCCATGGGATGTCAGGGTGGGAAGTCCTTTCACTGTGCAGATGTTATTTGCTGAGGCCTTGTAGATCAAAACCCAGCTCCCACCACTTCCAGCACAGCAACTTTTAATGAGCGAATGCTGTCCTGGAAAGCGTTGACATCAGGATTGGCAGGCTGCTTCCCCCAAGCTGGCAGGAGGAGCTTGTTGCTTCTATGCTGGATCTCCCCTGAATACAGGGGCTGGTTCCAGCATCCTGTTGCCCCAGCCCCACATGGTATTGCTTATAGCTCGGGGAGCAGCTTTGCTCTCTCAGGGAGCCCACTTCCCAGGGCAGCTTCATTCTTTTGTGAACAAAAGCTGTTGAGCTGTGGGGAGGCTCCTGGCTGGAAGGTGGCACCTTTCCGTGGGCTGGGCTGAGACTGCTGCCTGAATCAAGGCTGGGTAGCATGTTAGATGCTCCCAGATGCATCTCTCTCTTGGTTTTCTGTCATATTTTGCATCAAGAAAGATAAATATTAAAGGCATCCAAGCCAGCAATAAGGCAGAACTCCTTGCACCTTCAGCCTGGTAGGAGGGGAGAATTGATTAACTGGTAGGTTTTCAAGGCCAGGAGAGATCAATAGGACCAGTCAGCCCAGCATGCTGTGCAAATCAGACCATAGATCATACTAGTGATTCCCACACCAAGCCTGTCTGAGAGATAGCATTGTTGTTTTGACTGGTGGGAGGATCTCTCACACCACAGGGATGAATACTAGTATAAGACCAGAGATGAATAGTCTGAAATAGGTGTGACCCAGAGGATAATGTGGCCTTCTGCATCTTAATATACCCATCTGTGAAATGCAAATAATAACAGGGGAACCTTGTAGGGATTCATTAGTGCTTTGAAGATGGCATGTGTTACACGCTGTTATTGTGAACTTCCAAAGTTAGCCTCATCCCTGCCTTTCAGACATACACCTCTCACGGTTGCTCACTTCCTGATTCATTTCCCCCTCCTCCCCAGCATCATCAAGCCAAGTCAGCAGTGGCAGAGGCCTGTCCAGAAGAGTCAGCCACATGTCATGGTGGCTCATGGCCTAAGAAGGATTGCAAAGGCAAGGCTGGCTCGAGCACAGAGTGCTGGAAGTTGCCGTGATTGTACTGCAGATGTGACGTGGGGACCTGGTGTGTGTCACGACCTTTCCGCGCTGGAGTTTGTGCAAATGACACGTAAGAGTCCATAACCAAAGATGCTTTTTGCGATTTTAGTGTTGATCAGAGCTAAAAGATGGATTTGGGCAGGAAAGGACATGGTGACAGGGAAGGGCATGACCAATGAGATACTGGGTCTGGAGGAGGATGCAGTAGGTGCTGGGTTTAGGCAAAGCTGTTAGATGCTCTCTGTGCATAGAGGTTTATAAAACTGCAGATACAAATTAGGCTCATCCCTATTCTTTCCCTTTGAAGCAGTGAGTCCGCTTGACCCAGAGTTTTTTGTTGGTGAAGCTTACCGCCGTGCTCCAGACATGCTTCTGAAACTTTTTGCTGAGGCTCTGCGCACTCTAGGATGTGCAAGACTTGCTCTGCAACCAAAATTCTCAGAGGTGGATGGAGTCAGGAAATTCCTGTCATTCTCCTCCTGGCCTCTTGCAATTCACTCTCCTTTGCGACCTGCTCCAGAGGGAATAGTGCTCCAGGATGCTGAGAGTTAACACAATCAGCCATTGCAGCAATGCAGCCAGGTGGTGTGCTGCTGGGCTGAATTGCACACACAACACAAGGGTTGGAAACGAGGAGCCACTTGAAGGACCTTTCACTGGGTTGGGCTGGTGGGGCTCAATTTTGGGCTCAGAAAGCTCATCCTGCTTGAAGGAAGAGGACTGTGATATAGACCTTGGGTGACTGTGGTGTCATTTGGATTTCAGGATGACCAAGATTGCTTCCGTGGAGATTTGGGCAGAGCTTGCCTGAGAGCTGTGGCAGCAGCAGGTATGAACAAGGGAGCTCTGAGGCACTTGGCTATTGCAGTCTGGAAACTCAAACTCCATTAGTTTGGGGCTGACTGACTTGTTGGCTGATCAGCTACTGGATTTCAGCCATAGAAGTGGGTGCAAGCTAAAGAACTTTGTCTGGTGTCATAAACCTTGTCTTGCACGGGATGTGTGCAGGTGAGGTGCCTACCAAATTGCACTGAGGAGATGGGTAAGACTCGTGGCTCTTGCAGCACGGGATGGGTGAATAACTGGGTGTCCCTGGAGGGGAGGAAACGGTACTGATGTTGTTGACAGCAAAGATGAGTCCTTTTCTGAGGCACTAAGCAAGGCAGCAAGATACAAAGAATGGGGACTCTGCGCAACACCCACATAGCTGCAGTCCAAAAGACTGTTAGCTTGCAGCATTAGTGTGGCAGCACAGTGCTCTACACTTTATTTTCTATTTGAGAGCTGCAGATGAGCCCAAAGGAGCTGCAAGGGGCCTCTTGTGCTGAGAGGCTGATTAAAAATAGGAAAGTGCCTTTGAAGTCCTTGGGTTTTGAAATATCTCACTCTGAAGGTGCAACTCATACAGCACTACTGACGTTGAGAGCTCTGGACTCTGCTTCGCTGGGAAGCAAAATACCATCTACTCTACATTTCCTTTGCTAAATATGCCAAACAACCATGTCTATTCTCTTTTAGCCCTGAGGGTTTCTGATCTGAGAGAGATGTAGTGGTGGGCTGGAAAAGAAGTTTCAGAGAAATAAGCATCAGGTGTTGGTGTGGACAGAGTTGCTCTGAGAAGGGAAAAAAGGCGGTAGGGAGGTAAAAAGCATGCCAATCAGGACAGAAAAGAATAGCTCTGGTGGGAATAACAGGTAGTTTTATTAAACATTAAATTGTTTCCCTCCTCATGTTATTTCTTGCTGGGTATGAAGGGGTTTATTTCCCTGGAACATGATGAGAGCAGCAGAGGGCAGCTGGTGCCACAGGCTGCCTGTGCTGGTGGGAAGGGGGCTCCTGGAGAGGTGACAGAGCACGAACTGCCCAAGCGAGCACCCTGGGACCAGCAAGGCTGTGCGAAGGTGAGCTCGGCTGGTGCTCAGGAGGAAAAGTGAGGAGACCTAGGCTCTGCAGGTGAGCAGGGCTAGCAGCTCATGCAAGCATGTGTTACTTTTTCAGTTTGGTCTGAGGACCCAGCAGTGACATTAGGCAAAGTCCGCTTTTGTCATTGGGAGTCACGGTTATGGTGCTGAAGCCACAGCACTGATTGCAGGGATGCAGGGCTTCCCGTGGAAAACAAGGGGCAAACTTAGCACTGCAAGGGGGACAGTCCCTGGCAGAAGTACCAAAGTAAATGAAACATGGGCTTGTCCTTATTGAGGTCGCTTTGTTTTCATGTGGTGCCTTTAGATATTTGAGCCAAAACACTGAATTACTCTGGAATGGGGCTGCACTGCTCCTGCTCTCAAGCATGGAGCACACCCTTGGAGCTGCTTGAGGTGGAGGCTGGCATCTGACCAGTGAGGAACTAGCAAGGCAGAGAAGTTGGACAGTTATACTGTCAGGGACTAAAATATCCCCAGGTGATGCTGAACCCATTAGAAAGGAGGTGATCCCATATACAAAATGGGATAGTGCCATGTCACGAAAGGAAGGAAACTATTTGATGAAAAGACAAGGCGTTTATTTTATTAGTTTGTGAACCATTTGGTTGCTTATTGGACTATTTTCTGAACTCTTTGGGGGCTCTGAAGAGGGAAGAGGTAAATGTCTCTGCCTGTGTCCTGCCCACGCTGGGGCTGTCCCAGTTTGATTGCTGTTCTGTTTTGTCCCTAGGATTCCTTACAGCCTGTTGGATTTCTGCCTCACAAGTTTGTCTAAATTTCACATTATTCTCCATCCCCCCCCTGCATTTTCCCAGTTGCTCCTCCATGATTATTTTTATCCCATTCTCCAATTTTCCTAGCAGAGTGCGTAGGAAATTGGACTCTGTGAGAGCTGTCCTACCTAGCACCATTTTATACGCTCTTTACTTCTCATCTAAATTTGAAATTGAGAAAAGAACAAAAGGGTCTTTGTAGCATCTCTTGCTTCCAGCTGCTTTCCTCAATGGCACATCACTCTTCAGATGTTTGGCATTATCTTTAAATCAAGATTAGCAAGGCACTGTACCAAATTAATTGCTAAAAGATCAGGAACATCTCTCCTACAGCAGATTAGATCCTGCAATACAAAATCCCACAGAAATTAGTGGGTTGACTGGATTCCAGTGCAGGATGGAGACTTTATTGTGTAAATCCATCAATAAAGGCAATCAAGTGAGTCAGGCGAGGTTTGTTTAATACTCTTGCTGTCATCCTTCGTTATTGTGACTGGGTTTCCTCTTGTAAGTCAAGTACACAGGAGCAAATCCTTCAAATCCTATGGCTTTGTAGGGTTCTCCCCGTCCCCTCACATCACTTTTCATACCATTGATTGTTTTTATTTTTTTTTTCAGGAGATTGTAATTATGTGGTAGTAATTAGAAGGAAATCTTTTTTTTTTTTTTTGAGATTTAGTACTGAAAGTAGTTCTGGCTTTGGTCTTGAGGGGCATTTGGGGCATTCTGGCCTTCTCCCACAAATTGGTGTGATTTCGGCTGGTGGATGGGGTGCAGGGGTGCGAGGATGGGAGTGAGATGCAGCAGTCACAGGGTTGGTCCAGAGTCGGGGTCTGGGTCTCTTCCCTCTTCCTTGACCTGAGGTGTGCTGTCAGGGCTGCAATTTGCTCTCACTTGGCCAGTCTGACCGGGTGGAGGACCCACAGTACCTCCTTCAGGAATGAGGTGGTCAGCCAGCTGTCTGAAATCAGGGCGTTCTTTCACTTTATGGGAATGGAACTTTTAGTGGAAAAAATGATCTTTAAAATAAAACCTGTCTAAAAATGCATCTCCCTTACTACCCTGTGACTGACTCATGGGAAGACACCTCAGTAGCCAAGAATGTCTTTTGTTTTCGTGCTCCAAAAAAGCTTCCAGCTCTATGCAGTTCTAAACTACTGTATATTTTGGCTTTTTCCATCCTAGTTCTTTTCCAGTTTCTCCCAAGAATTTACTGAGACGTGCTATATCAGGTTAGTTATTTTCTTTTCCTGTTGGTCTCCCCTCTAAGTCCATGCCCAAATATGCGTACGGAAATGATGTCATGGTTCAGGGCAACACACAGCTCTTCCAATCTGCCACTAAGCATCTGTATGACCTTGCGCATTTTCATTTTCCAAATTCACCCCTGTGAACCTGCATATGACTTAATTTTTTGAGTGGAAAAGAAACATTAGGGATGACCACATACCAAATTAGGACTTTCTGCTCGTTTGGCTTTGGCTCCAGTTGTAAACAGCAGCAACTATTCTGATTTGGGAAACATGTGGCAGCAATTTATTATGAGAGTTTATACTTGAGCTGAGCTGCGTTGGCCTCTCTGGCCAAATGCATAAGTCATGCAAAAGTATGTTTTCTTCCTTCTTCAAATGGCGCTTACTTGTCTCTCTGGTGCGGCCTCTGCCTGCTTGCCTGTGCTCAAGCATCTTGTGGCTCTGGTCTGCTGGATTGCCATTTATCCACCTTCAAACCTTGCAAATGACTTTTCTCTTCAAATTCTCCTATTTTTCCCAGTGAACAAGTTGCACAGCTTCTCCCTGTGTAAATCACATTCCAAAACTTTGACATTAACCTTATTTTCTTCTCTTGTATCTTCCGATAAACTCTATTCCCTGGAACAACCACCTTCATTATTTCACCTTTTCTTTGGGAGAGACTTAAGCGAGGCCGCTTTGCTGAACCCTTTATCATCAATAACGTCACACCTCTGTGAGCACTGATCTGCCTGAGGAGCAGTATCTATATGGTCTGCCAAGGCCCAGGTGGGCTGAGGAAAGGTTTTTCACTAATAACACTGCCCTTTCTTCCAAAGATAATGGGGAGAAACAGGGAAGGGATGAATGAGGATCTTGCAATAAGGTTTTCTTGTTAACACAGCACTATGTGAATTGTAGGAACAAATTCAAAGTCTTTCAACACTGCTGCAAGCCTGGTGTTTTTCAAACTTGCCTGGATGCTTACTATTTGGCTTCAAACTTAGGTGCTTTAATAAAAGCCGACTGACTTCCAGAGGTCTTAAGTGACCCCGTACTCCCATTGTCTGCTGAAACAAAATAATTAAAATAAACCCCTTTCAGCTATTTTGTTGAGATATGAAAGGCAATTAGTGGTATGCTCTGAAGTACCTCTGTCTTATAAACCACCCTGAAGGTGGTAAGAATTCCCCCGGCCGTGCGGGTAAAATGAAATGATCCATTTGTAATTTTCTTACCTTGGCAAAATGCAGGGAGTGACTCAAATATGTCCCATCCTTATGGAAATTAATTGTGTTAATGGGATGATTAGAATTTAAAGCTACTGTCATCAAACTGGTTTTTGCGGCTAATGATGGTTCTTGGGAAGATTATGTCATAACGAAGGCGGAGAATCTGGTCATCTATATATACGTGATCTGACCTGAGCCCTTTCTTTGGGTCTCATTGAGCAATGCACTAATAGAGTCAACACAGGCAAAGAGCCGCCACCCTCACCATGAAAATAGAAGGTGCCTCGGTGGTCCTTGCTCTCGCATTTTTCTGCTTCTTCTCAGGTTAGTAAACTCTGTTCTTTGTGCTGAAATCTGGGCCTGGTACAGCACTTAAAGACAGTGAAATAGAGGATTAGAGAGCCCTTGCTCTTTAAAAGGAGCAACAGAAGACCATTTTTTCTGTACCACTTATGGGATTGATTTTTATTTAACACATTCTTGATAATTGCTTTTTCTTTTGCACGTGAAAATGGTGAAGTTCCACCAATAGATGGAAATATATTTAGTATGGTTAACAGTTTAAAAATAATAAAACAAAATAAACCCTAAAACCAATCACCCCAGTTGTTTATGTGGAAGAATACAAATTTCCAACCTGGCTGGACTTTCACATAAAATGTTTAATTTTGAACAAAAGTATTTTTTGGTGAATTTGGAAAAATGGGAATTTCTTGTCAAAGTTCTTGCTCGTGAATGTGTTTTCATATGGCTGCAGTAGAGAAACTTCAGCAGGAGTTCAATCTTGATGTAATGGTCTTTCACTTTGCTGCCTATTTATACTGAAAAAGAGCTGATGGAGGATTTTTTGATGGTTCCCTGTGATGCCACAGATGATGCAAGAGAAAAGGATGAAATATATTATACTTGCTCTAAATGGCTTAGTAGAAAGAAACATATCAGCGACTCGTCTACTGACTCATTAATTTGGTAATTTATAAGAAATACTGCAAATGGAATGGGCCTTGAAAAGGAATTTGAAGGTTTGGATAAACAATGACATTATGGGCTGGCTCCAGTGTCCCAGTTTTATGTGAAGATGAAGAAAGCTAAAAGTATTTGGGTAAGGTTGATGTCACTACCAAGGCAGTGGAGTAGAATAATAGAGAAACAGTTATCAAACAATCCTTGAAATTGGGATTTTAAGACTGTGAAAAGTAACGCAGTAAAGGGGGGCACAAAAAAGGATTTGTTTTTGCATTTGAATTGCAAAAAAATGCAATCTTTCAGAAAGTCTCTAATGCCCAGTCCTTTCTATCAACGTACAATAATGTATTGGATTAGCTTTTATTTAGAGGTATTTGAGTGGATTATGAAACTGCATCAAGTATTTTAATTAAAGGCTTTTGATTTTAAAAATTTCCTTCAAAGACCTTGTATGGTTTCATTGTTGTTTTTTTTTTCTCCACAGATGTTGCCAGCCAAGCTTCGATTAAGGCGAGTCCAACCTTTTCTATTTTGGTTCTCCTTTTGTTTTGACAACTACGCGGCTTAATGCCCGCTTTAAGCAAAGTCATTCAGACAAACTACTGAGAGATCACACTGTTGTTCTAGGGCTGAAAACAGGGATTGAATTTCACCGTGTTTAGAGACAACATGCTTATAATCAGCAATGGCTCTAGCTGACAGTGTATGTTCAGCATAGTGCACCAAACTGCTCTGAGCTCGAAGTCTTACGGGATGAAGTTAGAAATGGCATGAGCTATATTTCTAATGATATTTGCTTCTGATCCAGCAGAAACCCCCTTTTCTGAGTCTGATAATTAAAAGAATTAAGCAAAGTCCTTTGAGATTCAGAAAATGATTTGATTCAATGACTGAGAAGTCAGTTCTATTCATGTTTTAATCAAACAAGCTTGTCTCTCCCTAGCAAAGACCCATTTGGAAAATATAGTAGACCAAAAAAAAAGACCCCCCCAAAAAAACAAACAAAAAACCTAAATGCTTCGTTGATTCTCCCTAGCCTGCATCTCCAGTTCCCTGGCAGAAGAGGCAACTGGCTGATGCCACATTAGACAGTGTTGGTGCTCTGCTCCCTGAGAAGATCACGCTTCTCTATGGCTCATCCCTTGCACCCGAATCTCTCCTCACTTACTCCGCTCTGGCCGATTCATTGCTTTCACATCCCGCTGGCACTTCTAGGGCTTTATTTGCTGCTCTTGAATTACTTTATAATATAGAGTTCTCCCCTGCAGTGGGTAGCAATTTGCAGCTGTATGCAAATTAAATGCGTATTCCTTTTCTCATGAATAATGGCCCTTGCAACGGGCTTTGAACTTTCTTCTTGTCTCTTCTGCCTCGGGAGCCACAAGAGGGGCTCCTGGCACAGCCTGTGGTGAGGGATGGGGCAAGGAATGTGGTAGCCACCCTGGTGTGAAAAGCTCATTGTTGTCCAGAGCACACAGACCACCCCAAAAATGAAATGCGAATGAACTGTTCTCAGGATCTCGATGGCCTCCGAGGGAACCTTCCGCTGACTGCCCTCTTCCGCACATTTCAGGATGAGTGCATGAAAATTTGGTCCCTCCTTCGCAGTGGCAAGTTTTCCTGCCCCACCAACAAGCAGCCCATCAACGGCCCGGATGGCAAGAGGGACCTCAACAAGTGCCTGATGTGCCAGAGACTGCTGTGAGTATTGGCCGCCTGGCCCCTTGGGTGCCTCCTTTCGTCCTGTAGCGAGGTGCTTGCTCCTGGGAGGCTCCATCCGAGCACTGCAGCCCTGGGCCAGGCAGATCTGTCTGTAGATCTTCAGCAAACCTGTGCACCTGGTAGTGCTCTGCACCTGATAGTACAGGCAGCGGGAGGCACAGGCTGTGAGGAACAAATCCACGGGGAAGAAAAAAAACACGTGGATTTCATTTCTTGTTCCTATAGATGATGTAGAATGGGATGGAACACCCGGGTGTTAGGCAGAGAGAAAAGATGGCAAAATGCCACCTATGAGGAGATGCTAAATACCCCGGGCATGTCTCACGGGGCTGGAGCCCCGAGTCCCGGGCCATCCCGCTGCGTTGCACAACGGGGAGGTGGGGTTGGCAGGGCTGGCCTTTAATCACCACTTATTTTGGTTTTACGTCTGAGGGCTGCATGCTGCTCTGTCGCTCACACCTCCCTTTCTTGCAGGGAAAGAGACTCAAAAAACAAAGGAAGTGGTGGAGAAGTGAACAGGGACGTGAGCTCCGGAGAGGTGAGGTGAAGCATCGCTACTTCTGGTGGGACACCAGCAGCGGGGCGATGCCGTGGCATGGCCTTGTTGGTCTCCAACCCACTCATTGTGTGCTTCCCTGCCTGCAGTCCCTATCAGGCAGTTACCAACACAGTACATATGTTCTGTGCCTGGCCCAGAGTGTAGGCTAAGGAAGATGTCTCCTGCTTATAAAGCACACTGCTGGCATTCGGCAAATAATTAATAGCAGTGATGGTGCATGTGAGCTCTGACTAGGGCAGGGTGTGGGACAGGCTGGCTCTAATTGTGCCTTGTTTATCTTGTCGATGCACCTGGCTGGTTTCTTTTTACCCACAGCTGTTTTTCTAGACAGCATGTCTTTATGTAGAGGGACTTGTCTTTTCCAGCCTTGGGTTTTCATCCTGTGTAGGAGAGAGTTGGTGTTCATCAGATAGTGTTGGTTACAGGGATATATTTTTTTATACCTCCTGGTTAAGTAGAATAGCTTTCTTGCTCTGGTCTGTCCAGGTAATTGAAATGATTTGTAAAACATAGCTGATCGAAGGGAAATCTTTTTTAAACATCAGACTTGCCAGTGTGTGGTCCCAAAGCAGAAGGACCGCTCCAGGGCATCAGGCAGAGACCTACCCTGAATTTTGTTGTTCAGCCACAGGTTCAGTGTGGCTTTTGGCAAGTAATTTTCTGGGTTTTCCTATCTGCAGATCTGGGATAAGCTGCAATGCCATCTCTTCCAAACGCACTGTGAGGGGGAAAATGTGTTACAGACCACGTGGCAGATAACCTTAAAAGTGCTGCGTAAAGGATCCTAAAGGCTTGCACATAGCATGTGCTACTGGTGCTGCAGGCCTATTTGTTTGTCCCAAAAGCCATAGGAAAGCTGCTCAGAAGAAAGTAAAGGACAGGCTGAAATACTTAAGCAGGTTTTGCTACAAAAGTATTTTTGTGAAAGAGTGCTTTCCTTAAATTAATATATAATGTTATGTGGAGGGTAAAAATGCCCCCCTATTATTCCTGCATACCTGGAAGTGTGAGCTGTACAAGGCATTTTTTTAATGCCTGCAGCTTCATCTCTCTACTGTCCACTGCTTTTTAAAATTCTTGGTAGTGTGTTTACTCGCCAACAATGGGAAAATTAACAACATTGTTGCTTTTATACATAGAGCTCAACCTAGGTTCTTCAGGCAGGCTCTTGCATGTCTTCTCTATTAGAAGTAGAAATAAATCTACCCTGGATGGAGATGATAAATGTGCTCATCTAAGAATAGAGATTTTTATGCTGCATGTTACAGTTTAAGAAACGACACATCAGGCAAACAATTTATGGTTTGCCAGAGAGTTATGCTTCAAGGAAACAAATTGTGTTTGAAATGTAATTGATTGGATGCGTGATGCTTTGTGGATTTGTGGGAGATGCATCGCGGTCCATGTGAAACCACGTTTCTGGCGCTTCTGCAGGATGAGTGCCGGGAGTTTCGGGATCTGTTCAAGAAAGGGAAACTTTCTTGTACAAGAGAGAATGACCCTGTGCGGGATTCCTCGGGGAAGCAGCACAGCAATAAGTGCATCATGTGTGCAGAGAAGTTGTGAGTAGAGAAAACCACTGTTTCTGTTACTGGGGCTCCCTGGAGCAATAGTTTCTTCACTTTCTCATCCTGCTTCTCTTTCAGCAAAAGGGAGAATGAGCAGAAAGCAACTACAACCAGAGGAAGAAAAGATAAGGTGAGATTTAAGTATTAGGTCAATAGACAACTCTATTGGATTTTCATTCAAGATAAAGAGGCAGCATTACTGTACTCAGTTGTTTTGTCTCTAGTGATTTCACTTGGAGATCCACTTTGCTTTCCCTGCTTGTTTCTTGTTGATGCTCTTTAATCCCGAGTAAATAGTTTGTGTTTGAATGTTATGGTCTATTCCACTGACCCACAGGTCTAATTACACAGGGACAAACCCCATGAGAATAAAAAAAAAAAAGTATGTGCTGCACTGTCCTGACATCTGGCAAAGGATGGGGAAGCCAGTGCTGCTGAGGGTGCTAATTAAGTTAAAAAGAAAAGCTGGGCAAAAAGCTTTAAATCTGTGCTCTGAGATACTCCAAAGATCATTCTGTTGTGGGAGGAGAGCTCAGCCCTGTGCAGTCTCTAGGGTAACTCGGTTTTTAGCTTTCCCCATTGGAAACTTTGCTCTCATAATGCAGCCACTGTGCTGTTCTGCGGTGATGCTTTCCTGGTGAAAGCAATTCAGTAATGAAAAAAAGAGGTACTTATCAATGTTTACCTTTTGATTTCTGCTATACTGGGGACTAGTGCGGTCCCCTTAAGCCTCAGTCTTGGGGATAATCCTGTTTTAGTGCTTTTCCTAATGACATTGGCACAAAAAAATGGAAGTGTGAGTGAAACTTGCTGATGGCAAAGCTGGGAGGCAGCATCAGCAGATCACTCAGGACTAATTGGATAGTGCTGAGGCCTGGAGTAATAGAAACAAGATAAAATATAATAACAGAGTGCAAGATCACACAGGCAGTGATTAACTAGAATTCCTACTCATCAATTAGAAGTGACAAAGGATAAGAAAGCCCTGCATTTATTAGTGGGTCAGGGGTGCGACAGACCCATGAAAAAGGCAAATGTATGTCTCAGCAAGGTTTTTGCAGCAGAGGTCAGGCTGTGAAAAAAGCTCCAGAAATACTGGTTCAAAGGGAGAGGGTTTGAGAGAGGCTGCTAGGGGAAAAGCAGATCAGTCTCTGAGGCAACAGCAGGTCCAGGAGTCACCTGGAGCTTGGTTCACCTGGTGTCGGGTTGTGCCTCTGCTCCCCATGGCTAGCTGGGCACTAGGGAGGTGTGGGTTTGTGTGCTCTGAGTGGTTTTCTTGGTGGCTGCCAGTGTTAGTCCAGTAGCAAAACTGAGGAGTGGGAGGCTGAGGGATCTGGGGTGTGCTGCTGGGGAAATCCTCCCTGGGCACAGAGAACTGGTGACTTCTAGGCAAAGGAGGAGGCCACTGACCTGCTAAGGACCTTAATGCAAGGTGGCCAAAACCTCTCGTGTACTAAGTGAGCAGAAAATAGCAAATGTTAAAATCTATTTGTAAGGTGTAAGTGGGATCCAGTTATGCATCTCCAATATCTGCTATTTGGGATCAGCTGTTGCAGGATCTCCAGTAGCTGAAATTGGAGGGACCGAATGCTTCCCTCCAGGTTACATAACGGGGGCAAATTAACATAGTTTCTGTGCAGTGACTTTCAGCAGGGAACAAATTAATCATCTCTCCAAACAGCCTTCCACCGCTCAGGGACTTTTAAGGATGTTTGCATTGTGCTTTTGTCCCAAAGCGTGGTTGGTTGTGGGGAGTAGTACTGCTTTGTATATGGAATTATCTGAGCTAAGATCTGGCATAAATGCTGAAGCTGTGTACTAAGGATGGTGGGAGAAGTAGGACAGCTTTGTTACCTATCGGTCACGTCACTGGCATGCTTTGGATAGCCCAACATGGAGCACAATAATTAGTCAGGCTGTAGTAGAAAACTCCTGACACGTGCTGTGCAGGCAGAGGCACCTATCATTTTTCTGACTCACTCTGTTTATATACTAAGTGGCTGATACTGCACACCCTCTTCTCTTGTTTGCACCCAGCCTTCCCTGTGATGCATTTGTGATGGTTCAGTGCTTTCCTGGCAGGAAACCCCAGGTTTCTAAGAATCAGGTCAACAAGGCAGGGAGGACGGGGTGCCCTAACCGTTTCCCTCCTCCTGCAGGATGACTGCAGTGAGTATCGCTCCCAGTTCGAGGCCGGAGGACGGCTGTCCTGCACACGGGAGAACGACCCTGTTCGGGATTCCTCTGGCAAGCAGCACACCAACAAGTGTCTCATGTGTGCAGAGAAGTTGTGAGTATAGCTTCCAGCGACGGCAAAGAGGAAAACCTCACGCTGTGAAACCACGGCTTCTGCACCTGGGCAACGCCTGGGGGAGTCCCGAATCCCAGTGGCCCTCTGAGAGATGCTCTTGCCGTAGGGCTTTGGCTATTGCCCCTCTTTCTACCTCCCTCTTGGTGAGAAGGGCCCAGGGGCAGGTGAGAAGCAGCGGGGAGTAGAGGAGAAGCAGGGTTGATAGAGAGCAACCTCTTCCCCAGGGGCTGTCGGCCGCGGGTAGCTCCTGAGGAGTTTCCCATGCGTGTACTTTGCCTTCCAGATGCTCTCTCTCTACTCCCATAGAGCATATGCAGAAGCAGCCCTGATATGAAAGCAGCCACCTGGATCCAGGATGTAGCGTACAGTGGGAATGGTGAGGAGAAGGGAGAAGGCTTAAGGGAGGGAATTAGGAGCAGGGCCACCAGGAACAGGGTCTGTGGATGGGGAGCTGGTGCCTAATGACACGACGTTGGTTTGCGGGGCAGCCCCAGGTCCTGGTGGCACTTGCGCTGCCATAGCGCTCCCTCTTTTTTCCTATCCTCTTCTTCCAGCAAAAAAGAAGCCCAAAGAGGAGGCCAGTCTGGTGGAACTGCCCAGCGCAACAAACCGCTCACTGCAGAATGTGCAAACCAGGTGAGACCGAGCTCAGAGCCTCCCCTGAGCTCAGGGAACGGGCTGGGGGGTCTGAGGGATCCTCGTGGCCAGGGACTGCCCGTGCTTAGCCTGTGGTGACCCCAGGGCTCGGGATGCTGGAGCCAACTGATGGTGGGGGTGAAGCAGGTTGTATTGCAAGCCCTGCAGTGGGATGGATGTGTGTGAACATACAAAAAGTGGCCAGGTTTGGACCTGGCAGAACAGCCCCTCTTGCTGTCCCGGTGGTGTGATGGTACATGGGAGATAAAGAGCAGGTTTGGGATCTCCATAGTTCTGTCAGCTCATTTGGTGGGAATGAAACCCTGTATGGAGCAAGCTTCAGAGCTGCTTTTTCAGGAAGAGCCAGCCTCACAGTTCCCTGGGTCTGGGAGGAGGATGGGGCAGGATGGGAGCTGCTGTAACTTCCTGCTTCTCTGCTCATATTAAAGACTTTTCTGTTTCTGGTTGACAAATGTGCTCCTGCCCCTTTTGCAGAAGAGCTGCAGTGGCTCAGGGTCTCAGCAGGGCATGAACAACAGACGGCCCTTCTCCACGAACAGAGGGTGAGCGTGGCAGCCTGGCCCCACAAACCCCGGCACCAGTTTCTGCCCCCTTCCACAAGTGTGGCGTGCTTTCTCCTAGGGGTGGTTCGGAGGTTAATCAGGGCGGGAGCGGTTCAGCTGCACCCAAGGGCATCACCTGGGATGGAGAAGCGAGAGCTGCGGTGCTCAGCGCTGCGCAGCTCAGCGCAGCTCAGGTCGGCGATGGGGAAGCTAGGCATAGAGCAGGGCACGTTTCTTGTGCAACCCTTGCTCCTTTTCAAAGGCATTCTTGCTTCTCCTGTACACAAAGCGGTGATTGCTGTGCTCAAAATCTTTCAAGACACGTTGTCCATCAAAGCCTGCCTCCTGGCAGCCAGTCCTGCTGCCTGGCCCCAGCACATCCTCACGTGCTGGCTGGGAGGCAGTGCCTGCCGTCCCATGTGCTCTCTGGGCACTGGTCAGTCCCCCTGGATTTTAGGGCTGCCAGACTTGAGCAGGGATCAGTTGCTGCTTTTTCAAAGCTTTTGCTGAGGAGCTCTGAGATTTCTTGGTTTTGGGTGTTGCAGTCCCTTCGTTTCCCCCAGTGCAGCAGTGTCAGCAGGCAGACAGGGTGTAGAGCTCTCTCTGTAGCAGCAATTGCCATAGAAAGCTGATTCTCTGACTCTCCTGGGATAATCTCTGTAATGGGGACCTGCTGCTGACTTCCCCACAGGCAGGTGGGGGGAGGCCTGTTGCAGGGTCTGCCTGTGCTCTATGGCAAGCCAAGCTCCCTGTCAAAAAAGTGCAGAATAATGGCATTTCACATTAAAGCAGTCTAGTTAAGCCCCCGGGGCAGTGGTGTGGCTGGGCTGAGCACAGGGCACGGTTTGTCCCTGTTGGTACATGGCCAGGGGCTGCTTGACCTCCTCTGCCTTGGCACAAGCAGCTCTGCGGGGACTGGTGGGGCGGGTGGGTCTGCACCGGGTTCCCCGTGCACTGCAGCGGCTGTGCCGTCAGCAGTCTCTGTGCTCTTTCTCCCCGCCAGCCCGCAAGGAAACTCGGCCCAGAGCGGTGGGGACTGCAGCCCGGCGCCTGGCCGCCCAGGACAGCGCGGAGGCCCCGACACCTACCAGCCGGTACGCCCAGCTCCCTTTCCCAGCAGCTGCTCCTGTTTCCAACATCACCCCGAAACTCGCGCTGGGACCTGTGTCCTCGGAAGGGTTTGAGTTGGGTGGCAGAGTCCGTACACCGCCGCTGTCCCTTGGCACAAAAGGGGTGTGAGGCTGGATGTGGCCATATGGGAGCCTCTAAGGCCAGTTCTGTTGCTGGAGTTGGTTTGTTATAGGTGTATGTCAGGTATGGGGGTGGTGGTGGTGGCCTGGAGCTCAGGGAAGTGATGGTAGTGTCCCCCGCTGAGTGCTGAGAAGATATCAAGTCAAAGACCCTGAGCAGGGCTGGGGCTGACCGGGGACAAGGACAAGGCTCACGCAGGGAGGGAGTGCTGGAGGAGGGCACACTGAGCAATAGGTAATGACTGCATGGAGTAACGTGGGAGGAAGAAGGGGGTGTGTGCTCTCCCTGTCTCCGCAAAAAGAAAATGCATTAGTTTCAATGAAGCTAAAGTGGAAATTATGAAACTAATAAGAGAAAATAAGTTACTATAAAAACCATGACTAACCTGTGGATCTTGCTGTCACAGGGTGTTGCCAAGAGCTAGGGTGATTAAAAAAAATGACCTGCCACTTATAGTCAATGCAGCAATTTAAATAACATTTTGGAAAGGATGGGAAATGCTTTTCTGTGCGGCTGGAGGGACCTGACTATGAACTCTCCTAACTCTCTGAAGTCTCTGTCACTGACAGCTATTAGAAAAAAGATACCTGAACCGGCTCCTGTTTTTTTTCTATTCTGGTACTGCAGTTTTAATGCATTCCAGAGGAAGCATCAGGCATAGTAACGCCAGTCTGCTTCAGGGCTTAGTGGTATTTCCGGGTAGCTCCAGAGGAGGAGCAGATGCTGATCAGCCTGACTGACAAGAGGTGATTCAGAGAGCAAACCTGCCCCTCTCCTCTCTCCAGGGCCATCTGTGGGGTTTGTCACAGGGAGCTCCAGTTCCCAGAGCTGAAGGAGGGGCAGCGCTCGATGCTGGTCCCTGCATGATGTGGTGCTGCCGGCGAGGCGGTGGTGGCACACGCGTGGGTCGCACCACAGGCAGCAGTGTCTGATGCGTAGGAAGGCATCTGGCAGGGAATTGCAAAGGTCAGCGCTGTCTGTCTTCACGTCATCGCTGATCACCCAGATGAGGGAGGAAGCAGCACATTAATGAAATTAGCAAGTGACGTTTAACCAGAGGGTGTTGCTGCAGCACCCCGATATCACCGAACCCACTGTGCTGCCCAGCAAGAAACCTTCCTTCTGCATGGTGCTTCCCACTCCGTAGTGCTGTTGACTCCAGCAAGGCAATATCTCTTTGTGCCAAATGGCACAGGGAGAGGAGGTGAGATGTCCTCCCTGTCCTGGCTGCAGATCTCCTCCGATTGCGCCATTCACAGTCATTGCAACACATTTGTATAGGATCTGGAGAAAGAAAGGGTATGGGAACACATTAGTTGCTCCTTTGTCTTGGACTTTTTTTCGGCCCCTGGTGCAGAGGTGGGCAGTGAGGCTGGGGAAGGGTCTGCATGGCAGGGAGCAGGCTGCAGGATCTCTGATCTGTTTGAAACTTGCCATGACTCTGCAAACGTCTGTGCTGGTGTGCTTGTAGGATGATGACCTAAGCATGAGACGTCTTGCTCCTACTGCTCTGAGTTTTTCCTGGCTGTGCCACATGTGCTTTATACGAAAAGCTGTGTTTAGATGCTCCTGCTGTCATGCCTAAGAGGAAACAGGAGGGCACACTTAGTCATAGCTGTTCATACGTGCTTGCATCTCCTCATTCCATGGATGTCAAGTCGCATGGTGTTGCACCACCCTCGGGTGGCTGGACTACTTTGTCAAGGCTTTTCCTTCATTTTTGGCAATGAGTGTCTGCTGTCTTGCAGAAGAAACAGGCATGAAAGCCCTAATAAAGAAGAGCTAGGGACAGGTAGCAGAAGTTTTTTGCTTTCTCATGGTTCCTCAGAGAAGTAAATGTGCCCTGGACCAAAGTGTCAAGGCAGGTCAGGCAAGCAGCTCTAGGTCTGTGCCTGGCAGGGGTGCTCTGGCCCCCAGATTTGGGCTGCCTGGTCCAACAGAAGGAGTTACCTCTTTGCAAACCTGGCTTTGCCAAAGGTGTGATGGATGTGCCGCAGGGCAGAGGGGCCTCAGGGCAATGCCTGGGTTGTGAGCTCTGTTAAGTAGCGTAAAGGAAGGTCTTGCAAGAGAACCAGCACCAAATGTGATTTCTTTCTCTCTTCAGCTGGACTGTGATCGAATTCTGCACGGGGTAAAGGGTGGAAGGATTTTCTGCAACAAATCCTCACAACCCGTCTGTGGCACTGATGGGAAAACATACAAAAATGAATGTGACTTGTGTTCAGCTGCCATGTGAGTAGGCGGAGAGATTTCAGTAATACAGGGCCATCCACCATTCCTGAGTGTCTTTTGCAGCACAGTGTTTGTTTTGATACATCATGACTCACTATCAAGTGTGTCCTTGGTGCCTTGCTGTTAAGCAAACATAGATCAAAATGCTTGAGATTAATCTGATGACAGCTAATTAAGATACACAACTTTCCAGAGTCCCCTGTTCCCCTTCTACCCGATCATAAGATTGCTTGGGGAGTAATAAATGCCATCAAATTGGAAGTAGCATCAAAGTATTAAGGAGTCCACAGAGGACCATCATGCCGATGGCAGAGAGCTGTGGCACTGCAAGTGAATAATAAGCAGTGTCTTGTCCTCCCTTTACAGGAGAGCGTCAGTCTACATCACAGTAAACTATCGAGGTGAATGCCGAAACTCTGTCCCTGAAATGGTAAGCAGCGTGTCACTGCCGGGCTGGGGGAGCATCAGTCTTTTCCTTTTCCCTTGTGAAAGTTCTTTGTTGGCACTGTGTGAGCTTGTGGGGCCCTGATCCAGGTTTGTGATGGAGAGGTTGTCCCTTCCCCACCCACCACAGACACAGAGTGAAAAATAAGCAGCTGTGGCCATTGGTGACCACCTGCCCTGCTGTGCTCACCCAGCAACAGCCAGGAGTCCACAAGTTGACCTTGTAGGCAGGTTAACTAACAGGTTAACTGAACTAATGGCTTAATTAAAACCATGTTGTGAGGGTGCACTTCTGCCACGTGGCACAACAAGCTACGGCGTTAGGGTCAGAGGGGCAATGGAGCCCCTGATCTCTTCCTTTTTCTTCCTTTCTTTCCCTCCTTGCTGGAGTGCGGGTGGTTGGGAGCTGGAGAAAATGGCCACCCAAAATGCTTCCCTGCTGTGGCACCCTCATTCCAGATGTGTGCTGGGGTCCCAGCCTGCACACTGTGTCTGTGGTGGGAGCACCAGAGCCTTGGGAGTGGGGTGCTCATGTTCAAGATGCATTCAGATAGGTTCAGACTTGGATTTAACTGAGGCATGATCCCCATATTTTTACCTAGACCATATGGTAGGAGAGTGACACAACATCTGGGAAAACATCTGGCTTTTCTCCTGAGACTATGGTGACACCAAGAAGTCCAGAATTGCATAAACCATAGAGGCCTCATTTCCCAAATAATATCCACGGGGATGGTTGGGAAGTGAAAATTGTTCATGAGGTGACGTACTTTTGGGAAAGGTCTTGAACCTTATGTGATTTCCCCCATAGCAGATGACTCAAAGACTTCTCAGTGGCAGCTTAACAGCCTTTGGAGCTTTGATCTGCAGCCAGGGTGTCTCGATTTGCATGTCCTGGGTGTGCAGGACTGACCTTAGTGTTGGCGTGAGTTCTTGTGAAAATAAATATTAATCCCTAGGGAAATGCTGATATTTGTCGCATTCTAAACCTGGAGTGAGTCAAAATATCAAGACAAACTGGCAAGTTCTATAAATTTTTGGATGTGAACTTTGGCTTCTTAATATGAATTTGCTATTGATGTTTCTGTAGGCAAAACAGTATCACCACCCTCCTTGGCATAAAGGGCTTTATAATGCAAAACAGCCATCACAGGGGTTTTACCCTCCTTTGCTCAGAGCCAGGATGCCTGTAGATCCCCAAGGTGTTGAAAGTGAAGCAACCCAGCTCCTATTCTTCTGTGAAGCAGCATAATGCTCTCAACACTGTTTAAATCTGAATAAACTGTAGTGCAGGGAAAAAATTTGCCTGTGACTGTAGTGGAGGTCTCTGTGTCTTGCCCTTCAGTGTGATAAAGTCAGTGTTGGCTCATGTACGCTGGGAGCAGAGGCACTAAGCAAACCTGCCAGGGGCTGTGCTCACGCTGCTGGGGACGGCCAAGACTGGGTATACCATGGCAACCGAAAAAAACAGAGGATTCCCTCAGAACTGTGCCTGGATTGGGATTCCTTACCATTTCATGTTTTACCAAGCTGTGATAAGCTCTCAAGTCTTTGCAATTAGAGCAATACGCCATATACTGAAAGTCAGACAATTTTAGCTATGTTAACGTTATTCCAAGGAGGGTTGGAAGCAATTAAAAGGAAAATGATAAGATTTTCCACTGAAAAAGGACAAAACGCCCCTCTGAACAGTGAGTTATTCTTTCTTTATGTATATTGTGTCACTTGAAGAATCAGATTAGAAATTGATGGAAGCCCATTTCCTTGGGAAACCTCATGTCCATCAAAGACTTCCCTTATTTCTCAGTTGGAAGCTTATGAAAAATACCCTGATCAATGTTATTCTTTAGCACTGAAATTCATGGTAACATGCCTTTTAATGCATGAAGACCCAGGTACTCATTATTTACTACAAAAACCTGGAGGGGACCAGCTCCAGCAGTGCCTTTGGCATCAGAAATGCTTTTAGACAGCCGCAATATGCAGAATGAAAATGCAAAGGACCAAAGACTTCTTTAAACTTCAAAAAAGATAAATTGCTACTAAAAAACATATAATTTTTCCTTGAGTTTTATTTTGAAATTAGCTGTGGAGGTGCTGTGTTGCCTGACAAAATGTGTGTCCAAGCTGCCTGATCTCTTCCCAGCTCAGTGCCTGCAGCCACACCTGCCAGCAGAGCTCCTGCTGAATTTCCAGGAGTTGCTGGCAATGCTCCCTTGATGTTGGCCAGATTGCCATCAGGGAGGGGTGGTTGTAGGAAGGGATGAGAGCAGTGTGGTTTGAGAGAGATCCGACATTAAAGGGTACATCTGGACAGCGTGCACTGATGTGGTGGAAAACCTTCCTGCAGAGAGAGCCCTGGGGCTGTCTGGCATCAGGGCTCCTGCCTCCCATGCAAGGTCTGTGCCATAACCAAATTCCTTTGATCTGGTTCTGCTTTACTGCAGAGGAGTGTAGCTGAGTCCAGGGCTTAGATATTTTTTTAGCAGACCAGCTGGCCACTATGTCCTGCTATGCTGTGTCATGTGGGTTTATTAATTGTAGGTCTTCCCAGAATGTTTCACTTTTAATGCTCTCTCTTGCAATTTAATTTCTTGTTCAAAGGCTTTCTCCTCTTTCTCCTAAATCTCCCATGCAATAGACACCAGTCTGCCTGTATTAGTTAACAGGTCAGGCAAAAAGGGGATGTCAATTTTAAATTTGTTTCCTAAAGAACAAACAGACAAATCCCAGGTTTTCAACGGGCTACTCCATTTATTTACAGTGCTCTTTTTGTCATGCCTCTCTTCAAGAAGGCAGAAGAAGGAGGAAAAAAAAACAAAAACAAACAGGACCTTTCTCTGCTAGATAGTGGGTATGGAAAGCACCTAGCTTCAGGCTGAAATTTGTCTTGTTTTCTAGTCTGGCAGTGACCCAACTTGCCTACCACAGTGCCACACTCTGCCCCAGCTGATTTGTGCAGCCTCTGAGCTGGCCAGAGGGGCTGTCATGCAGGTCCTAATGCTCTGCCAGTGTAACGACGGTGTTGTGCTTGGGGATGGGCTTATTGTTTGCTCTTTTTTTTTTTTCCAGAAGTAACGGAGTTCAGACTGCCAGCAAATACCAGGGATCAGCTGTGACCAAAGGTACAGAGAAACAGTAATTTACTCCCTTTTGGCCAGCCTGTCCTGTGGGGGTGGTGTGTCACAAGGGTTTGGGTGTCAAACCTTGCCTGGGCAGGCAGCACGGCTGGGGCAAAGGGCTCTGCAGTGTGCTCTTTCTCCCGCAACACAGCCTGGGAGCAAGGTGTGGGTCCTTGCAGAAGCGGAGGGGTGAAGGGAAGCCCCCGCTAAGGGAGCTCAGCCCATGGGAGCGTGCAAATTCCATGAGGAATTCTCAGTTCCTGCAGTGGTGGGCTCTACCCATTCCCCAGCTGTCCCTGCAGGGGTGAGAGGATGCTGGCAGAACAGGCTGCTGTTATCCCCCCATCACAAGGAGGCAGGGGTGGCACAGAGTCCTTGAGAGTATCCCAGCTTGGAGCTTTCCTGGTGGTCCTTACAGATCCTTTGCCTTCTGGGGCTACAGTAAGAAACTGTCTCTCCCTGTCTACCTAGGGCAAGTAACGGAAGAGTTGATGTCAAGCATCATAGGAGCTGCAGAGTTCCTGGCGCTGTTGGAGTCACCTTTGTCCCCTTCTGCAGCAAACGGGCCTGTCCTTGCTCAGGTGGAGGGCGAAGAGTTGCGGGGACCCAGTGGTGGCTTCCCAAGTTGGCCCCATGCGTGCTGTTGCGGTTGCTGCTCGGCTCGGGCTCTGCCACCTCGCTGTGTCTTAGTGTGTTTCTACAATAAAGATAACTCCACAGCGTCCTGTCACTTTTCTTCACTGAGCCTCGTGGGAGGGATGTGCAAGTCCCTGCTCCGGCTTGTCACCATGCGTACCCTGGGCAGTAAGCGATCACGGAGGCCCCTGGGGTGCATCTGCTGCCGTAAATGCCAAGTGAAGATGTCAGACCCAGAGAGGAAGATTGTGGTCTGGGTTTCATGAGGAGGGGCCAGGGGTTGGGTTCTCTGAGATGTGGGGCCTTTGGTAAATTCCTTCACCTCCCCTTGGCCCTTTTCTCTTGCCTGTAAAACAGACATTAAAAGATGCTTACCTACCTCAGAGGGTTGTTTTGAGATTTTAATTGGTTTACATTTGGAAGCCTGCAGAGGGAAATCTGTTTTAAAACACTAAACCTGGTGTGCAGGCAGTTTAACTGCTGCAGTAAGTGCCTTCTTCCAGCCCTTTTGGCTTTGAGAAGCGTTGGGGAGCAGATGCACCTGATGGGTCATGTCAGATGGGCGTGAGGCTGCTGGATCAAGGGCACAGCTGGGAAGGTCTCTGGGATCCACAGCATGCATCTGGCCTGTGACACCTCTGAGGCTGTGCTGGCCAAGCAGAAAGCTCAGCAGCCCACCTTGGTGGCCTGTGGACTACCACCACGTGCTTCTGGGTCACCTTTCTGCCTTGGCTAGTTTGTGCAAAGCAGGTCCTGTGCAGATGTCTGATGTCCCAGACGGCACGTGGGCTCAGCCAGTGCAGGAGGGGGAAGAGAGGGAAGAGAAGCTCCATGACTGTTGAACAGTTTAAACTATTTAAGGAAAGAAAAATGTCACTTGGAGATTTAGCTGATTTGCAGATAGATCTAGTTCATCTGTATTCTGAAACTATTTTGAGATGAAGTTGGGTCTTTGAGCTAAATGCTCCCGGGGCTAGCTAGGGGTCTATTAGCGCCATGCACCTGAAAATTGGGTGGGATTTGCAAAGGAGGAAAATGTGGTAGTGGATTAACAGAAACCTATTGGTGGTTTGCATGCCTTTCCTGTACTTTCATTTATAGCTGTTACTTAAAGCAAATATGTTCTTATTTGTATAAACTTTATTGCAGGACGTTTCCAGAAGACCTTGAGTGAACACACACAGTGTTTGAGTCCACTTTAGCTGTGACCTGATCTGTAAATACGCACTGTTGCAGATAAGGCTGGAGTGACTTTCAGATTTTGGCAGGATTTTACTCAGTGCCAATTAATTTGGCTCTCTTCACAGATATTGATTTTTTTTTTCCAATTAAGTTATCACAATTCCTTTTTTTTTCCTTAATGCAGCTAATGAAAATTGATTTTTACTCTCATAAAGTACTCCCACATGTATCACATTTATCAGTCTATGACTTTATTATCAGCAGATTCTGACAAACAATGGTTAATATTTTGTATGCTGATTTTTAACGTGTGCAAACACTATGGTTTAGAAATAAATTATCACTGATTATTTCTACATGGAAAATCCCACCACGTACAGTTATGCAGGGAAAAGTCACCGGTTTGGTCCTATTTAGCTGTTTCTGGAGGTCCAAAATTTGTCTGTCTTTGAGCTGATGAAACAGGTGAACCCTTGAATGTTATTTATGCAGCTCGAGAAGGATGAATATGAGGCAGTAAAAATGTTCGCTGATGATGTCTGCTCACTGATTCCAGCTAAAATCATGTGCAGGGACGGACCTCTGCATGATATTTTTTTAAAAGCAGCACACAATTTGAGGCTTAAAATAAATTCTTGCAGATGAAAATCAGTGCACTTGAAAGCGCTATTATAACTTGTAGTGATTTCAAGCATTTAGATTTTGAAATAATCCCCCATAAAACTTGCATTAATTGTGTTCCAAAATCAATGAACTGATGAGGAGGGTGCCCTACTAGCCTCTTCTGCCAGGGCTTGAGCACCTTCTGAATTTCTCCTGCTACCAGCAGAAATGATCATTCACAGAAATCATAGCTGGCAATAAGGGTTTATTAATCAGATTACAAAACTGCTAAGAAGGCCCACGACGGTGACTTGCTAAATCTGCCTTTGCTGTTGTTAGTGAGCCTACCAGAGGTAGCAATGGCAACTCTTTCTTGCTTTCAGCAGCCCTCCTTCCTGTCATTCAGCCTCCCTTTGCTGATCAGTCTGAGGTCTTACGGGCTCCAGCAGCACCATACGCAGCAGAGCTCCAGGTGGGACTCCATGTGAGTGATGCCACGTGTTATTTCCATGGGGGTCCTGGGGAGGAGGACACAAAAGCTCAAGAGGTGTTATGAATATATTGCCCTCTCCTTTATTTTGCTCTTGGTTACCCTTGGTGTTGACCTCTAATGCTGTAATGAGACTAAAAGAGCTCTCGATGAACCTGGAAAGGTACTAATACTCTGGGATGTCTTCAGTTTGCTGTAAATTGAATGTTATTAAGGGTGTCTTACTGCCAATGGGCACGGCCCCCGTGTGGTTCACAGCATTTCCTGAAGCTTTGCAGGACCGGCATTACAAATTGGCAGCTCTAGGCTGCTCACGAGCCTCCTGCCTTCTCACACAGTGTTTCCTCGAGTTCTCCTAAACATTGTCGGTGTTTTGAGCTCAACTGCTCCCTGCAGGGGCCTTGAGCCACTTGCTTTGTTTTGCCTGGAAAGTGTCAGGTACTTACATATCCCCAAGGGACATGCAAATGCTGCTCTGGTTTTATGCTGAGGACTGTTGACTCTGGCAGAACCTTTCGCAGACCTTGTACTCCTGTGCTGTTTCCCAATCCCCCGCAGCCTGTCCTTTTGGAGCCTGGCAGCGCTGCCCACCACCTCCTGTGGCCACCACAGCGGCAGGGCCTGTGCACGAGCCTCATGCCAGTCACGTAGGAGGGCCTTCTGCTGTAGAGCTATTTCTTCTGACTGCCTGGGTGTCCCCCTGATGCTGAACCCCTCCAAACAACTCCTGCATATGGGTTTCACCCTTATCTCCCTTGATTATCATAGGCTGTGCTCCATGGCCCACCTGCTTTGCCTCAGGGACTGGTGAATGGGCCCTCCTCTCTTTAGGATTCCTATTTAGCACCCATTAGCACATGCCTCCTGTCCTGCAAAGGTCTCCCTGGTACATGGAGCTCTTGTCCAGGCCCTTGGACCTGCCCTGCTCCAGTCTGCTGCAGGGGACATCCTGCTGGCCAGCCATCCAACCAGGACTGCAGCACAAGACAGGGAGCTGGAAGAGATCTCCAAAACTTTCCTCAAAATGAAGGTATGACCAACTCCACTTGAGTGGGTCACTCAAAACAGTAAGATGTAGATGCAACTTGTTGCAAGTTAAAAAAAAAAAAAAAAAAAACCACACACATGAAAATTCACACTTTCCCTTGATGCTGAAGGTCCTAAAAGAAATACCTCAGTGTTAGCACAGGTGTATTGACATCTGCACACTTGGTTTGTGGATGGGAAACAGAAAAAAAATTCTGCATATATTTCTGAAAAACAGATGGGTTGGCTTCATTGCCTTCTGGCCTCAAAGGGATCACATCCTTTCTTGGCCCATGTGGGTGAACAAGCACTGCATTGCAGCTGAGGTGGGGGGCAGCAGACATGGGCTACCGCTGAAGTGTTGTTTTCTAGATCCCAGTTCCTCCTCTAGATCACCGACAGGTGTTTTTTATTCTGTCCCTTTAATCCATCTCCTATTGCAAACATTCCCCGAATTTAATAATTTAGCTGGAAGACAATTGCTGTGATCTTGACAGAACATGCTGAGTCAATCTATTTTAACTGCAGATTTGGTTTGCAAATAATGTCTCCTTGCCGATAAGGTTCAGGTGTCGTCTTTGTGGACATTGGCAGGGATTTGCTTGACCGTGACAGCTTTTACGGAGTCTGGCAATTAAGTTGTCAAGTTGCATTTTCCTCTGACAGGCAGCATTAATTGATGATAGACTTGGCTTCAATAAGCACTGAGAAAGATGGATATGGTGATCAGGATGAATAGAGATCCTTGTACTTGAGAGCTGTGTTGGTCCAAAGCTCTGGAGTCCTTGACACTTGGTGTTGTTGAGATAAGGGACAGGGCAGGAGATATCTAGGCTGAATTTCGGGGAAGTAACGAAAGCAAGATATATGAATAGAGACCTCTGTAACATCACTAGGCATCAACATAGCTGGAAATGTTGGTATCTGGGGAGACTTTAACTTTGTAGATGCACACTGCAAACTACTAATGTTAGCAGAGCTCCTGGATATGAGGACCAAACAGAATTTTTGATTAAGTAATCCCCCAAATCATGTTATTGTGGATTTGCTTTTCAAGTGAGAAGGGTGTTGATGTCCTCCTCTTAGAAAAATAATACTGGGATGATTCAACCTGAGCTCACTCTGTTTAAATCATGCCAAAAATAGATCTGTAAATAAGGATTTTTACTACTGAGTACAGAATATGAAAGATTAAAACTTAAAAACTTGGAAAATCTAGGATCCCAACTGAGGAGACTTGTTTTGAGACCAATCTATAGAATTGACAAAAATCTGCTTAAATAAAGGAGAAAAACATGTTCAGGACTGATCTAAGCTGTGTTACTTTAGTGCTGGGCAAACCTTCAGTTGAAGCTTGAAGAAAACAAGACATGAAGTGTAAAGGAATGATTAATGTACACTATGAATGTGCCGGAAGGTAATCGTGTATGGGCTAATATCAATCTTTACAAAGTTGGCTGACTTCCTAGATAAAGGAAGTACAGTAGATCTAGTCTATCCAGACAGCAAAAGCGTTTGACCTGTTACCCTGTGGGATGGTGTCATTTAGGCTTGGCGAGGTGGGTCAGGAACGGGCAACGGGGGACGTGGTAGTGTGTGAAGAGAGGGTACCACAGGAGTTATCAGTGAACAGCCAAAAAGATGGATTTGGGACCAAACTTCATGGTTTTGTTCCTTGCCTTAATACAGAGAAAGTTGGTACATGGAGTAGATCTCTGCTGAGTTTTTTTTTAAAGCCAGAAGAACAGGATTTCTCCCAGAGAGAATGGGGTAACCTTCTGGGCTGCAAGTGCCCGGGCTCAAACTGACATGGAATGTAGCGATGAAGAGTGCAAAATCATGCTCCAAGGTGAAATAATGAGGGTTTTGGCTACCAGCTAGGAGCTTGGTTGAAAACTACAGCGGAGGAGAAAAACCTAATTGCATTTATTCAGTCGTAGGGTAAATGAGAGCCTGCAATGTGCTGGGGCAGATCCGGGAGTGGAGGGGCCCTGGCATGCTCTCCACTTGTTGGCTCCCCTCAAGCCACACAAAAGGCCCCTTCCTGGCATACGTGCCCACGTCAATCATTAGCTAGAAATCCAGAGCTGGGTAAATACATTTTGGTTTCCCATGCTGATGACAGATTGGGTGTTACATCATAAGGTGGGACCATTTGATATGACAGTTCGCTATATATTCCCACTCCTACCTGTGCCCTTCCTCTCCCACACCGAGAGTGAGTGGGCTGTAGTGGCACTGCTGCTGTCTGCCATGAAGACCACCGGGCTCTTTGTGAGAGTGGCTGTAGCCCTCTGCTGCTTCTTAGGTGAGTGTTTCCTGTCCTATTGCATAGGTTGCTTTAGCTGAACCAGTGGCTGGGTGATCAGCAAAAGTACTGTGGTCTTGTAATGTGCAGGAGAGCCTTATTACATGAAAGAATATTCTTCCTGAGAGTGTAGCAAATAATTAGACTGAAAGATCCAGGTTTCAGCAAACCTCATGCAGATGACTGCTTTCATCTTGGTTTATAGGAGGAAATTGCTGAGGCAGCAGTCTTAGTGCAGGGCAGGAGCTTGCATGTGGAACTACTGGGTATAAGGGCAAAGCAAAGCTGTTTGCAATGGCATCCATGTCCGTGTGAGCAATATAAGCGCAAACTTTAATGGCTAGAATCGCTCTGTAAACTTTACTGTGCCGTTCCCGGTAACTGAGAAGTTTGTGTCTTGGGATGGATAGTGTCGGTGATCAACAGCCATCTTAAATGCACATCTGAGCTTCTGCAAATCAAATACAAAATCTTTTAGAAGAGGTTAAACTCAGAGTGCAGAATTGAAAATGCCTATATTGCTTCCCTGTAATGTCTTAGGAACCGATTAATACATGTGGTCTCCCCCCTTCTATCTGCCATCAAAAGTGGAATGAAACTTTATTTAGTAACTTTTAATTCATCTTATGACCACTTACTAACATAATGTAAGACTACGTTTTCTTAAACGCAATAAACCAATCAACAAGTCACTGAATTTAATTGTTTCATAGGAAGATTTGCATGTCATCTCTGCACATCAATATAAATGTATTTTTTTTCTTTTCTCTCTCTACTTTTCTTTTAGATATTACCTTTGGAATTGAGGTGAGTTACAGATTTTTCCATTTATTCTGTTCTATTCTGAGCTTCTGGTAAAATAGAAACAGTATATAATTACCTGATGAGCAAGTGGATTAAATCTAACGAAATCCTGGCTGTTCAAATAATATTTGCCAGTGCATGATTGAATGATATTGCCAAATCATGAGAAAGTAAAACACCCCCCCATTTATACTATTTTCAGTTCATTAAGTAAAATGAAGAAAGCAAGAAGTAATTATACAATCCTATTATAATAACTCTTGAATATAATCGAGTTACTCTGAGTCAAAGGGTAGTATATTACCTTGTCAAGAGGGAAGCTGTCTTAAGACGATATGCTTGAAAGCATCAAAGACCGTGATTCTGATATTTTTTTTCTATATGGTAAGACCCACACTATTGTGTTCTTTTCTATCCTTATATTGGGTTGAGGAAAACGGCAGGGTCTGCATGATGGATTTGTCTGCAGGTTCTTCCCACGCAGTTACGAGACTCCTGTAACTCATCAGAGACTGTAGCATGATTGGAAACGATCAGGTTTTGAGCTGAGGGGCTCTGGAGTACGGCCAGGCTCCCAATTACGAGATGCCTTCATTAGGCACCGTCTCTCCCACAGCTGTCCTTCCTCCATGTCGTGCCTCCACCAGCCCCCAGCAGGAAGGTGTAATCAAAAACTTCTGTAGAGAAGTTTCCCTGCTCTTGACAGCTTGAGCAGGTTCAAAATGATACCTCTGGGTTTCCTCCCGGCTGGAGCTGTGGGCACTGCTGCAGGAGGTGTGAGGCTGCGTGGCTTGTCCTTTCTGGGCAGGAGCTGACCTTGGGGACGATGTTGTGCTGCTTTCACAGGTTGACTGCAGCCAGTATTCCAGCAGCATCAGCAAGGATGGGACCCTCTGGGTGGCCTGCCCAAGGAACCTGCAGCCAGTCTGCGGCACCGATGGCTCCACGTACAGCAACGAGTGTGGGATCTGCCTCCACAACAGGTGAGCTTTGCTGGAAACTTCGCGGAAGCGGCAAGGTAGGGGACTTGGGGTAAGGGTGGCAGCTCCGTCCCCCAAAGGTGGGCTGTGCAGAGGAGCATGTGAGTTAGCACCAAGGTGTTGACACTGCCAGCCGGGTGGTGACGACTGCTCTGCACAATTCCTGGCACAGGCCTACTTTCTTCTAGGGAGCACAGGACAAACGTTGAGAAGGACTATGATGGAGAGTGCAGGCCAGATCATGTTACGGTATGCGCAACAGTAAGACAATGTCTTGCTCTGCTGTTGTCCATAAAGACTTAATTTTATTTAATTCTTTTTTTTTATTATTATTTTTTTCTCTATTCCTGCTATTTTTACAGATTGATTGCACCAAATACAGACAAACTGCAAAAGGTGGTAGTGTCCTGGTAGCCTGCCCAAGGATTCTGCAACCAGTCTGTGGCTCAGATAGCTTCACTTATGACAACGAATGTGGGATTTGCGCCTATAACGTGTAAGTCTTTTCTGCAGAACATCCTTCTGGATAATTAGCAATAGCTAAGGCTTTTGGAAGCACTTCTGTAAAACACCAGGCTTTCTTAAGGCAGGTGTCTTGGTGAGTCTCTTTGAAGCTGGCTGCTTGTAATTCTCCAGCCAACTTCAGTTTTCTTCCCCATTCTCTCTCTGTGCTCATGAGGGGGATCACAAAAGAGCCAGAGCAGAACCACGAACAGATCAAATTGTTGCTCCTAATACCATGTGATATGGAAATACCATGCATTTTCTGCTCAGCAAGTGGTTGCTACCATCCGTGGGGTGCATCCAGACAACTCAGCCAGTTGCTGTGTTCTTTGTGGTGGGTGGGGCCTTTCTTGTCCCAGTGGCTAGAGGGAGACAGGAAAAGTTATTCTCAAGGCTCCCTAACCAAAGAACCTCTTTCTTCCAGAGAACATCACACCAACATTACCAAAATGCATGATGGAGAATGCAAGCTGGATATTGTCTCAGTAAGTGCAATAGAAATCAAAATCTGTCTCTTAGGGCTGTTTTACAGAGAGAATCCCAGTGATTTCTCTAGGAAACTGCAAGAGGATGGTATGACAGGACTTTTAAGGGTCCCAGTCCATCCTCTGGCTTTCTGCCCAGTGCGGATGTTTTTTGCACCCTCCCTGTCCCAAAGAGAGGGTCATTCCATATATTCCACATCAAAGGGACAGAAGAGGAGGCCCAAGATTTTCCTGGCATTGTGCTGTACAGGTTGGCAGTTTTCTCTCTGGAGATTCCTCCCTTTGCATTTCCACCCTTTGCAACAAGCATTCAAAATTCCCATACTGGTTGCTTTCACAGACATAGTGAGATTCATAAGAGCAATGAGCGTACATATTTATAGGGTATAGCTCATTGTGTATTTATACAGGGCCAAGAGCCAAGTGCCTCAGGAAGAAATGCTTATATATTTCAGCACAAAAACTTGGAGATGCAGAAAGTTCATTCTCCAACTGACAGATAGCCGTTCTTTAGCCCTTCAAATCCCATGCTTAACTACAGGGAATTAGAATTAATAAGTAATCACGGTGCTGGAGAACTGGAGAGAAAACTAACACAAACCAAAACAATATTAGTCAGATTTCTAGCGAGTGAAAAATGTTTTCACGACCATTTTGTTTATGAGAAGGGATCCTACAATTTCATACATGTTCCTCTGCCTGAAAAATTCATTCTCCAAGATAGGTCCTTTTTCTCAGCTCCTAAAGAATTAGGATAATATTCAGCCTATTTCTGATACAGTTTAATTTAAGTGTGTCAGGGCTTTGTTCTGTCACAGAAACTACGATGGCTGTGTTTCTTTTTTTTTTTTTTTTTTTTTCTCCATTCAGGTGGGATACCGAACGAAAAGGTTTTGCACTGACTTTTCCCACATAGCTAAGGCTCCACCGGGGCTAACTCTCCTTCTTTTGGCAGATTGACTGCAGTAAATACCCATCAACAGTCGCTGAAGATGGCAGAAAATTAATAGCCTGTCCAAGGATCCTGAATCCAGTTTGTGGCACAGATGGCTTCACGTATGATAACGAGTGCGGGATCTGTGCCCACAACGTGTAAGTGCCATACGTACCCCACTCCTTCAAAGTGGCCAGCAGTGCTTCACAGTCCTGGGAACCTCCCTTCTACGTTGCTGCCTATGCCTATGTCTTAAAGTGTGTTTAAAAAACAGATTATTTGGGGGTTTATAGTGAGTTTCCTTCTGTGACACCCTCTTCGTTCTCATTAGAGGAAACCTGCAAGAGTCAGAACATGGCTCCTTGGATCAGACTAGTAGGCTGGGCAGTGACTGAGCAGAGGAAGGAATAGTTCAGAATATTGCTTTAAATTAGATGTTATGAGAAGACGTGAGGAGCTTGTTAATGAGCAGAGTAATGCAGCTATCTTGATACAACCTTGTAGAGAGGCTGAAGCCCTGTTTTTTTAGGTATCTGCTTTAAGCTATGTCTGGTTCATTTTGCATGTGAGTGTGACTGAGAGTTTAAGCTTTTACTTACTCAACTTGATTGTCTCCCTCTTCCAGAGAGCAGAGGACCCATGTCAGCAAGAAGCACAACGGAAAATGCAAGCAGGAGGTTCCTGATGTGAGTATACAATATAAGGCATATTTCTCCCCTTGTCTCTACCTACTGATGAATTTTCTGAGGCTACATCTACTCTGAAAGTGAGCAGGCTTGAAGCCTGGCTCTCTCCTTTAAGTCTTGTCAGCCCCTCTTGTTAAGGATGCCTACATATTCCAATCCATCCTGATGCAGGTGTCCTTTGGGTCCTCCTTGCCTGCACAGCCCTGGCATATGAGAGCTATACACAGAGTTTACATTATGAATTGGTACCTACACCAACTTTTGCATTGAGGATGTGTTCTAGTATATGGAGCACACCTGAAGTTCTGTACTGAGACAGGGAGTCCCAGAGCTGGCATCTAGGACAAGCTAATGCGTGTACAACACACAAACAACATGGAACGTGGTCAGTGGAGGTTTAGAGCCTCCTTTGAAGATGACCTCCAAATGCATCACCAGCAAAGTCCATCTTGCTTTACTATTTTGTTTGCCTTTTTTTGTTTGTTTCGATAGTGCAGAATGAAAAAGAGACTATTTATATATTTACTTATTTATTTGCTTTTCTGGCATATCTTGCAAACAGTTTTGGTCAAAATGTAACCTCCTTGGGTCAGAAGTGAAGTTGAATGGCATTTGGGATTGACTGAGCTACTTGCCCTAGTGATTTGGCATCTTGCAGACTATACAGTGCTGTGTAGTTCCCCCTGGGAATGAGAGGATTCATGCAGAACTGACTCATGCTGGTTCTGAGAGAACTGAAGTACAGCACAAATGTTGTTTCAGCATCCCAGCGTAAAAGATACAGAGACAAGCAGGAGATGATGCTAGGGTTTGTCTTGGAGAACAAAGGTTTCCCTAGGGCCAACACTCCTGCTTTTTGCAGATCGACTGCAGTCAATACCCAGCAAGAACATTTAATGGTGGTAAACGTATGGTACGCTGCCCACGGATCCTGCTCCCAGTCTGTGGCACAGACGGATTTACTTATGACAACGAGTGTGGCATCTGTGCCCATAACGTGTAAGTACTGCAGATAGGACTTACCTTTGGAGTGACTAGCCATGGTTAGTACTCCAGGTGGCTTCCCTTTTGATACTAGCATGTCTGCGTGTCTCTTTCTGTTCCTTTTTCAAACTCCTGAAGCTCTGTCACCTCTGTTTCCTTTCCTGATGTGCTGTCTGTGCTCCTCAGGGAGCTGTGGGAGAGCCAGCCACCAGCCTGAGCACCCTGTGAGGGCTGTGGGATTTGGGCAGAGGAAAAAGTGGATGGGACTGCTATAAGTAGATCTTAATGGTCTGTTACTGCTTAGGATTATGTTTGGTAATGACGGGTGGAAGCTGGTTAATTAAGCTGTCAGATGCCTCCTCTAACATATGCGCTGGTTAAGATTTTGATCCGCTCTGTGACTGCTGGGTGCCACAGGGCTCAGCCGGTAAGCAAGCTAACACTGGCCTCTCCCTTTCAGACAACATGGGACTGACGTTAGGAAAAACCACGACGGACGATGCAAGGAGAAGAGCGTTCCAGTAAGTGTAAATAGAAGTAGAACGAGTGCTTTCTCCTGCACTGCCCAGTCTCCAGGAGGAGCTGGGGGGTGCTTGTGCCTTGTGCTGGTGCTGCAGTGCTCCCTACCCATTTGCAGCAGCTGCGGCCAAGGGGCTGTACGTTTGGGCAACAGAGAAGGGGAATAGGCCAGGGCTTGGGAAACAAAAGGTCTCTGAACAGAAACTACCAAAGGCAGCCCAAGAACCATGCAGACCATTTTAGCACAGTAGGAGAGGACAGAAAGCTGTGTTAGATGTCTGTGTTTTCATTCAGTGCTAGGATTTCCACTGCAGTAGACAGGCTAAAAAATCCTCGTGCTGTGGTCAGCCAAGAAAAATCTGCTTCCAGGTATGCATACAGAAATAGCTGTATAAACATGCACAGTAACAATATGTGCTGATAACATCTCAGCACATTTATTCTGCTTATGCAGAGCAGCTATAAAACACTGAAAATAACTTCATGCATCCCCAGGGAATGAGATATATTTTCTATAGTAAAGACATGATGTTATAATGCTGTCTTTGCTATAATTTGCTCTTGGACTGTGTGGGAAATATGGGTAATAAGAGAGACTACACTGGGGAAAATATGCAAAATGACTGTGAAGTGTCAGATGTTTAGCTAGTGTAGACTGACTTCCACAGTCATCAATAGATATTTGCCTATTTATCCTCAAATATTTGAACTGGTTGTAAAGATTTTTGCAACAGGAGCTGGTAAAACAGTTTCTTGTTGCTGTTTTCAAAATGTTGAAACAAAACCTCAGGTTTCGTTCAGCAAGGCTGGACCTAATGTCAAACTGGACCTAATGGCAACCTTCTTGAATCAGATTCCTTTGGTCAAATGCTTGTTTTGAAACTTATAAACATCCTAGTCTAGGATAACTATCTTTTTGGTCCACTACTCCTTTCTTCCCTCTGTTAGCAGGCAATACCAAACCCAGCTACAATTACATAATTCATTTCTAATGGAAGACCAAACTTAAAACCAACCCTGATTTTCCTCTGGCAGAAGCTTTCAAAATCTGGAGGACCAGAGCCGGCAGGCTGTAGTTGAGGCACGTTCCCAGCTCCCAGCAGCTGGCCCAGCATTGTCACTTTATCTCCCCAGCTTGATTGCTCTGCATACCTGAGAGATACCCCAAGCGGCGAAGCCATTGCAGCCTGCCCCTTCGTCCTGCAGGAGGTCTGTGGGACCGATGGTGTCACCTACAGCAACGACTGCGCACTGTGTGGCCACAACATGTAAGCCCTGCAGGTCACCCTCTCAGAGATCACCAAAGTTGCTTGTTGAGCTTTTAAAACTCTGCTTTCTCTCTTTTTCCAGTGAATTTGGAACCAGCGTTGCCAAGAGGCATGATGGAAGGTGTGTAGAGGAAGTTCCCCAGGTAAGTGGGACCCAAAGAAAAATAAGAGCTTGAGGGGGTGCTTATTGCCTAATTGTAGGAGTGCTGGTTGGTTTTCATGGCGTGGCCTCCACTGGGTTATGCAGCTTCTGCTGCCCTTTTTCCTGTGGGTGAACACCACCCCCCGGCAGCAGGAACGTTGTGCACTTCCTGCAGTCTGTCATGGAACGAAAGAGAAGAGGACAGGTGAGGAATGATTTATGAAACAGGTAGCATAAATGACTTAAAGCATTACAAGGAAAAATTTGCTTTCCCACAGCAGTCTATCATAGCCACTGCAGGAACTTAGCAGCCTGTTTTGGCAGTATGGGAAGGGGACGCAGGTGACCCCAGCTACCTGGTGTCTTCTAGATACTCTTGCTTTGCAAAAGGATGTGCTGCAAAAATTAGAAAATTACCCACTTTTTGAGTTCCCATACCTAATGTACCAGAGGATTCAAACTCCTCTGAGGTGTTTTTTCTTTTTTTGTGTGTGTGCATGTGTGTAAATACAATATAATCCAGTGTATACCAACAACGAATCTTGTAAAAATACCGGATTAAATATATTTGGCCAGCTATAAACTATTTACACTCACTGGGGAATAGAAAAACAAAGCCATCTCATTATCATGTGTTTGAAAGAGTCAATATCCTGAGTCATATATTTCATTTCTATACAAACAGACTATGAAATGTCATTCCTTTGTTTCCTGGGTAGGCTCTGTGCTCAGGCTGGGTGAGATACATAAATCAGTGAGGAAGACCTCACACTGGAGAAACTGGGACTACTAAAACACAAGGCCAGTTCTTCAACTGGTGTAAATCATTTTCAACTGCTGTCAGTCCTTCTGGCAGATTTCAACACTCAGAGCCAGCCCCTTGCAACAAAAGGCCTGTCAGCACATCTCCTCTCAATTCTTGTGGGACGTGAAACACTCCTTGGTCACATTCAGCTTCTCTTGCAGGAAGTGCATAAATCATACCATTTTGATTTGTTGATTATTTATGAGCTTCATTTTGCAATATCCCAGTAGGTTCAGCAAGGTATAAGGGCATCATGATAAATACAGAGCCGAATGAGTGATGTGCACCTTCAAGCCTTGATTCAGTCTTCTCCAGCATAAGGCTATGAAATGAAATTGCTAGTTTTCAATGAAGAATGAGTTAATAAATAACCATAATCTGTCCTGTGGCAGATCCTAAAAGGCAGAGGCATAAACAGGGGTTTGTGTCTGGGCACCATGGCACATTTGCTGTCTTTGTTTCACAGCTTGACTGCAGCAAGTACCCAACTTCCACGCTGAAGGATGGCAGACAGCTGATGGCCTGCACCATGATCTACGATCCCGTCTGTGCTACCAACGGTGTCACTTATGCCAGCGAGTGCACACTGTGTTCCCACAACCTGTAAGTACTTGCCCTTCTCCTGGGGGGACCCACAGTGGCTGTGGCTGGACCACGTCCTTGAAGGCTGAGTAATGCACAAGGACTCTACCTGAAACACCGTGCTGGATGGGTCCCCTCTGTCTACCCTGTTGCCCTGTTTGCCATGGTTGGCATTTGAGATGGGCATTTAGCAAGGCCCATTGCCCGCAGAACTCCACAAAGAGTGTTCATTGACTGGGAGACCATTATTCCAAAAGATACATCCCCGCTCCATAAAGGCACACTCTTGCTAATGCTATGCAGCTAATGCTAAGCTAATATTTCTGAAAATCTGTGTGCTATGCAGAAACGAGGCTGTGCTCTTGCACCATGGTTCTAACAGTAAAGGTTGCCTCTAATGTTTTCCCTCATTCTTCCAGGGAGCATCGGACCAATCTTGGCAAAAGAAAGAATGGACGCTGTGAAGAGGATGTTACAAAAGTGAGTGGGAAAAGATGGGGACAAAGAGCAAGGTCCAGTATCTGTTACAGTCATGGGGAGCTGTCCCCTGCTTTGGGTCACAAACCAGAGGAGCAGCATGCAGCCCTTGGGAATTTCACACTGGTCATAGAACAGCTGCTCTCCATCCCATCTCTCTGTAACAGTGCGGGGAAAGGATGTGGCAGTGGGTAGGAATAGTATGAGGTCACATCTGCCACCAGGAGGGAGCTGAGTTGGTTATTCTCATAATTTTCCAGGCAGTTTCATTTCTCAGTGGGGTGTCATTGCTCGTGCTGGGGGGACATGGTTTGCTCTCAGGCAGAGTCTCATGTCCTCTTTGTGTGTGCAGGATTTTTGCCGTGGCTTCACAGAAATCTCTCCCATCTGCACCATGGAATATATGCCCCACTGCGGCTCTGATGGCATAACATACAGCAACAAATGCACTTTCTGCAATGCATACCTGTACGTATAGAAGTAAAACCCTTCCTCTCCGCATTTAATTCCTGTACCTGCTACAAATGTAGGGCTGTTTTTGTAAGGCATTTTTGACTAAGTGCTTACGGGTGTGTGGAGGACATTTCTGGTGCACCATGACTTCTGCAAGGAGGTGGGGTGTTTGCTTTTTAAAGGAAAATGCAAAGCACTCACTTCTGGCAATCTGTGTGTGGCTTCCTGTTGTGTGGTGTCTTTTTTTTTTTTTTTTTTTTTTTTAACTTCAAAGACAGTTTGCTTAGTTTCACCAGCATGCAGTTTGTCCCACAAGCTCATCAGAGCATGAGAGAAGTACTTCACCAAACTAGCTGGATATTATCAAATGTTTAAAACCTGTCATCTTTCCTTTAATGATAATAATGAAAGTAAATATTTGGGCTTTTGAGACTGTTCTTTACCTTCTGTCAACATTAAGCCAACATTTGGGCTAGTGAAGAGAGAAACAGGGCTTCAGCACTGAATATAGTCTGTGTCTAATCCTTCTCTCCTCTTTTCACCAGGAAGAGCAACAGGACTCTCAACCTCATGAGCAGGTCCTCATGCTAACTCTGCAGTGGAGTCCAGCACAGGAAGACAAACTGCCTTGCACATGACTTTTCATGGGCTGATCTTCCCCAACAGCTTTCCTTCAGCTTGTTTTGTCTCCTTAAGCTCCTGAAACACGTTTTGGTCAATAAACTCACTTGGCAACATTTATATGTCTTCGTGCTTTGTTTCATACCTTTTCACCCTTTTCCTCCCCAGCACGGTACTTGCACTGGTGCTCATTGATTCATCTGTTGATGTTCTGCTCTACCAAACAATGTGAGTAAAGGTTTTCCTGCCAGGTGTCCATGCCATTCCCCCTCCAAAGAGGGACCTGGGCTCCCTTTGAATCTCTCTGGCATTTCCTTATGGCTCACAGTCTCTTTTCACCTAAGTTTTAACATCCCGGCGTGACCTGATCGTGGGCTCCATCTCTTTAGTCACTGCAGGGAGACGTTCACCTCAAGGGTGGCATGGTCCATCTCCTCCACAGGGCAATGTCTAAGGTGGGGTGGATGGTTTGCTCTCAAAAAGAGTGTTCTTTTGCTGTTGGCTAGAAAGGGAAACTCACGGAGTAGCTGACAGGTGCCCCTGACCTGGCTCCTGCTGCCTCCACTGCCTGTGCAGCCTGTCTTGTGGAAGAGGCAGCAACTGCTGTCACAGGAGGTGATCCCAGCCTGTCTCCACTGAACTGACCTCAGTGCCATGTGCTGTGTAAGATACAAGCTCCAGGAGGGGAATATCAAGCTTCTTTCAGGGTCGCAGAGCAGGAGTGTCAACGCATGAAGTAAATACCTTGATTTGTTGATGTTACTGGACAGCCTCAGTCCTGGTGCCTGAATCGCCCATGCAGTGGGGAACAGGTTGCAGTAAATCACTGCAGCCACCTGCCTTCTAAAGCCATTTGGGAAGGAAAAGGATGCAGGGGATTGCCTGTGACCAGATTTAACTGAATATGTAGCAAGTTGCAGGAAAGCATTTCTGCACGACAATTTTTTCCACCTACTTTTTTCAGCCCAAGGAGCTTGGTATGCAGTGGTACAATTGCTGTCACTTGGGTCTGTGTGGATGTCGGGGGGGGTAAGAGGACCTGGGGGCCACCCCCACCAGCTCCACTCTGGTTCCCTCAGCCTAGGGCTATTGAAATTCCAATGTTTGGGGGTTAAAGGATTTATTTTGGGCTATAGCTAAAGCCTCCCTCCTTCAATGTCCCATTGTAGTTTACCAGAGAAACACAATTATTTGGACCAGTTTGGAAAGTCACTCTTTGAATTGTCAGGCTAGATTAATAGGGCAAAGGCAAATGTTCCTGACTTGGAGATACTGTGGGTATTGTATCAGGGAATGAGGCCATAGTACCTCCATGCTATTAGATTCCATGCTGGCATGTACTTTTCAAGATGATTTGTAACTAACAATGGCTTATTGTGCTTTTCTTGAGTCTGTGTCCTAATGTAAACGTTCCTTTAGTTTATATAACCTTCTTGCCATTTGCTGTTAAGGTGTTTTTGCAGAACATATGTTGCTTTAATCTAGTTTAACTGTTACTTGGTTATCCTGAGGGATAAGACCTGAACAAAGTTTTTGTGGATTTGGCAGGCTTTCACTTGGACTTAGCTCCGATACTGGCTTTTGCAGGCCTTTTCGGTAAAGCAGTCAGGATCCAACTGAATGACATTAGTCAGGCACAGACGTGCCAAATCCTTCTCTGTGGAGCTCATTGTTTGATGACACCAAAGGCAAACATGAACTCAGAGAGGCACAAAGTTGAGGAGAAGTCAGGGCAATCCAGGGCAGAAGCCAAAGTGGTCATTAGACACAGTTGCCATGCAGTATTTGCCAGTAGGCTTTGTATAAAAGTACAAAATGGAATAAACCACAAAAAAATGGCAAAAGCCTGATACTGGAGTTTAAATACTCACCCAGGCTCAGGGGGTGTTTTATGAAGCAATATCACTCTATAAAAGTAGGACAGCTGCCGTCTCATGGACAGAGATGTTTTCTGTGCTGCACTGCTGTTTTTCAGCTGTTCCAGGATCACTTACTGAGGGTCTGTTAGTTAAATGATTTCTTTTTGTTTCATGGTGATACAGAAGCAACGGCCAGGCAGAGAAGAGCACATTCAAGAGGAAACATTGAATTTTGGCGGCCTGGGAGAGAGGTAGAACAATACCAGGTCAACAGAGTCATGAAGAGACCTGAAAGATGGTTTTAAGGTACTTGGCTGACTTGGCTGGATGAGTGCTTGGCCATTGATAGCCAGAGGTTCCTGTGCTGGGGAGCACCAAGAGCTCATTTCCTGAGCTCAGTGCTCAGAAGCCTGTGAGATCAGAAGGAGCAACCTTCTCCAGCCTGAGGGCGATGGGCTGCTCGGCCTCCTGCCTCTTGCTTCTCAGATGCGCGATGCTGCAGACCCTGAGTCTGACTTTCTTACTCACCTGGGGCAAAAGCCTGGGCAGTTTCAGAGCGGTCAGGTTACTCTCAAAGACCTTTCAATTGTCAAGCTAAGCTTTTATTTATGTATGTATTTATTAAACTTGGAAAGAGGTGCTAAAGGATCAGATGCAAGGGCAGGGTTTAGTGAACTCTTATTTTTGCACTCTTTTCATGAACAGCAATAGTTGCAGGTGTAGCCTCATGCGCTCAGGCAAGGATACAGTGAAGGAAAAAAAAAAAAAAACTGACTTCCCAGTGCCTGTTGCAACATCAGGCACCTAAAATTTGCTGCTAAAACACAGCAGGTCTGGCTCTGCACAGCGCCTCACAGCTGCTCTGGCTCTGGGGACCAAGGTCCTGAGCAGCACTGGAGCTGATGAACTCCCATGTATTTCACACTGAGAATGGTCCAGCCTCAGGAATCGTGACTTGTAAATGCATATTGCAGAGGCGATATTGTAAAATTATGTTTTCTCCCCTTCCTTATTTGTCAAAGTTATCTTTATAGCCTTATCAATGTTTTCTGAGACTGTAGTTATTTTTCTTACAACAAAAAAGAGGAGGAAGAATGAGGGGAATCATTTAATTTCTTGATTGATAAGTAGGATTTAGAAAACAGTACTTAACATAGTCTTTTTATATTGAGCTGTAAGATATTTTTGATCATTTATCAGCATGGTGTATATCAGCACTCACCCATCTGACTTGAAAAAAACCCTTTTCACTGACAGTCTCTGTACCTAAACATCATTCAAACTCTTTACCAAAAAAAGCTATAGGTTTCAAAACTGTTTGCTGATAATCTGCCTTGTTTTAGCTTTTCTTCCATATGTTGCATTTGCTAGAGGCGTGTGGATGGGCCTAAATTCTCTGTTGCTGATCGTGAGGGGTGCTTGAGAATGACGCAGCTCATCCCACTGATTTTTTAAACTGTTCTCCTGGCACAAAAATATTTCAATGATGTTGTTTTTACTACTTTTATATCGCTATATGTTCCTCAGGTAAAGGAAATTCAGAAATAATTATACAAACTCAGTGCATCAGTTGCAAAGGTCTACTTAACTGTCTGCTAGTAAAGGAAATAATTTGGGGGACTGAAAAAATGTTTCCTCAGCCCTTTATACTTAAAAGTACATATTCTGGTATACATTTATTTCATCCATCAGCATGTTGACACTCAGAAACATTTGTTCTCTTGCTGTTATCATTTGATCCAACTGTATTTGATTCCTTGCCATGCTCTGGACTCCGGTTGCATGCTCTCCACCGATCAAGATGTAGATAAGAAAAAAGCAGCACGGGGAGGGAGCTGATCTCCAGCTGGCACATAGCCACTCAGCCTGGGAGGGCTTTCCAGATTTCCACCAGCTGAGGTGCAGCCCTGTAAGTTTAAACACACTGTGAATTTGCAAACAAAGAGAGTTCACATAGCGTATTCCTTTCTGCCTGTTTTTCACTCATAGAAGCAAAACTTTAATTCCCTTCAATTCCTCTGAAGAATGAGGAATATTTGGAAATGTATTGCTTGAAACTTGTTTTGTCTGTTCCCTTTAAGGCTGAGCCACAAGGACACTGCTGAGGACGGCAGTCGGGGCCCCCTGGCCAAGTGCCGGACCAGGACCAGATCTGTGGCACAGATGGTTTCACTTACATCAATGAATGTGGGATCTGTGCCTATAATGTGTCAGCTCGATAGAAAGAGCATGCCTTCCGAGTGACAGTCCCCTAGCCCCTGGCTTCTCCCCATGCTTTTCCGATTCATTCTCCTTTTCTCCATCTTCACTTGCTGTTTTTGCTCAGGGGGATATCATGAAGATTTAGAAGAGAAAACAAAATAGCCGGAGTGGAAATCCAAATGATGCAGCTTATTCAGCTGTCATAGTTTTGTTGACTGATAGGATTATAGCAGAGATGCTCAAACGACTTCATTGTCAGTGGTTAACTCAAATGAACTCTCCTCCACTTGCATCATTTGGGGGTTTATCTACATTCCCAGCATCCATCTCCCTTTGGGAAAATGGGCACACTGGGTCTCTAATGGCAGACTTTCCCTCCTTCAGAGAATGCGGGATGTGCAGTGACAAGAAACATCAGGGGGCTCGGGCACAGCAGTAATCCCAGCGAATAAGAACGGACGCGAAGCACGAGGCGGCCCAAACTCCCATTGCTGTCCGTGGCAGCATCCCAAATGATGTCAGCCGGATGCTGAGCAGGCAGCGTACGAATGGACATAAGCGATGCGTATACCTTCTGTTGACATTTCGTTTGGCAGTGATTTAATGCTAGCTTCCTAACACTGCTATTCTCCACAGGCTGCGTTCAAATATATGAAGAGAAGGATGGCAAAAAAGATGCAAAATACGAGACAAGTCACAGAACTGTTTCTTTGCTATAGAAGCATGCACAAACAGCCTCCTCTGATAGCATCAGGAGAGCACAGCGTAACCTTTTTCAAGGCCAGAAAAAGAAACTCCCCAAACCTCTGCAGATACCAGTGCATTCAGCTCTCCTGATACCAGAATTTTTGTCAGGTTGCAAACGGGGCACAGTGCCAAGCCAGCGGGTGCAAGGGCCATAGCATCATACACAGCACAGCAGTCACCACACACCTAGTAAGGCAGTATCTGCATTACATTGCTAATGCAATCGTTCAGAGGTGGTAAAAGACCTGCTACGTACTTCTTGTTCATAACCGTACAGTAGTAAAAGCCCCTAATTCAGCAACATGCTCCTTTCTGCCAGCACCAATGGCACTTCAGTTGTCCAGCTGCAAAGAATCAGCCAGTGGTCTCATTAAAGCCCAGCTCTGTAGAATAAATTAAATTGTTCCTCTTTCTTTTGATGTTATCGATGAAGGAAGAAGTATCTGGTGGTTATGGTCCTAATGGTCTGCCAGCCATAGAAACCCTCTCCATCCAGCTCCTCCTGTTCCAGACAAGTGTCCTGCTTACAGCACCATGGTGCATGCTATCTCTCATTTTCATCTCCTTCTCTTTCCCACCAGGGAGAGCTGTGTATTTTCATTCTTAGCCACTCTGGAGAATATGAAATTGATATTGCACCCTGTCCCTCAGAAAGAAAATCCCTTGTTGCTTCTTTATTTACAAGAGCCTTCTTAAAAAGCAAACCATCATTCATCCCAAATCCAGAGGTTCCCAGTTTTCTTTCCACAAATGAAAGCAACCACCTTCATTTGTCTTTTTAGATGTTGTTACTCATAGAATTTTTGCTAGTTTTTTGGCTGAGATCCAGCAGCATATTTCTGTCTGATGCTCTCCTTGATCCTGCTCTGCATTGCATCTGCCTGTGGTTTCCAATGGAAAGAAAACTTTGCCTATTCTGTGCATAAGCTTCTGCCCCTCTAGCTCCCCGAAGGAGGGCAGAACCCCAGCTCACCCTGTGCTGAGCCTGCCTGAAGCAGGACCCAGGTCCTGGTCCAAGGGGCCACGGGTGGTGGGAGGGTCTCACCAGCAGAACGGGGCTGATCCCAAAGCCTTGAGTCTAAGGCTTTGGCAATTTATTCAGTGAGTAAAGTTCCTCAGTCACCTACAAGCCCAGGTAGGACTCAGAAAAATATTTATTCCAGTGCTTCTGTTCCTCTGCTCAAGAACATCGCTTGTTTGCAGCCAGTCCTCCCCAAAATGCACGGACTTGGTGTGTAACTTACCAAGCAGAGGGAGATGTAAACACCAAAGGTTAATTACCCTCCTGTCAGAAACGCTTCGTGGTCCATAGACATTGCTGTCAATCTTATGAAACAGAACCGAGGGCAGGAAGCACTGAAGGCATGTTCCTATGATAAATTAATGAGACTTGGCAGATTGCTGTGAAGAGATGATCCCTGTGCTTCATGGGAGGCTGTAACCTGCCTCTCCAGCCAGCTTTGCCATCGCCTTCATGTCGTGGTCCTATCCAGGACACCTAGGTCTCTGCAAGCAAGCTGTGGGATGCAGCTGTACAGGGATCGAGAGATCTTCCCTGAGGCCTTTAGTATTCCTCTTTGCTGCTCGGTAACACGTAGCAATTACTCATCCCAACCGTACTGAATTGCTTCTTCCAGCCCTGCTAGCTAGTCAATAAATATATCTTATTTTTGCCTATAAGTCTCTCTTGGCAACACCACTCTTTGGTGACTTATGTAGCTGTTTCAAATCCAAGGGACACAGCCACGATCCCCCTGCTGCATGCTGTTCTGGGGACACATGCTGCTAGATGACTGGTAGCACAAAAATGCCTCATCTGCTGCCCTTTAGAGACGTGTTCAACTATTCCCCTGGTTTACATAACCTCGGAGCAATTTACTTTCATGGCAGAACATACTTATTCACTCTATTTTAACTATGCATTGAGCTATAAATAATGTCTCCATGCAGATAAGAATCGATTTTATTTTTTTTTTTATAATCTTTGGAAAAATATTTCCCCAGACCCCAGCTCCTGAAGGAGACTTTTGCAGCCTGAGCAGTGAAGCTGCCACGTTGGCTGTCTCCTGGTGGGCAGCACCACTCCCAGGCTGGCTGCTGCTCCCCCCAGCCGCCTCCTCAGTGTTACTGCTTGGGCTGTGGCGAAGACGAAACGAAGCACTCAGCAGTGCACAGCTGAGATCACTGAAGTGTCATGAAAACTGATTAAACCAATGATTTCCACTTCCTCTGGCCAGCTGTAGGATAACATCTCCTGCATTACCTCCAAGCCACCTTCCCTAGAGTATATTTACTCCAAAGAGTAACAGCCTGAGCCATTGCCTAGCCAAATGTCCTGCTGCTTATTGCCTTCCTTTTCTGCTGCTTGTTCCAGCGTTTTGCCTCCATGCACACAAGTAACACTTGCCCAATGGCATGGAGCCCTGACCCGCTGTCCTCATCATCCAGAAACCTGCCCAGAGCTGGAGCATAGCATGAGCTGGTGGGGAATAAAGGTACATCTTCAGAGCTGGTGGTTCTGAGATCTGTGTCTGCACCAGGCTGCAGTGCTGCAGCAAAGGGGTTGCTATTTTGGCAAATGATTTTTTTTTTTTTTTGGGTGCAGATAATTTTTCTGTAGGTTTGAAGGCTGATGCTCTGCTGCAAAAATGTTGTGATGGCGGGAGGTCTGGGCTATAGCAGCAGTAGAGAGACTTTAGAATCATTGAGAAGTAATAATATTCTTGAATTTGAATAATTTTGTGGAGTTTGTTTGTTTGCTTTTTAACAAATATTGTAAACTACTCTTTTTGATATGCACACTATTTCTGGCCGTTCCCTGTAAAAATATGCTGGGAGCTCTTTGTATCTCTTACCCATGGCCTTTAGCAGAAATTGTAGGAAAGCTCTGAGGCTGTTCTGGGCTGTAGAGAGATTTTATGTTCCTTCATTAAGAAAAATCACCCACAGGAGAGAACACTTGTTTAAGTATTGTACACATAAAATAACACAGGTTGAAAAGGCTCTCTGGAGTTCTCTAGCCTGACCCCTGCTCAAAGCAGGGCCAAATCCAAAGTCAGCTCAGGATGCTCAAGACCTTCCTTGATCAGTCATGGCTTGAATATCACTGAAGAAGGCGACTCCTGTCTGGTTCCTGCACCACTGCTTGCCCAACCTCGTGGTGAAAGATGTTGCCTTGTATTCAGTTAGAATGTTGTCTTTCTTCTGGGCAGCTTCGAGGAGACTCTGGCTCCATCTTCTGTATAACCCTGTTAAGGAGCTGCAGATAGCAATGAGATCCCCACAGCCTCCTCTTCTCTGGGCTGAAGAAAGCCGGCTCCTCCAGCCTCCCCTGCATGCCCTGTGCTCCAGCCCCTGACCAGCCTGGTGGCCTATGCTGGCCACGTTCCCACTTGTCAACATCTGTCCTCGCAGTGGGGCAAGGTACATTTAATTCATCACATAAGTAATGTGAAACCATGTTAGCATTCACCTGCAGGGTACAAAGTTCTGCCCAGGGTCCTGTTAGTTCAGGAAAACATTCACTGGTGTTACCTGAATCAAACTCTATTTAATAAGTTCTTAAACACATGAATATGTTTTCATAGTGATATGTCTTAATTATATCGATGACTTTATTTGCTTTATTGCTTTGCTCAAATAGCACCTTCAGGCACTAGGTGAGAGACAGATCTTCCATTTGTTCTGTATTGATTTCTCCAGATGTGTGGCTCAGTTCAAATAGTTACTGGCCACTCTGTGGCCAAAAGAAAGACAAAGATGGAAACTGCAGTTTGAATTGTATTTAGCAGGCATTTTGGAGTGATTAGAGACAATTTCACAAAACAGCTACAACTAATCATTGTTATTTCTGCTTTTTACAGTGGATTGCTGATGAAAATAATGTGACAGAACCCGTGAATGTTTGGAAAAGTGTAGTTAAATCATTTGTCATTCATCTATTAGCGTATTACTTGCACTGAGGGGTCACATAAGTGCTGAGAAAATGCCCTAACTTCAGTTACAGTCTTCCAGAGAATATGACCTCAATGTTAATAAGAAATCATAATGGGAACTGTAAAACAAGAAATAACTTGCATAGAAGGGAGAGGATGTTGCATAATGGCCAGATCCTGCCCTGCTCTCAGTCTGCTGATCCTCTGGAGTTCATGACCTTAAGATGTGACCCTGTCTTTACTTACAGTTCTCTGCCCTTGTGATGGCTTCTGTACACCTGAGGATTTCCCTTTAGCCAAACAGCCGTTAGCCATATGCTGTACCTGACTTTGAGGACTAAAAGACTGTAATTCAGTGAACTGCAGCACAAGATCAGTGGCAGGATTGCAGATGAAATCCTTTCTATCTGTATTTCCAGGGGTAGCTATGAACAACCCACGTTATAGAATGATCTTAACCAACCGTGGGGTTTTTCCACGCTGTTACCAAAGGCAGGACAAGCTGGAGCCCTAGATGGGGAGGCTGCAGATATTGGCTGTAAGTCTGCTCCACATGCTGATAGCGGGTGGTTTCTGGGTGGTGTTTTTGTGCCTTGTACCTGAGCGGCTCAAGAGAGAGCGGTGCTCCCCAGTCAGCTTTAATTCAGTAGATTGCAGTCTCCCTGGTGTGTCTGTGGGCTGAGCAGTGAGCCAGCGAAGGAATTGATCTGCTGAGTAACAGACAGGCATTGCTGTGGGCTGAGGAAACCTGCTGGTGGCTCAGGGCCAGGAAGAGCCAGATCCAGTGCTGAACCTGGGGCAGTTGCAGTGGAAAATTTTTTTCTGTGGTGTGTGCAGGCAATGCACAGCAGCCTTTGGCAGGCAGGTGCTCTCCACCCATCGGGAGAGAGGTCGGTCCTGCCTTGGGGAGCAGCCCTGTCTGGGGCAGGGAGCAGGCTGGAGCACAGCACAGCACTGCATGGGCATGAGGCAACCTGCTGGAAGCTGCCAGGTCTGGCCAGGAAGGATGGTGAGGACAGCTCACAGTGGTCTCACTGCATTGTTAGAGAAGGCAGTGCTGAAACTCGTATTTGGCCCAGAAAGGTGGACTTCCCTCCAGCTGTGCAACCATCAGCTTATGCAGGCAACGAGCAACAGGAGCCTTGGTGTGCTCCTCTAGATGCTAAGGGGAAAAGTCTCTGGTTCCCAGAGATGCGTTCCACAAGACACATAAGGACAATATATCTTGACGATGTGCCAAATCTCTCTGAAATATTCATGCATGCTTCCTGTAATTTATAGAAGCAAGCCCAGCAGAAAAAAATGTAATGCTTCTCTCTCTAAGGAAACCCATCTTTTCATGTAGAAATGTAATCTACATATTCACACATCCGTGCTGTGGCATCCTTAACGTGCCAGTGCCCAGTATACGTGATTCCATGCACTATACTGTGATTTGTACATTTAAAGATCAAAGCATACCCTTTAGACTACTGCAATGCATCAGACACCAACACAGTTCCTCAGGCTTGCTTTCAGCGATTTCAGATGAATTTTGGCTGATTAACGGGTGCTGCCTTATTTGTTCAACGGAGCACCTGTAAAGCATCTCTTGCTCTGCATCTCCCACAATGCTGAAGTCCCTGTGGCAAAATACAATGGGTGTCCTTGCTATTCTGGACCTGTCAAAGGAAGCATGGTGAGAAATTTGAGGTTAAGGGCTGCAAAACTAAGCCTGCTAAAACAGCAGGGGTCCAGAGCTCCTCCCAGGAAGGAGCCACTTGAAGAAAGGTGGTGTGAAGGCTGGACGTGTGAGACAGACAGAAAAATTGGGACAGGCTCTATGTTTTTAGTATCACTTTCTGAAATCTCTGTAGGGGGAGAGGATCTACTGTACTTTCAGGCATAGCTGGTGCCTTAATGTAAACAAGTTCCCCAAACTTCAGAGTTGTTTGTTCTTAAGACTGCTTGGCAGAACACTTTGAATCAATTCATTTAACTGTGACTAGGTCTGTAAATAAGTGCTCCCTCCTGATAAGGTTCAAGTGACATTTTTAGTGGTGTTTCACAGAATTTAACCTGCTTTCAAGTCTTCTACTGAGCTCTTCTATTCTTAGGTGGTGAAACTGCCAAGCCCTTTCCATTATCAAATCAATGTTAAATACCATTAACTTCACAGGTTAGATGTGGTCCTGCCAGCCTCACCTGGCAATGGTTAATCAGTTCTGCTGGTGGCAAAGCCTTGCTGACCTGTGTTCATACCTAGTGGTGAATATCGAGGAATGCAGAAATTCGTGTTGTACCCTCTGATACTGAGTAGGAAGCAGAGCTTTGTAGCCTGAGCTGCAGACAGGGTGGTCCTGAGCCTCCACTGCTCGCTGCTGGGAGATGTCACTGCAGAAATGAATGAAAGAACTGCAGCTTGATCTCCTCAATATTTTGTGCTACTTAGGTTTCTACTGCAGTCTTAAAGAACTTTTTTTTGGTCTAAAAGGCTGTTTGTTTGGTTTTGACCAATGAGAGCATGTGACACTTGTCTCAAGCTATTAACCGAATGTCCAGCCAAAATCAATTGCCTAGGAGACGCAGACCATTACCTGGAGGTCAAGACCTCAATAAATATTACCGGCCTCATTGTACCAGTGACAGATTCAGCTGGTTGCTTCATGTTACAGCTGAACAGTTTAGACACTGCGTTTGTATATATTTGCAGCCCGCCTCGGAGAGACCATCTCAGGAGCAGAGCACCAGCGGGCAGCCTGTGGACGCAGGCAGTACTTCCACCACGACCATGGCAGGCATCTTTGTGCTGTTGTCTTTAGTGCTTTGCTGCTTCCCAGGTGAGTAACTCTCAGGGTGCCGCAGAGGCTTCGTACCTGAGAGTCCTGGCTATCTCTAAGAGAATAGGATAGTGGCCATCAAATAGATTCTCCCACAAAAAGCCAGGCTGCCTCGATGCACTGGCATCTCACAGGATGCAGGAGTAGATTTCACGATGGTGTTAAACGGATCACTGTTGTAGCTAGGTGTCTGGAGTTCTGTGCTCCTAACAGATGTTATTGCACGTTTTACACTCTTGGCACTGTTACAGTGCTTACACTTGTTCCACAATTATAAAGAGTGGATAAATGTTTGAAACACAGCCGCAATGAGGTGGTCAGACCTCCAGCAACTAGTCACAAAAATATTCTAATGGTACAGGCAAGTTCTGTGTAGAAACCTGGCAGCTTTCCTGCAATGCTTTTGCTGCTAATGGAGAAACAAGAGATGCAAACAAGCCCGAGTCTGATGTTCTCCTTATGTATTTACATCTCATGAAATTGCAAAATCAAAGACAAGTGTTGTTTTTTTTACACTCGGCTTCTTTAGATTGTATATCCCTGACAACAGATGCTGTATATGTTTGCTTATCCTGTACGTGACTATTTGCATTTGCATTTATCTGTATTGATTCAGGTTTCTTTTCAGATATGCAATAGCTGTTTTCTAGGGTCAGAACGGATGTGTAAAAAGATAAGGAAGGAAAAGCTATTCTTTTTTTCAATTAATAAGTCTACCTATCTCTTTAAAAGAAAAAGAAAAGAACAAAGCTATTCAAAAACACCTTTAATCAGTCAGCAATAAGAAACAATTATACTTATCACCATTTTTAAAAAGTCATACATGGTTTACTTAGTTCAGGAAACCAGTCAGTGGAAATCACTCAGTTTGGTCCTCTGTGTTGGAATTTTACATCTAGATTTCCAATTAACGAAGATATTATTGATCACATTGGCTTTGTTTCACTTTTTTTTTGCCTCTGTTCTTTTTTTCCTAGATGCTGCCTTTGGGGTTGAGGTGAGTAGGAGATTTTTTTCTTTTTTTTCTTCCCTTACTTAATTAGTGTTGCTATAATCAGATCCTACAGTGTAAAATATTAAATTTATGCTGTTCTGCGCTCTACATCTATGCTGTATATTAATAATGCAGTAGTAATATAAAATTGTTGGATTAATTCATTTCTGACCAACTCTAAACTGGTCTAAGCTTTAAGCTGGTCATATGTGACCGGTTCTAAACTGATGTCAATAGACTATGGTACCAGAAACTACCCCAAAACAACCTACTGAAAGAACAAAATACTGTGACACTTTCCAGCTTCCAAATGCCAGGTCTTTAGACTTGTTCCTTTGATTAAAACTGTCCGTGTGTGTTGAGAAAGAAAGAGTATTAATGGAAATGCACTGGAGGGGCCATGAGAATGTGGGAGTGAGGGACCCATGCTCAGCCTGTGCAAAATGATGCCTAGAAAGCATGAGAGATCCCTGCTGGTTTATCCCTGTGGGGGGCTGCATTGCTGTAACCCTCCCTTCTTCATCCTCCTCCTCCTCCCTCTCTGCATGGAGAGGTCTCGGCAGGAAGGATTTGCCTGTTCCCAGAATGACACACCAACACACATTTGTGCTGTGGCAGTGATAAACCCACTGTGGGGAGGCTGGATCTGGTTGCTGCCACGTGCAAAATGAGAGATGATCATAAAATGCCTTCTCCATCCTGTTGCTGTTCATTCCTTTGACAGGTGGACTGCAGTAGGTTTCCCAACACTACGAATGAGGAAGGCAAAGAGGTGTTGCTCTGCACCAAGGACCTCAGCCCCATTTGTGGTACCGATGGAGTCACGTACAGCAATGAGTGTCTGCTGTGTGCCTACAACATGTGCGTACTGCGTAGGGGAGCTCATCCTGCGAGCAGACAGCGGTTCTTGGGGCTTCTGGTAGCACCCCTTCCCAACAAACAGTGATCTGTCATGTGTCACTTATGTCAATTCCTTTGGAATGAGCTTGGGTAGCACTGCGTGACACTCCGTTGCCTAGACATCGCTTTAGTCACTGTGTCTCTTCTGCTGGTGTAATTTATTCAGGCTTTTCTTCTCCATCTCGAGGATGAGCCAGATGACAGCCCCTAGGGCACATCTCATCCCAGCAAGAAGGAGCAAAAAGATGGAGAGATGCTCGACTCTGAACTATCCAAAATGGTCCTAAAGGTCTCAGGGTCTTTACATTCCTGCCAGCCACTCAGTGCCAGCTGGTCAGGGAGGACGGCACTACCTTCTCAAATGCGTATATACACAGATAAATTGCAAAGAGTCAGCCCTCCCCTCCCTTCCTTGTCTTAGGTACTTATTCCCAGCACCTAGGGTGCACCAAGAAGTCTTTGCTGGACTTCCTAATATTTGTTTTTTCCTTCTCCAGAGAATACGGAACCAATATCAGCAAAGACCATGATGGAGAATGCAAGGAAGCTGTCCCTGTAAGTGAAATCAATGGCAAAGGAAGGGGCAGGTTCATCTTCTGTGCAGCCAAAGCTGCATATTGATTTGCCTAATAAATAATTCAAACACTAGATAAGAGAGCATATGATATGTCAGAATCTTGTCTTGGTCATCCTCAGGTGAACTTTCATCGTAATGACACCCCTCAAAAAAAGCATTTTTCCTGAAGTGGTGGCATCCCAGAAGGCCAAATGATGCACGCGCTCTCCAGGTCTACTTGCTTCCTGCAAGCAAGCCCTCACTGGCGCTTTGTTGCATGTTCCCTCAACAGGTTGACTGCAGCACATATCCTAACATGACAAATGAGGAAGGCAAAATGATGTTAGTCTGCAACAAGATGTTCAGCCCTGTCTGTGGCACCGACGGGGTCACCTACGACAATGAGTGCATGCTGTGTGCGCACAACGTGTGAGTACTGCGTGTGAGAGCTGCCTGGGGAGGCAACTGTGAGTCTGGCATGGGATTTCTACTAAGGCCTCTTCTGTAAGGCTCTTGGACTCCAGCCCTTCTTTCCCTGATACCTAGACCCTGTTTTCGTTTGTGATTAGAAAGAAAACCGTGCCTTTGATCTTGAGAGAGAAGTAGAGGGCTGGGTTGGGACTTAACACAGGACTGAATGCTTCTCTTAACTAAATCAAAAGGGCCTGCGTGGCAGATACTGCCTTGCAGAGGACAGCAGCTAACTTAGGGTGCACCTGCATTGTCACACAACCTAGCTCCTGATTCCCCCAACACCCTGTTCTCTCGCTTGCCCGTTGCATCATGCAGAAGAGCAGCGCTCGAGAGGTGATGCCACGGCCTGCCAGTTATATCTCACACTTTGACCCAGTGCCACAGAACAATAGCATTTCTGTCTTTGGGACCATTGGGTACCATCCCATGTCTGGGGGGGATCCAGGCCAAGTCCTGTGGGGGATGGCTGAAGGCAGCCTCCCCTGGAGGCCAGCCCTGAGCTTGCTTGGGAGGTAGGGGTGCTTCCAGGGTTGGTGTCTCAGGCAGTGTGAGCAGCTGAAGCTGGACATCTCCTGTACCTGTGGCTGATCAGCATTGCTGGGACATGGAGTGTAGCACAGCAGGATGCAGGCAGAGTTCCCTAACGTGGATCTTTCTCTTCCCAGAGAGCAAGGGACCAGTGTTGGCAAGAAGTATGACGGCAAATGTAAGAAGGAAGTTGCTACAGTAAGTGTGAGCTGCCTAATGAAGGGTTAGCTTCTGGTCCTACTGATGTCAGTGGAAACACAGCCAGTATTTGTAATAGCATCAGGAGCATCACTTATGCTTCAGCACAGGGAAGATTTTGTCTTCTGCACATGCAATACATGTTATCCACATTAATGTCAAAAATGGAAGAGGGTGAATGCACAGGAAAGGATCAGTAAAAGATCATCAGCAGAAATAGTCCATCAAGGCAGAACTGAGAGTAAGAATAGAGAATGGCATTTAGGGTCAGACCAGTGGGCCATCAAGCCCATGGTGGCTTGATGCAGAGCTCACTCTTAGGGGCCATAAGGACTGTGTGGGAGAGAGTAAAAGTAGGGTGAGTAAATTCCTGAACACTATTCCAACCTCCAGCTATTTTCAGGTGATGGAACTCAGCTAGGTGTGATTGCTGTACAGTCAGTGAGCCTCAATGGATTTCTCTCCCATGAAATTCTCCAGCCTCTTCCTCTACCCATGAACTTTTTTTCCCCTGTACTACAGTGCCCCTCAGCAAGTGTAGTACCCATTTCACAAAGAAACAAAATCCCACTCCCATGGCATCTAGCTAAGTGCTGATATTTTAAGCCTATTGGAGAGATATGGGACCATTATACAGGTATCAGTGCTGTCTCTTCTCCAGACACCAGCATTTTTCCATTTAATTTCCTGGCCAGGTCAGGAACATGGTGCAATGTGACTGTAAGCACGGCATGTTCAGTGAGCAAGCTGCTGCTGCAGCTTGGAAATGCAGCAGTCAGACTGTGATATACATCTCTTAAACAGGAAATTATGCTCTATTTTTATATTATTAAATTCTGGTATAGGAGAATCACACCTCAGTCAATATCAGATCGTGCAAGGAAGTTAATTATTTTTAGTTAGATCGCTATCGTTAGCACTGCAGCCGCGGTTAGGGGTTCAAGCCCTTCTGCTATCGACTCCTTCCCACCCTTCGCATTAAGACTTCATGTTCTGCAGGTTGACTGCAGCGACTACCCTAAACCTGCCTGCACGATGGAATACATGCCTCTCTGTGGCTCCGACAACAAAACGTACGGCAACAAGTGCAACTTCTGCAATGCAGTCGTGTAAGTGCAACCGCGGGGCGCGTTCGCGTTGTCGGCTGCCTCCTACAGGCACAAATTTGCACGGTTTCTGCGTTCTTTGCTGACCAGGCATTCGGGGCAGAAAAGAATACCTGCCATTGTATCAACAGCTCGTTTTTACTGCTCTTTTTATCAGAGCGTCCAAAGAGCTATGTCTGGTTTATTAGTATGGAGGGTTTGAAGACAATTAACCTGAATGGAGTTTTTCTTGCTTATTGCAAAGAAAATTAAATTTGGAGTTTCGTTACAGTTCCCCCAAATATTTTTCAGAATGGGTTAAATGATTTCACTCACTTCATAATCAAATAGCTAATGAGACTCTGAGTCCCCCAGTTTTTGGCTCTGGGGCAGGATCCTAATGTCTTCTCTAGAAGCCAAGTGAAAGAACAGATTACAGCACGCAGGACTCTGTGTCTAATCCATTTTTCTCTCCCCACTTTCAGGGACAGCAATGGGACTCTCACTTTAAGCCATTTTGGAAAATGCTGAATATCAGCGCTGAGAGAATTCATCACAGGATCCCCACTGGCAAATCCCAGCTAGAGATCTCACCTCAGTTCATCTCGCCCTCTGGGGAACTCAGCTCACTCCTGATTTTCTTTCTCAATAAACTAAATCAGCAACATTTCTTTGTCATGTTTAATGCTCTGTCTCATGCAATGTTTTCTTCTGATTTGTTGAATGATGATGCCAGGCTGAATATGTTCCATGCTCATAGCTCTGGGATATAACAAGAACAACATCTTGCTCCCCTCACTGTCGTAAAAGGCAGAAAATTAAATACAGATGCATAAACCTCAGCTGTGTGACTTTGCACATAAATGATAGTCTGACTACATTAGTGTTCAGACCCTTTTTAGACAGTTGAAATACTGTTCTGAACTGGTGATGCTAGCTGATCTCTACTAAGGTATTTCTAGTGCGCTTTCCCCATGCAGGCATCACCAGCAAAGCAGTTCAGCCTGGTGATGGGCAAGCCCAGAGATGATGCCTGACCTCCTGAGCACAGCCATTACCCAAAGGCGTAGCAAAGCCCATATTTTTCAGTCATGTGAGTGGGCCCTGCCTGTTTTTCTGGGACCTCCAAATGACATTTTTCTAGATTTTTCCCTCATCTTGGAATTTTATTCCACATATTTTAAAATAAATGTACTCTTTAAGCTTGTTCCTACTCCTGTCTCCTTGTCTTCTCAGTTCTTAATAGCATCATGCCCCTTGCCAGTCCAAGAAGTTTTTGCAATTCAAGGACAAAATACACTTCTGGTTTTAAGAGTGTGACCTCTGCCATTGGTACATTGTCTGTGAAAATTATTTTGCTTTTGTCCTTTGTTGGTGTATTGAATTGGTGGGTTTTTGATCCACACAAGAGAAACATAAATAAATTGGGCATATCCCTTCTAAAGTGTAATGTCTCCCATAAGTGTTCCTTTTCCTTGGTGGAATGAGGTCATTCAGAAAAAGGATGCTTTGGTGGTAAAACAAAGGATTTATGTTGAGATGGGCAGATGGATGAAGCACAGATTTCCAGTCTGGATTAAAGTTTTCTGGGATCCAGGCTACAGGCTTTGTTCTGTCATCATCAGGCTATCAGTCTGCTGCTGCAAATCTAACCCACGATGCTAATGGTTTTTAGGGAAAATAGCAATTGTTGCTTCTTTGCAGATGCCTGTAAAAGTTTCTCATGTGCTTCTCCAGTCCAAGGACTCCCTTCAGTGTCTGGGACACCCTCTTGCTTGACCTCCCAGTTCACAGTTTCCCTGGATTTACTACAGTTTAATGATGCTTTATTGGGTGAGGCATGAAAATAAAAGACCTTTAATTCTGGAAGCCATTCATTTCAGATCAACAAAATTTTGCTCGTGAGAAAGCCCTGCGTGTAGCACTGATAATGTGCACATAGAGGAAATCTGACAGCATTTTCTCTTTGGGTTTGTACAGTTGTTCTTCTGCCCACAGGAATTTTCCATGGTCCTTCAGAAGGCACCTGTCATATATTTCACTTCAAATAATGACACAGAGGGCGTATCTAACGTATTTAAACTTCTTGTGATTCCTGTTGATAAAGAAGCATTCTTTATGGCTTACAGCACGGCTTACCTCTGCTAAGTATCATCAAGATTTACGACCCTGACAACAGACCAAGAATGTTATTTCAGAATAAGGGTGGATAAGACAGATGCGAACGCACGCACACACACACGTATGTGCATGATTACGATCTGAGGGCAGCATTAGGGCTGCATTCACAGAGGAAAAGGTGGACAGACGCCCCAGCCACCATGAGGACAGCAGGCGTGGTGGTGCTGCTGGCTCTTGCCCTTTGCTGCTGCCCAGGTGAGTGGCTTTGCTGCCTCCTGCTCTGTGCTTCACTAAGTGCTGGCTGCCTTTAAAAACACAAAAACATCCTCAAACTGGAAGAAGCTTCATTCTACAAGGACTTATTTACTCCTAGAGAGATGGTGTTGAAAAGACTTGACATCAAAGACTATCACTTAGGGGGTAATATTTTAGCAACAGAACTGAGTGGGTAAGAACAACTGTGGGAACAGCTCTGCGCTCGGTGCTAGTTTATGCATAATGAAGGAGGTGACATGTACGTTGTACCACCCGGCGACTCAGACATCCAGTGTTTAACCTCTGAAACATTGCCGAATCACAAATTATTTTCCTGAATGGCAGTGAATATTTCTTGCAGTCATCCTGAACTGAGAGGCAGTTTGAGAGCCTGAGCAGTTGTAGAAGCTTTAGAGGAGTTACACCTCACTAAATACTCCTGTTATTTAAGCAGTATTATGGAAATGCATATAAGAAGCTGCCTCCATGTACCTGCCAGCTTTATGGCCCTGTTTTCCTCAATAATGTGCTTATCTTTGAGTATATATCCTTGTTCATCCTGTGAATCATGGAAAATTACTTTCTCTTTTCTTTCATTTTGTACACCCTTTTCCATGTAGGCTGTAACCCTCCTGAAAAAAATCACAGTACAGAACCAATGTTGTAAACATCCAATATGGCACAAAATTTTGCCTGAAATTCCTTTTGTCTAAGAGTCACTTGCTAATAACCACTGAATTGAAAGTTGTTTATTCAGGACATGCATTCAAAGCTTTCAACACTAACAGAAGAGATGAATTGCATTAATGTCATACTTCGACTTTTTTTTTTTTTCCAGATACCGTTGCACTGAAGGTAAGGGGCAGAGCTGTCTATTTTTTTTCCATCATTTCTTTCCTGAAAGCAGTTTCCATATAAATCATTACTAATCGCATTGTGATCGAGCATTTGAAAATCCTGAGTCATCCAGCTGTCTGAACAATATTTGCCACAGATATTACTGGGTGAAATTGCCATTTTCATCTGATAGTTTCAAAAAAAAAAAAATAGTGCAGTATTCAGTTGGCATCCAAGTTATTGTCACGGTTACTGCAGCAGCGTTTATGATATTTACACAGGCTTTACATCAGTAGAGACTGAAAGGGCACAGCAGGAAAAAACCACCCTGTTCCTGCCCTCTCCCCAGGCTTCTTTTTTTTTTTTTTTGACATCTGCTGATGGACAGTACTGGGGGAAGCCCAGGGGCGGTGGGGGTGTCTCATAACATCACCCTTCCTACGAGTCTGCTGTTGAGGGCATTTTTGTGAACACAACACTGCATCTATCTACAGGGCTACTGCAGTAACTACGTCGTACCCCGCAATTTCTGCACGCTGGAGTACATCCCACACTGCGGGTCTGATGGTGTAACATATGCCAACAAATGTTTATTCTGCAATGCATTTCTGTATGTATGAAAATAAATCTCTTCACTAACTAAATGGTGAACCAACTGAGCTTAACCTAACTAATCTGTCTTGGGGACTGGTTGGAGAAGTAAAGTTGTTTTATTTCGTGTTTTCCTGTTCTCCTACTAGCAAGAGTAATTATTCCTTTTATTTATTTATTTATTTTTATTTTTTAATTTGGGAGAACTATTAGGAATTTCCTTCTTTCAGGTATATAGAAGTAACATAAGTAACATTTAGCAGAGATCTCCATTTCCCTGTTAAGTAATTTGCTGAAGAGCTCTCGTCCAGCAAATAAAATCTATTTCCTACAGACTATTTGTTCTTCTTTTAAATTAAGTCTTTATCTTGTCTTTGAATGTTAGCAATAAGAGGAAAGAGCTGGAATAGCTTTGAGAATGTTCAGATTTAGTTAAGTTCCTCTGTGATGTATCCTTTACCAGAGGCGGGGGATGAACAGCAAAAGTGCAGACATTCTTTCTCTGGGGTACTGCTTCCTTTCTCTGCAGGAGAAGCCGTCGGACTCTCAGGTTGCTGTACCTTCGAGAGTGCTAACACCTCACCAGGCTCCAGCTCAGACAGGAGACTCCTCCATGGGAGTATTCCCTATGGCAGAGGCTGCCCTAAAACCTCATCCTGAACTTTGAGATCTCCTGATAAAGTCTGAAATGAAACTTTGCCCAATAAAACAAATAAACAAACAACAACAACAGCCCTTCAGCATTTACGTCTTGTTTTAATAATATGTCTCATGATGTTTTTTTTTCTTAAGATGTTGTGTGATTATTTCACTGCAACAGTCCTGGGGTGTGGGTATTAATGGGTAAATTAAAGGGAGAGAGAATGCATTGTCTGATCTACAAAGAAATCAGCTCCATCTCTGAAGGCAATGAGTTTCTCTGAGGGCCTTCACCCAGATTTCCTAAAGACAACCAGAGCTGGGGATGCAACCTGGTGCAATGCTCCAGTGGATTTATCCTGCTAAGGGCATCCTGTACAGACACTCACTGCCTCCCTAGCAGCTGAGGAGAGAGGTGGTGAAGAAGGGCACTTCCCAGCTGCATTTCCCCCTGTGGAAGTGGGGTAGGACACACCTGTAGGTGGGGGAAGCCTTTTGGCAGCCACTTTCTGTGCCTCCCGGAGCAGCAGGATGGGATGTTTCCCCAGGCAGGGGGCACCTGCCTGCCTGCGTTCGTGCTTTTGACACTCGTCGGGGTGCGGGTGATGTTCAGAGGACTGCGAGCGGGAGCTTCCGCAGCCCGTTTCGGCACCTCACCCACCACTTAGCTGCTGCCTGTAGGTAATTGCATCAGCTGCCACTTGTAGAGGATCCTTTGAGATTCTTGGGCCTCTGGAAATCTTGGCTGATGAAAGGAAGGGCTCAGAGTCATAGCGTTAATTTATTATTCATTACCAGCGAAGTGCCGGCAGTGCAGCGGGCTGTACAGGCAGCAGTCTCACAGCCAAATAGTTAATGATCTTAAATGACAACGTGCCACTTTCCAGAGACCAGACAGAGCAGCTCTCTGGAGGGAGACGATTTATTTCCAGAAGACGTGATTATGTGCAATAACTCAGTACCAAGCCCCTTCCTGGGGCTGGGATGTCCCTCCCGGGGGAGGGACGTCCAGGTGCGGGGAGGTGTTTTGGTGCCAAGGGCAATGCTGAGGACCACGACAGTGCGGTGGCAGTGCTGGGGGTGTGTGTGGCAGGCACCGTGCTCCTGTTTGTCCCCTCTGCTGCACAAGGGAGTCAGGTAAGAGATCACCAGCCCCATTGCTTGTCGTTCTTTCTGGGGAGCAGCAGAGAGGAGGAGGAGGAGGAGGAGGAGGAGAATGAAGGTGAAGATGAAGTTAAAGAGGGCCCCCGAGGAGCTATGCTGTCTCAGTGCCAAGTGGAGCTCCCAGCTGCTCTCAGGATCCCAGTGGTCTTCAGAGAGCATCTTCCAGGGGCCATGCCCACTAAGTAGGTTAACCCAGGCAACTGAGGGGTGACTGTGAGCAGTAATGAATGGGGACAAATCCTCCATCCTGACATGGAGCTCTGGCATGCAGCACTTCTGAGGAGGTGGCAGGGGGCACAGCAGGACCCCAGCATCACCCCTGACCCTCTGCACCATGGGCAGCTCTGCAGGATGGCAAGCAAGACGAGACTCTTCCACAAGCACTGTTGAAAATGATTTTTTTGTTGCTGCTCAATAAAATCCTGCCACAACAACACAATATCCTCTCACCATTACTAATCTAACTCTCCCTCCAGGAAATTCAAGGCAGGAAACATTGCCTGCCAAGGTGTTTTATGGTACAATTCTTTGAGTGGTACCTCAGCCCTCTGTGCCATTATCTGATGTTTGTGAATTTAGGAAATGCCATTCAATTGCCCTACAAACTGATTAACACGTTGCATTTAGTTATTTGGTTCTGCTCTATTTTATATCAACACTTCTCTTTTAGTGTATTATCCTACTTGTTGCTGGCCAAAGCACACCTCAGGCCAGTCTAGACCTTGCTCTTAACGCAGTTTTTCTCCAAGGCTTCATCGGCATAAACGGTTTGTTACTGTGTTCTTCCTCAATGTGGGGAAAAATAAAATGTTTTGAAAGAAAATTGCTTGGTGATGCCGTCTGGGGGGCTGGCTGTGTCAGAGCTGCTGCAGTGAGACCGAGCTGGGACTCGCCGAGGAATTTGGATGTGAGGAGCTGGATCCTCAGCGCCCTGCTGTAAGCGTACGGCTCCCAGACAGACAAATTATTCCAGACACCCTTCCTGCCTGTGATATCATCTGTGCTTAAACGGCAGGAGCTTTGCAGGCAGCAATCAGATAGCTGAGCTGCGAGGAGAAATGTTACAAGAGTGCGGCTGAGAGCAGGGGCTTTGCTTGCTCCAAAATTGAATTCCTGATCTCATAGGAGATGTAGTCCTGCCCCCGTGTGCACGGCTCTGGTAACAGCACTCTGTTTTGTTAGATCCTGCGTGGGGCACCGCAGCAGTGGGTGCGAGCACTGCGCTTTGCATTCGGCCTGCAGCAGTTCTGCGTTCGGGACTGCAGAGCGCTCGCCTCCAAACATCCAGCTTTTTGGGGTTCCCCCCCCCCCCCCAAATTGAAAAATATTATTTCTTTTTGTAGCCAAGTGAAGCCTGTGACAAGTTTTAAACTAAAGCAGGGAAAATTAATGAAGATTTTTTTAGGTCGTGGTAGATTGTGGATTTGTTTGAGGTAGGGAATCTCAAGACCAGAGGAAAAGATTCCTGGGAAGTATCACTGTTATGGGATGACATAATTTTGGATTAGAAATTGGGTAGAATTTACAGATTTGTTGGAAATTTACCTTAACACAAGGGGGACGCATCATGTAACTACCAGTGTTTATCCCATTCATGTGGCCACAACCTTCTTGACTAAAAACCTGGACCATCTAAGAACTTGAAATAGCAGGAAGTGTTTTATTTAACCTTTTCTGTGGATCTCATATCATAGAAAAAAGGCTAGAAATAATCCTATGCTCAAATTCACTTTATTGAACCCACCATCATGAAACTTGCATATCCCACAGGGATTTTGACAGGTGACTTCACTCTCCTCTTCCCATTTGCAACATGTGTATGACATTCCCTGAAGCTCCCTCCTCCAAATGTATTGAGACAGTTGTTTTTCACTGTTCCTAATGCCTGTGTCAACCCATCTGCTGCTCGGCAATTACTTCTGTCCCATTCCCTTCTGTTTCTTATTAATCGAGCTCCTTGTGCAATCCCACGTCACACCTCGCCCAGCAGCTCCTGCTGCCCTGCCCTGGCTGCTGCCAATTAGCTCCTATCCTTTCTCATCAACCCTGTAGCAAGACTCTGTCCTCGCACAAATCGCTGGAGGAAGAGGGGACAGGAGCAGTTCCAGCGCTGTCCTACCTGCCTACCCAGGCCTTCAGAAGCAGCAAGCGGATCAGAGGGGGTCTCCCAGGTGGAGCTTGTTAGTCAAAGGGCAGGTGCTGGCCACACAAGAGAATGACACCATTCCCCACCATATAAAAAAGCCCTGAGAGACCAGTGTGATTTCTTGCTTCAGGCTGAGAGAAGAGGAAACCAGAGAAGCAGCATGGTTTTTGGTAATTTGGGCTTTCAGACCTAGAGGTGGTGGTGCAGGGTCTGGGGTCGTAGAGCCGAAGAGCTGATGGACTGTATTCCTGCAGCCTCACCAAGTGCTGCAGAGCCAGCAGGTGCCATCTCCTCTGATGGCTGGTATGGGTTCTGAGGAAACATTTTCAGCTTAGGCGTTCTTGTCCCTGGAGAAAAATCAATATTAATGCTTCTGTGATTACTGCTTGCCTTCCAAATATGCTTATGATCAGTTCAAGAAGTTTGACAGTCACGTCACTCAGGATGCTAAGAATACAACAGAAACAGCTTTTAAATGAACCCTTCAACTCTTGATATTTGTGAATGAGATCCAAAGAACATTACTCATTTATTTTTCAGGAAAATGATTTCATTGACACGAACAGGCCAAAGCCTGCAAGCTCTATTTTGTGATTGCGGTTCCCTTGCACTTTCAGCAACATTTTTATGATTTTATGTGCCCATGCCAAGACTTGAACATCTCCCAGGATAATAAGAAAAACAATTCTGATTTTCTATTTAAAACTCAGGCTGCTTTTAAGCCACGTGCATGTATCAGGCTTCTTCTAAAACACAAATGTGTTCTGTCCCTCGCTTCCTTTCGTGACTATATTCAACTCAAGAAGTATTTTATGCAATATTTATTTTGCCATAAATCTGTGACAGAGTTGAAAAAAAACCTTCAACAGAACCTTTATTCTTCACTTAGCTGAAAGTTGTGTTTTAGGGAAGATGATGCTCTCTATTTAATGCCATGTAAAGAGAAAAGAAGGGGGGAATGTATGGACTCACCTTCTGTTTTCAGTTGCTGCAATTTTTTATGAATGACTGTGGTAATAAGACCATTTCACCTGCACAGAACGCTACTTGCTTGTCATTAAGAGGAAACAATGTCCAGGTTTAAGGCTGGTTATTCTCATTGTTTCTTAATCAGGTTCATGCTGATCATCAACAGATGAATAATTCTTCCTTGTACATGGACATGTCTCAAACTTCTGGAGTTTTAGGTCATATTTCCCAGTTGTGATGACTCTTGCTATCCCATTAGTGAGAAATCCAGTGTACCAGGAAAATACAGAAGAGACTATGGAGAGGTTCACTGTGCAGTATCTTCAAAAGACACTGATGCCTGCCAAACCCCGGATTTTATTTCTGTAAAAGCTGAGGGTGTCCCACGCTGCCATCTCATCGCTCTGCGGTACTGCGCAAGTCTCCCAGAGCCCAAATACATTGTAGTGTATGTAATATGGTGTGCACCAGTTCAAACACTTTCAACAAATTAGCTTTTTTGCTTTGCCAACTTCCATATGTAATTTCACAACATCTAGTGTTGAGACAGTGCTCTTGTTTGGACAGTACAAATCACTCATTGTACAGCAGGGCGCCTTTGTTAACAAGCTGGGTGTAGCTCACATTTTTGTTTAATTCTTCTGGGCATCTCTCTAACAAACAAGTATTCTTTAGGGCTCAACTCAATAATCAATACAGTTTTGTTAGTTTACAGAGCAGATAATTACTTTATGGGATGACTTTACAAGGTCAGGGAGATGTACTTATATAGTCTGGAGAATGAAGGCAGAGAAACATCTCTACAGAACTCAACAGCAACAGATTTGCAAGTAACAGACTACACAACCTTTCCCACCATGAAGACAACAAGAGCTGCTGCCCTTCTTGGGCTACTGTTTCTCGTGTGCTTTTCTGGTAAGTTGTTTTTATTATAGTCTCTCCTTATATCTCTAGTCATCTTGAACTCTGTATAGGTCAGCGTGCCTTAATATATATGTATCCCAAAATAGAGCTCAGCTTACTGGAGAAGTAATGGTTTAGTAATGCTGTTTTTAGTGAACTCTCTTTTAATGAACTAAAACTGAACTTTTATCCCTGTGCAAATATTACTACAGGTCTAGTAGGATGCCTCTGTCTGATTTAAACTTATTAGACTTAGCGGGGATAATAGTGCTGCAAAAGGAGAAAAGTTTATATCCTATTCCTTCTTTAGCAAGTCAAAGCTTGTATTTTCACCAGTGATTGATTATTATTATTATTTTTAATCATAGGATATAACTTCTTGTTTACTTGGACTGGATAAAACATTTACAAAACAAGTAATTCTCAGTAGTAAGAAAGTGTATTTAGTTACTCTCTCGGGAAATTAATAATGCCAGAGAAATTTTAATCAAGGATTTATATTTATATTGTATTATTTTATTTTTTATATTGTATAATCTCCATTTATATTATTATAATATAAATATAATATAATAATTATTTATATTTATAAATTTATTATATATTTATATTATTTATATTATATATTATAAATAATATAAATATAACATATTATAATTACATATTTATATATATTTATTATAATATTATAATATTATAATATATAAATAATAACATATATGTATATATATATACATTATATTGTATAATCTCCATTTTTTGTAGATATTGTTTCTGGTCAACGATGGGTAAGTAGTAGATCTTCTCTCTCATTTAGTCTTGATTTCTAAGTGTAGATGAATAATTCATACTCACGCTGTATCCCAGGGGAGTCTTGTGGGAGAATAAAAGAAAATGGAGAGAGCAAGGAAGGAAGAAGAAAAAGTGCCCCCAAGAATTATACCACCTCTTTTTCCCCCAAAATAAGAAAACATCTTTGTCAGAGAATGACACCTTATCAGACTGGTGATAAAAGATGGTAATTAATAATGTAGAGTAAGAGCCAGCATGGCACAGAGGGCCAGCAGGAATTCTATACAACTTTTGAATAACTGCCTAAATATCTTCCCTGTCCTGATTCCCTAAGGAATGATCACTTTTGTCAGTCATGCATGTCTACAGTGCTGAACATTTTAATGGTGAAAATGTGTTTATGCATACTGTAGGAAATGATATATTTTGTTCCCTCCCTTCACCATGGAGGAATGACCGAGGGGGGAAAAAAAAAATGACCACCTGTAGCATCCCTATGCTTAGAAAACATGATGAACATGAGCAGATACTTCCCTCCCCTTGGAGAAACTGCACGTCTGTCCTTTTTGACAGGCCTCCTGCGGCGTGTACCGGATGTCGGATGGGAACAATCTTGCCTGTCCCAGGGACTTCCAGCCGGTCTGTGGCACCGATAACGTGACGTACCCCAACGAGTGCTCGCTCTGCAGAGAAATCTTGTGAGTACAAGATCACCTGATTACCCATAATGATGGTTCAGGTAGCAGACGAAAGCCTTTTGAATTGTGACTAATCGTGGGGTGGACTGGATTTTTCATAAGTTTCAGTCTTCCCTAGTGCGCAGGATCTCGTCAGGCTGTGTCTCTTCCGTGTCAAAACTCCTAAGTTTGATTAATTACTGGGGCTTTACGAGTGGAGAGACTTAATGAGTGAGATGACTACATGGCATCAACAGGTTAATCCTTCCTTTCCTTCTCTCTCCTAGTCGTAACAGAGTGATTGACAAAAAGCATGATGGAAGATGCATAAAGGTATGGTCTAAGATCAACTCCTAAGATATCCTAAGATACTCTAAGATACAACTTCAAAACTGCTAAAACTTTTACGAAAATGAAGAATTTCATATCTTCAAGTTTTTTTAATTTCATTTTGAAAAATGCAAATCTGCTTCAACTGTGAATTTTGAAATGTTATCTTATGCCTAACACCTGACGGAAAAACAGAAGCCTTTGATTTAAATAATGCTTCAGCATTGTCAAAACATTTCCCTTTAGATTTAGAAAAAAAGTTTGTTAAAACTCAGAAAATCCCAGAGGAAGTTCGGATTTTGACTAAACCATAATTTGTAACAGGAAAAAAAAAAGATTCTATCAAAACATCTATCATAAGATTTGTTTATCAATATATAGAGCTACCATGAAGTGGAGAAGTGGCTCTATTTTTAGATTAGTGAGATAATGTAAAGAAACGCTCTGGCTGTGCAATTTACCATAATGCTACAATTTTCATTTCAGTACACTCAGAGTAATTACGGGAACACTGAGGCGAGCCTAAACTCCGTTTTCAAGCGGGGCAGATGTTTCACAGCAGAAGTTGCCGCCACCTAAGGCACATTAGGCACAGATCCTGTGTGACTGTGTTCAGGGTGGAAACCCCCAAGATGACACTGACGAAACCCATTTCAGGACAGGAAAAAAAAAAAAACAAACTAGATACTGCAGGATCTGCCGCACCCACGTCCTCCAAGGCAGAATTTCACCTGTTTGTGCTCCTTCTACCTCACCCTGCCAGGCTGGAAGCTTGCATCCCTGTACATCTCTGTTTGCTGCGAGCATGGGGAGAAGGAGAAATATCTCTTGCACCACGCACCGTTACACAGGAGTGATTAAAATGCTGTTCTGTGACTGTTTCAGGTTGATTGCACTGGCTACATGAGAACAACGGGTGGTCGGGAGTCTCTCTGCACCCGGCATTACAACCCATTCTGTGCCACTAACGGGGTTACCTACAGCAACAAGTGCAGCTTCTGCACGGCGGTGGCGTGAGTGCCGGGCCAGGTGGCTGGCAGGGTGGCTGGGTGCTGGTGTTGGTATCTGGAGGGTAGTGAGGGGGCTCGGCTCCTGAAGCGGCTGCGATATGCTTGTTCATTCTCAATGCACTTTCTTCCCAAAGGAATGGAGAGGACATCGACCTGTTCATGCCTGGAAAATGCCCCAAGGTAAAGTTCAGAAGTCTCCACTATGAACTGTTGTTATAATGTGCTACACGATGAAAATTCAGTGAGTCATAACTACGTAAGAGAAATGCCTGCGCTCTGCTGGCATATTTGGCCTGGAAATAGGATTTGACGAAAACAGCTGAAGTATGCCAGGGTCAAAGGACACTGAACAAAACCCATGTCTCTGAGGTGCAGTCTCCACCTGCACAGCTTCTGACCTGGGAACAGAGCAGCCAGGTGATGCTAAAACCTTGATTCACTGGCAGAAGAGACGTGTCTGAGGAAGGGGTGCAGACTCAACCCTCCCAGGGGAGTGCAGGGGCTCAAGCTGCCACCAGCACCAGCAGTAGGTGGGATTCCTCTTGTGGGAGAACTTTGTACCGTGTACTTTGTAACACCCCACTTTTCGGCACCCCCTCTCTGCTGGGCTGCTGAACCAGAGCAGAGCAACCAGCAGGAGGGACAGCCTGGAAGTACTGGTGTGGCCATTTCACTGCTCTGAGGGTATTTATGAGATTTCTTTCCCAATTTCTCACTTTGTACTCTGCCAGGCAAGCATGTTAGGCTTTTCAGAGTTGTTAGAACAAGAGCGCCCTGCACCTGAAAAACGTTTTTATGCTTTGCCATATTGTAAACATTAAATAGACATAAAGCAGACATAGGAAAATACGGGGAACAAAAGCTTCACAATGTGTTGTAGCTCCGTAACATGCAGATTGACTGCAGTGGATTCAAGAGCACCGATGTCTACTGCACTGCTGAGTACATGCCCCTCTGCGGCTCTGACGGCAGAACGTATGGAAACAAATGCCACTTCTGTATCGCAGTTCTGTAAGTACAGCGCTCAGCACACAGCCATGAAAACACTGCTGTGCCCGAGCCCCAGCACTCCTGTTAGCCCCTCAGTAAATCCATCTCCGCTCCCCGTCCCTCTCGTGACGCTCCCTCTCCTGTGCCCCTGCAGGCACTGCAGATCTTAAACCCAAGTGAGTCTTCTCCTCCCCTCACAATTAAATCCAGATTCCCATTCACAGGCTTGTAGCGTTCCTGACTCCCTCCCTGCGAGAGTAATTTAAACCTTAACTGTAGGATGAGTATCCAAAATTACGGGGTTTGTCCCAAATCTTTCCCATGACAAAACATGTAACTTGGGGAACCAGGAGAGAGGTGAAACTGTAAGTGAGGGACTCTGTAACTTGGACAGCACGGAGGGTTGGCTTACATGGGTAAAACTAGCAACAGCACTGGCGGGACTATAAAACTGCCTTCCACATCTGTAACTTTTGATTCCCTCTTTCTCTTCAGGAAGAGCCGGGGATCCCTGACCCTCAAGCACCATGGTAAATGCTGAGTGCTGGCACGTAACCTTCACCCTTGCCTTTCTCTTACAAAGCCCACGACTCCAGTGTGTTCTTCCCTGCTCCCTGTTGTACATTGGTTTCTGCTTTGATCCATCAATAAATCAAAACCAGCCACCCTCTTTGCCATGGACTTTTTTTTCCTTCTTCAGGATAGGGATAATGGTCTTCAGGCTTTTAGGTACTTATCTGTCAGGCAGGAGAAGTTTCGAAATAAACCACAATAAAGACCAAAGTGTAACGCCCATCACACAACAGCCCAAGCCCTCATGAGAGTACGTCACTCCATACCAAACCATCAGAGGAGAAAACAAGCTGCTATAAAATACAACTGCTTTCCCAAGTTCTGTGTTTTACTGCATATAAATGGATTTGTGTTGGACAGACAGAGCCTGGCTTTGTAACAGCACTGAGCCTTGGAGGAACTGGTCCTTTTAGGAGCCTTGGCATGGGGGAAATGGCCCTGGGGTAGTGTGAATGGGAAACATGGGGCCAGCCCTACCTGGGCATGGGGCAGGTCTGGCAGTGTGTTATGAGGAGGAGGCTTATGGCAAAGGGAGGAGACTATCTCATGGGGAAGAAAATTAGGAACTACTGCTTCCTTGAAGGGTGTGTCCCTTGAGACTGTGGTGATCAGCAGAGAATTGCAGCAAGCTGGGCAAGGCTGTAATGAGTCTAATGAGGACCCGAGGAGAAACTAGACTGGGCTCAGGCTTTTGGCTTCTTGGAGAAGAGATCTGAAAAGTTGTGCTTGGGGTGTTTGAGGCAGAGGAAGGATAAGGGGCCCTTAAGGATAAAGGTTTTGGATTCTGTAGCCATAGGAAAGAAGAGCCAGAAAATGTGCTGGTAGCTCCAAGGTGGTTTCTGCTTGGAAAAAAAAGGTAATATATGGAGATAGTATCTTTGTGGGAGCCTAAAAAGTGCACTGGAAGAGCAGTGATGTATGTGAATGTTCATGATGATGTGCCACCTTTCTGGGTGAGTCAAGGAATGAGTATGCAAACAGCACAGGCAAAAAGTCCCAAGTGCCCCACTCATGCCCCCTTCCCCTTCCTTTCTCCACCCCCCATTTTCTTGTTACATTAAAAGGCAGTTGCCTGTTAAGGCTGATATTGAGGACAAAATCTGTGACTTCCAAGCTTTTCCTCTGGGCCTCTTTTTACTGAAGTAGGCCGTTTCTTGACCTAGAAAGGTTGTGGGTGCTTCCCACCAGAAGACAAGAAGCTGTCTTTCCCTTAATAACAGGCCAGAGCAGCGCCCCATCCTAGGAAGAGGGATGGAACTTACATTAATTTTTTTTCTCGTATTAGTACAAGCAGTATAAACCACAGCATGCCTGTGTGTCTGCTGGTAGGAAAATACAAACTGGAGAGCCATAAGCTCACTGCTAACCTGCCTATGAGGGAAAATTTCAAGAAATACTCTACCTGGTGGATGTGAGCAGGGACCTTCAGCAATGGTCACAACTTGGCTGTAACTTCTTGTTGGCCAAGAGGTTTGCTGAGTGGCCACAGACTAGCAGTTATAGCATTGGCAGGAAAGTATTTTCGACAGCAAGATCCTATGGTGAGCCTCCTCCATAATGGTAGTTTGTGCTGGAGGAAGCCAGATACTTGGGTAGGAGCTCAAAAGGCTTTGGAGAAGCTCAAAGAAAAGCTGCCCTTCTAAAGAGAAATGGAGGGCAAATGGCAAGTACAGGGTACATGGCCATATCCTAGGCGCCTTGTGAGCCTCCAGACAAAAAATCTTTAGAAAATGGTTAAGGTTTGTATCACATAAGCCTAGAGATTGGCCCAGCACAGGTAAATACTCAGCTTGGTAGCAGTGAGGCTGTACCCATTTGACTGGAAAGCAAAGCCCAGGTGCCTTTGTCCTGTCCCATTTCCTGAGAAGTCAGAGGGACAGAGGAATTCCCCACCTCCAGCAGCAAGTGTCCTCCTTCACGTGTTATAAAGAAGTGGAAAGAGGGGTAATCAGGATAATCACCTGTTTGCTAATTTAGTCTCTTCCTTTCTTCGGCCCGCTAGGGATTGGTCCCTGTAGTACAGTTTCTAACCAACCCAATCAGTTATGCTGCAGCAAATGAAACGTTTGGGTAGATAAAGAGCTGAGGTATTAGTGCTGGGGTGGCTAGCAGTGATGTATGAAGCTAGAAAAGGCAAACAAGTGATTCTGCGAGTGGCAGAACTAAGCGTGACTTTGAACGGCGCTGCGGCTGGCGGGCTTGATAACTAAATTATACGAGAGGCTGCATTGTGAGCTCACCCTTAATAGACATCTGAGAACTCACCTGTCAGTCACAGTTCCTCTCCTGTGTGGGTTTTATGATGTCTAGTGAGTGGCAAACTAATGCTTTTCCAGATGTAGGGCAGTCATGACATTGCTCTCCTGCAGAAAGGTTCCTTTGCCAGATGAAGACATTAGTGGAAATCTTGGTTGCTAGAAAAATGTATGAAGTGCTCTATTTTTTAAAATTTTTTTCACTCCTATGCCAAATGTGGTTAGAATTAGTTGCATATTCAGAATTTACTGGGGAAATGAATAAGCAGATTTCTCCATACATGGTGCACTGATAACCCTCATCTCCTTAGGAATGCATACTAAAATTTTGAAAGATTATTCCTATCTGAACAGAAATTTTGCAGATGAACCCAAATCTTTGCACTGAATCATCTGGAAATGGAGCTCAAGTCTCCCAGTTCTCCATCAAATTCCATAGTTGCCACTTGCCGTGGGAGCAGAGCCCTAGCATATGTTTGCGAATGTGAAAAACTGGCAAACATTGACAGCTATAGTTTAAATAGTTGAGGGAGGAGAGGCAGCAGTCCTATGTGGGGCTCTGCACAGAGCTATGAGAGCATCAGTGTCCTTCTCCACCCCAACCCAACAAATTTAGAACCATCCTCAAAAATAGCCAGGGAACAACGTATAATTGGTTTCGCAGACAACACATTCTCATGCTGTGATTTATTTCGTAATGTCTGGTGAGTGTCATCACGCCGCACTCAAAGCCTCGGAGCTGGCATTCAGCGAGGACCCAGAGAATGAAAATTACCAGCTTCCCCGATGAATCACCGCTTTGAAAATTCACCCTTGTGAGAATCCTGTGACTATTTAGAAGGAGAAAAAAAAAAAAAAAAACAGATATTACAGGCCCGAGTCTATCACTCATATAATTAGCCCTTTCTAGGTTTGATGTGGACAGGGCAGCATTCTTAAAGCACCATAAACATGGACAGGACCAATAATGGCTTTAGAAACGAAGTGGAGAAGTTCTCACAATTAAGGTGAGGAATGAGGACAGCTATGGATGGGTGCATAAATACACAGAAAGGCAGGTCCGCGAGCACACTGTGGGCTCTGGGGCTGAGACAACACATCCCGAACAAGTCGCTTGCCGTGGACTAAAGAGCTAGCTGCCTGCAGCATGAAGGCAACAGGCACCTTAGTGCTTCTCAGCCTGCTGCTTCTGTCTTTCTTCTCGGGTAAGTTATCCTTCCTGTAGCCTAGAAAGAAACTTTCCTGACAAGAGCAAACTTCAGAGAGCCTTGATCACCAGATGACGGGCTTGAAGATAAAGCTGAGCAAGTAGAAAATATCTGCGGGACTTGCTCACTCGTGTCACATATTTCCACTCCCTGTGTGCCTCCGCAGTCAATAACACAGTGGAGGTGTCACCAGGAGACAGAATGAGCAAATTGTAAGCGGCTCTTTCAGCAAATGTACCAAAGCAGAGTGTAATTACGAGTTTTGGTACAAATGTTCGCTGGAGAGTTTTGCTGAACCAGTTAGAGAAGAAACTCACACCTCAGGGTCATCAGCTCCTGTTTTGATCCTGAGCATCCTGGTATTTGGTGTTTTCCTTAGAGATGTGGAAATGTAATTAGATGAAAGTTTCAGCTTCCAAATACATTGCAGAGAAAAGCTTGAAAATTAAATTCAAATGTCCTCGAGGAGCCAGAACAAAGAGGGCAAATTAAAACGATCCAGCATTTATTTATCTTGAGATTTACACGTCTCTCTGATGATCTGGGGAAGCTGACTGATGGTTTTTGAATGTATAGGGCACACCAGTGCCATCAATTGCTTGTGTCCAGCTGACCCAGATCTGGAAGGTTTGTGGCGGCAGTTATCGAAGACTGTGCAGACTGAGAATTATTTATACTTGTTTTTCTGTGAATAATTTGAATAAAGAATTCACTGGAGAAAATTGTGGGCTGTGCATGGAGAAAAGAGGTGAATTACTTTGTACGCATTATTCATTATGAAATATTCATCTGTCTCTAATTGAGTCTTAATTGGGTCTGGGTTCCGTCAGAGTGCTGAAGCTTCCTTCCAAGGCCAGGCAGAATAGCAGCAAACTCTGTGATCTCATATGAAATAAGCAGATGCCAAGAGACATCCTCACAAAGTCTTGTGTAGCTGCATGTAATATTTATAAAAACTATCTAATGAGCTCTTTTGTAAATATCCAGATAGCCATAACGGTGGCTTCCCAAAGCAGCCTAGCCTAACCCAAATGTGACAGATGCACTGGTGGCAGGGATAAAACACTGAGAGGCACGGCAGTTAGCAGAGGAATTTGGGTGCGCTGACGGGTACTGGTTTGGCTGTGAGTGGGATTTGCAGCCTGCGTGGCGTAGCACAGGGGCCTCCCATCCTCTTGCCTGGTGCTGAGCACGCTGCTGCAGTGTCCCCAGGTCAAAACCCCAGCTGCCCAGCTTGGTGCTGGCTGTTTGTCCCTCAGTATCAAGCCCCACCTCCTGCAAATCTGCATGCGACCTTCCCTGGGCTCCCTGGCACAGGCACCACAGGCTCGCCCACCCCGTGGACATGACTCGAGCTCCGTGCCTGGCTGCGGTCTCTGCAGCGAAGAAATGCGAAGAGGATGGGCTGATGAGCCTCCAGACCAGAGCCTGTGCTTTCAGCGGGTGTTTCTTCTCTATTGCTGACTGTCACTGCCTGTTCTGCTCTGGATCACGCCGTGACATCCCTTTGTGTCTCGCTCGGGATGAAGTTGTTCCGGGAGTGTCTCGGGGCTGTGCCGTACTGCGGATGGCTGTAAAGCTGACCGCAGGGTCTCCTTTGCCACCTCCACGGTGGGGTTTTATTAACAGTACCAGCCAGTTTTGTTATTCAGAGGTGCAGGAGCCTAAAAGCCTTACAAGTCAATACAGCTTGAAAATCTCTGCCGAGAGTGGTTCAAATCCGATACGGCAGCCTGCTTCCCCGGCAGTGGCTGCCTGCCAGGGAGATGGGCTTATGTGTCTGCGGTGCAGTTAGCAGCTGAATGACTGATTACATGGTATTTTAGTAACATTTTTTCAAAAAGCAAAATACCGAAAAGCAATTCAGATAATGTATTTCCTACCCCCTCCTCCACCGCACAGGATGGCAGAGCAGGGAAAACCTGGTGTACGTTGCACTGAGCTTTGCAAAAGGATTTCTGACTTTGGTTCAGCTTCTCTCAGAAAATAATGCTGATATGTATAACATCTCTGAGTGTTTATTTATTTATTTTTGTTTAAATTCCAGATGTAGCAGCTCAAGACATTGAAGAGGTTAGTGCAGCTCTTTGCTTATTGAATCTGCATTTTTTTCCTGATTCTAGAGGAATGGTTTTGTAACGGATCTTGGTGCACGGTAAACTGGTTTTGCTGTTAGCTGGGAGTAGGTTGGGCCTTCCAAGACGCTCCAACGCTTTGGGAAATTCCCCATGGTACAGGGGGTGTTATGTGTGGCCACACTAGCAAATAGACCAGGGAAATGGACAGCTGGTTCAGCAAATGCTTCCCATGATTCAGTCCAGAGTGCATGCACGGGGCTGGGTTTGTTTGCAGCACCGCTTTTGTCCACTTTGCTCCACTGTCCAATCCCCTTGTGTAACAAATGGGATATTCAGAGCTGGTTATTCCCCCAAACTAGGCCCATCTAGAGGAGACCTACAGACTCTGGTTTTCCTCTCTCTCTGCCGGGGAGGCAGGGAGCTCCGCGAGCACAAAGCCGCGTGTGGTTGCACAAGGCGCGTGATGCCACTTTGCTGTGAGCTGACTTGGGGCCAACTGCCTGAAAGAGTATCAATGCTGACTCTTCTCCGACATGCCTAGGCTAATTCACTTGCGTCTTTGGGACATCAGGGTTTCTCCCAGATGGCTACAGTTTCCCTCATCAATCACAGGGCAAAAAATTCCCCTGAAAGAGTGCTTCTGCTAGTTCTGGCAAGCCTTTTTCTTCCATGTAAATGGGCCATGTCATCACTGCTGCGTTAGTCCTCTGGGCGGGAAGAGAATTACATTAGTGATCTTGTTTCCTATTTGGAAAGCAAAAGAGAGAGTATGGGAGACCTGGAAAAATTTTTTTGGTCATTTTTATTATTCCTTTTGCAGATTTGTAAAGAGTTTGTAAACAGGAGCGTGTACTGCACGAGGGAGTCCAACCCTCACTGTGGCACGGATGGCGTAACGTATGGGAACAAGTGCGCCTTCTGCAAGGCAGTTCTGTAAGTGGAAGCAGAGGGAGTCAAAATGACAGGTAGAGCTGGCTCAATTTCCATGTCCGTAACGCTGATCTCCATGGAGGGTGGCCCCACATCCAGGCTGCTCCTCTTGTACAGACCAGCCCCTGGTCCTTGCCAGGAGGAATATTTCCTCCTTGGAACAGAACTGCATGAATGCAAGTTAATTTTAGATCATTTCTAGGCTTTGTATGATGCTCGTCACAATGCAGAGAAACAGCACAGGGACTGGGAGGTAATTGTACCTGCCTTTACCTCCTGCATGGACTAAATCGGTGCACGTCTTCCTCTGTGTGCCAGAGGCTGAAACTCTCCCTGTCCACACCTCTGGATGCAGAAAACAGTCTGGAGGAACGCAGGGGGCGAGCTGTGCCACATTATGAGTTGAAAGTTTGAATGGACTTTGTGGAACAAGGCACAAAATCTCAGAGGAAGAACTGGAGAGCCGCCTTTTCCTGAGCTCTGTCTCCTTTTAAAGGAGATGTAATAGGAGTCAGCACCTCTGGACTGAATGGACTTGCAAAACATCAGTTTCCCCTTATCAGTCCTTAACATTTGGTGCACTCTGAAGGCTGCCTCATCCTAGGGGAAAGTAGAGAGGAGCAGGGAGAGGAAAAAATGGCTTAATGCTCCCTGTGAGGCTCTGGGGTACTCTAGCATGAACCAGGCAAATGGTCCTGTTTGGATGGATGAGCTCCCTGTCCCACACTGCTGTGCTCGTGCTGTCTGTCATATGCTGCTTTCTCTGAGTCTGTCTTGCTCCTTTTACAGGAGGAGTGGAGGGAAAATAAGGTTGAAGCACATGGGGAAATGCTGAGTCTTCACCATCTCCGAGCACCGAACGCTGATCCTCCTTCAGCGGCGGCCGCAGGCGCCAGTGCCTGGGCATGGCAGCAGCTTGTCCTTGTCTCCACCATCTCTGCTCAATAAAACAAAACTCAGCACAATTCTTTGGCTGGATCCTTTTTTCCGTAACGCCCAGAAAAGTGCTTCCATGCAGCCATGCCGGCACTTAACGTGCAGCTTTGCTGCACTGTGCTGTTGCATCACGCGGGCAGGAGCAGTGATTCCCATGGCCGTGCCCTCCTCCCCGCACTGCCATAGCTCCTTGGTCCTGTCCCCCTGACACACGGGCACGTGTCTGCTGGGCACTGGGGGTGGCATCATGAACCTTTGCTCTTCATCAGCATCCTTGGTTGTCCTTCTTCTCCTTCTTCTTTGTTCTGAGAGGGGACTTTGAGTTGAAAACTGTGAACCCACCAGCATTAGCTTCCTGTTCCAAGTAACTTCTCATGCTAATAAAATTGTATTTAGAAGAGCACAGATTGTATAAGTGTCAATAATTAAACAGAAAATTCCCTGGTGGAGAAAAGCTGTGGGTTTCCTCTCACCACCTCTAGCATAAACTCCCCCTGAATCACACACACCCCTTGATTTTTCAGGGACAAGAATTTGTACTTACTTACGAAGGGGAATGCACACAAACTTTACTAATTTCTTTACTTTTCACACTGCCGCACTCTCTCTTCTTAATGCTGGTTGGAAAATCCTTCTTTGTGAAAACATGAGAAAATAAATTCTAGAGTCTCTTCCCATTCACCATGTAAAATCCACACAGGGAAATACCTGTGGCATCCCCTTGTTAAAACGTTGGCAGCAGATCAGTCGGACATTACTTTCTTAATGTTAAACACTTACCCTTCAAAGGGAGCTTTAGATTTTATCATGAGCCTCAGGGGTCAACATATTTTGCAAGCACCTGGGTGCTGAGCATCTCAGCCTCTGGATGGTGTTTGGGCAGAGCTGGAGTGTTTGCCTGTTGTGCCATAGTGCAGGCTTTGAACTGAGCACAATGATCTATAGCCAGGGAGAGCGCCCTTGTTTGGCTCCAAATTGTTGCTTTAGTAACTCAACAGCAAGATATCCAGAGCATGGGTAGGGCCGAGGGGAGTGAGAAGCACCTCCTGCACAAGGATGGGTGGTCACCAAGGACACTGCTGGGGGAGTGGAAGGACCTTCCTCCTCCTTCCTCCTACCTGGAGCAGGATGACCATGTCCTATCCTGCCTGAGCTATCCTGTGATCTGTACCGTGGCTCTGGAGCAGCACCACAGTCAGATCAAAGGAACAAAAATACTGTTTTTAAGATGGGAAATGATGTTCTAATGAGAGAGATATGGGACATCTCTATGCCTGAAGTGGCCCTCAGTGACTCCAAAATCTTCACAGCATCTCCCCATACCTAATCCTTTTTAATCTGCAGGCTGGAATAACAAGGACAGATCACAAGAGAACAGAAGCTGTGAGACTTCTCTATTCGATAATCATCATGTATTTTGCTCTGACAGTGCAAATATCGCATGGAAACACCTCTGCACCTCTACAGACCCAAGCACCATCCGCACCACCTCTACTGGCAGAGTGGAAAAGGGGTCCAAGAAGTTGTGAAACTATTTCCCCATGCTGGTATGGACCTACAAGTGCCTGGAGCAGGAGCGGGCACAACTCACTGTCCTTTGGTCCGTCACAAAAGCACCTGCCAGCTGCAGAGGACAATCTCAGGGGTGAGGACTCGGTTCATGGGGATCCACGGTGTTGTGCAAACAGAGGTGACATTACGTCCGTACAGAGCAGATCTCAGTAATCACCCAGATACTCATAACTGTAATCATAGAATGCAACTGCACCTGGAAGTATAAAGGCAAAACGATACCGGGAAGTTCTTCCTGACGGCCCCGGCCATGCAGTTTTGGAGCGACTTGCCAAGGGAGGGGAGGGCGCTCGCAGCGTGCGTGCCTTTGTCAAGGGGTGCGATATGTGAGAGCCCCAACAGCTGTTCCCAGCCCTCAGTCTCAGGGTGACAAAGGTTGTTCAGCTGTAATCTGCTCAAGAGAGGGGCCGTGAGACACCCCACTGACCTGGCTAGAGGAGATTTCCTGGGAGTTGCACTGAACCCTCCATCCCGGAGGTCTTTAAATATCCCCCGGGTGCTTGTCCTGGCTCTAGGTCTTTCCCAAGGCCTGTCCCTTTCAGGACAGTGCGATGTGCAGGTGCTGTGCTCCTGTGTCCGCAGGAAAATGTCATGCTGCTCAGGGCATGATGGGTTCAGCAGCTGCCAGTGGGAGCAGAGGGAGCCGGCAGCCGCGGGGTAGGCAGGCAGGTGCCATGGGCCCCATGGGGGCACAGCCTCGGCCTCCACGCCAGGCTGGTGCAGGCATCCTCCCCAGGGAGAGGCCAGAAGAGGCAGTGCTGCACCAAGTGAAGGGTCCCTGCCCTGTTTGCTCTCCATTTTGGAGCATGGCACTTGCTTTCTCTGCAGGACGATGGATGCTGGGGACAGGGCAGGGCTGCAGCTGTGGCCGCTGCTGTTTGGGCAGAGCTCACTGCTGTGTCCGGCCTCGGTCCCAGACGCGTACCCAACCAGAAACCAAATGTTCAGCCAGTATTTTTCCTTTGATTCCTTCCTCCACATTTTAAGTTGTGAGATTATTATTTTTTGTTTGTTTTGTGTTTTTTTTTTTTCTTGGTTTTATTTGACAGCTTTGAAAGATGAGTGAGTCATGAAACACTTGAGATCTCTCCGCTATTTGATAACACGAGCATCTCTGCATCTCTGCAGCTTTTCCTCTCCCCGGGGAGGGAGGTCCTCGGGCACGGGGACAAGGCTGGGGTGGGAGCTGCCCCAGCACCTCGGTGGCTGCCAAGCCCTGCTGCTCACAGGGGAGCCCCGTGCTCCCTGCGCCTGACCCAGCCCCCTCTGCAGTTAAAATAAGGAAGAATTACATCCTTGCATGGTTGCTCTAGCTGAACGAGAGATGCTGCTCGCAGCTGAGCACCCTGCTGTGAGCGAGCTGCCCCCGACAGAGGGGAAGGATGCATTTCCATCTCACAGCTCCGCTCTGCTAGTGGTGCGGCTGATATTTGGTGTGCCAGGGCTCTAGGCCCATTTAACTGGTGTGCTCCACCGCTCCCTCCTCCTCCCCAGCACTGGCACGTGGCCCTGTCACAACTCAGTCGAATCCTTTGTCCTACTTCTTTCTTTGACATTCACAGCATTTGATGAGGCTTTTTGAGCTGCCACGGTCAATTTGAGGGTGGCGGTGCTGGCTGCAGGGTTCCCACAGCCGGGCTGGGGAGGGAGCTCTGGACTCGGTCGTTCTTCCAGTTCACCCTCTTCTCCCTGTGAGAAGGCAGTCTGGACCAAGATAGGTCGGAAGGGACTTTGGGAAGTCTCTAATCCAGCCTCCTGTTATGGCAGGGTCAGTTCTGAGGTTAGAGCAGGTTGTTCAGGGCTTTATCCTTTCTAACCTTGAAACCCTCCAAGGGTGGAGAACACAAGATCTCCCTGGGCTTGGTCCCAGGGTTTGGTTGTCACCACGGTGAGGAAATTTTTCTTTGTCATGTCTCCATTCTGAGTCTCTTTCCTTTCAACTGCCTCTTGTCTCCCAGCCATGCACTGCTGAGGAGCCTGGCTCTGTGTGCTCAGTAAGCCCCTCACAGGGATGGGCATGGGCCATCACACCCCAAAATGTTCTTCTCACCACCCAGTACACCTCCCTCAGCCTCTTCTCACAGGGGCTCCAGCCCCTAGTGGCTTTGGTGGCTCTCCACTGAACTTATTCCCATTTTTCATCATCTTTCTTGTGTTGGGTTGGGGCCAAAACTAAAGGGAAGGCTGAGCTTTGGGCCAGGGGAAATAATTGCTCAGGAGACAGGGGGGAGAACTGTATTGCAGGGGGCTAGAAACATGTAGGTGGTGACAGCTGCAAGGAGCAGCATGAAGGGGTCAGCGTGTGTTGGGTCCTTTGAGGATCAGAGCGCAGCAGAGCCTGCTTCAGGGTGACATGGCTCCCAGGTGCTGTGGATCAGCCATCAGTTCCCTCCACCCCACCACCACTGAGGGAGTTAAATAGGGGCCCAGGGGAAGCAGGTGGGCCTTTTTGCTGATTCCAGAGCAAGGAGAAGGTGAGTGTATTGCTTTGGGGGGAGGAGGGGGAGGGTGGTGAGGGGGATAGGCAAGGGTGTTGGTGTTTTCCCCCTTCCCCAAAATAAATTGTGTGGTTTAGGAGCTTCTCATAGGAGTAGCTGTGGTGATGGTGGCTGGTGTTGGTGTCATAAGTTTGCTCCAAAAGTGCTGGAGAAGTCTCTTAATGGCGCATGTGGGTTACCACAATACATAAAGGGAGACTGGGGGGATGCATAAGATATTTTCCTAGGGAAAGGCAGGTGTCACACAAATAGTTGCTTGCTTTAAAGCTCCAGTGATAAGATACTTAGAGGCAGCTCTTTAGCTTTGAGTTTCTTAGTACCTGTGGGGCAGTGAGGGGCCAAAGCTTCAATAGGATCAGCTCTGGGGGGTTCCGGATGGAGCAGGGCTCTGACAGAGCCTCATCCCAGACCTGAAAGATAAGCTCAAAGCCAAGCTTCTGCTGGGCCTGGGGTGTTGCCCTGACCGACCTGAGGCCAGAGCCGAGCCAAGGAACAGCGTTAGTGCCTGCGGCAGGGCCTTGTTCCCAGCTTGGGCAGTGAGGCTTTCCCACGGAGGTGAGAAACGTGGTGGTGTTGTGTCATGGGGTGCTTCCCCTTCCAAGCTGAAATTGCTCAATTAATTGGGAGTGAACAGAGGTGCTGGTATTGTGGCAAGGGCTGGCTGTAGCAGTTCTGGCTTTCTTCACAAAAAAAAAAAAAAAAATCCCTTTGTGCCTTTCTCTGGGAGGGTGGCTTCTGTGGAGTCACCTGTGATAAAAGCATCAGCTGCTCTGCTGCCCAGGCCCTGCCCTGCAAACATGGGGCTTTTTGTCATCTTCCTTCTCTAGCCATACACGAATACTTATCTACAGCTGCAACCAGCAAGCAGGCGCTCGAAATGATGCTGTCCTGTTAAGAAGGAGCTGGAAGAGACTTCAAAAGGCCTCCGGAGCCTTCTCCCAGCCCCATGCAGGGACTGCTCTGCCCAGGGCATCCCTGCCGGGAGGCTGCAGCCGGTGGAGCCCGGCTCGTTCCCGGCTGCCGGGCTCCCTCTCGTGGCTGCTGGGAGTACCAGTGTCCCCCCTGCACCCTCCTGGGGTCCTCATGAGGGGCAGAGGGATGGCCGGACCCCAGGTGGGAGTTTACTTAAAACGGGAGGGGCCGACAGCCGAGCTGTGCAAAAACTGCAGCAAAATTGCCACAGAGATTCAGAAGTTTGTTTTACTGCACGAGACAGCTGCTCTTTTCAGGACGGGTTCCTATTTTGCTGAGCCCAACAGTTGCTCTTGCAGTGAATTACACAGCTTGGTGCAGGGAGGCATGGCACTGAGCTGTCCTGGCAGACTGCTGCTCACCTGGCAGCCCTTTGGCCCCTCTCTGGAGGCTGCTGTTGGGACAGGGTGCTCTGAATGGGTTTCCTGGGCTCCTGCAGTGTTTGTTGCCTCTTGTAGAAGAGCTCAGGGACAGAATGTGGTCTCAGCAGGTCCCCTTGATGTTAAAATAAATTAATAAGATGGCTATAATCAATGACTTGTTTGGCCTTCATGGCTCAGCCTGCTGTCTTCATCCTGCTCCCCCAGGGCATTGCTCACCTCTACTGCAGACATTAGAGGAAAAAAAGTCAGAGATGCAGCTGAAATTAGCAGGACTTTGAAGCTTTGATGTGGGGAGTGTATTTCAGTTCTGCTGTTGCTGGATGCAGGTGATGAGACTTGCCATCAGCAGTGGGGTGCCAGGTGTGACACTTGCTCCACTTTTCACTAAATTCACCTGAGGCTTGGGCTCTGAAGCCCTTCCCCTCTGTGACAAATGAGACCACCACTTCATACCTTTGTATGAGAGCAGCCCTGGCATTGGGCAGTGCTAGTGTGCTCTGCACCGGCAGGATCCCAGCACCCTGCTGCTGATGGTGCTATGCTCTTTGCTGGTGCTACAGGGTCCTGCCAGCCCTGTAGCATCACCCAGGGCTTGGTGGCATCTCTCTGAGGCCTGGTGAGATGCTGCTGCTGCTGCTTGTGTCAGCAGAGCTCTAGATGGAATGGGAGGCTGCAGTACCGGCGGCGGGCACCGGGTGCTGCCGCAGACTGCGGCACCGGGCTGCTGCTGCGGGCTTGGGAAGGGTCAGCGGGCAGTTGAGACTGAAGGGCTGAGAAAACTCAGAGGTAGAATAAAGTCTTGTGAGAGCTCACAGTGTTGTTTTGCAATGGACTAAACCCCAGGCTCTGCTTTCAGCCCTCCTGCTGGCATTGCCTGGAGAGGGGCTTAGGTGTCTTGGGCATAAGGAGTGCGGCACCCCCCTCCTAGGGCTTTTTTTTTTTTTGGGGGGGGGGGGGAATACAAATGAAAACAGGGGCTTTAGCAGGTGCACGTGCTTGTTTCCCCACAGGCACCTCTGAGCAAGTAGCAGGAACCCTCTGCAGCAAAAAGTAGTGGTGTGTCCTGCAACATGCAGCCCGTGTTCTGCTTTGGAGTTTGATCTTTACAATGATTTGGTGGGAAAACATATTACGGAGGAAAAGGTAATGAATTTCCTTTCTGGAAAGTGGAGGTCAGCATAGGGCAGGAATAAAGGAGAATGCAAGGAGCTGATAAAGACACCCTGTGGTGGCCACTACTAGTGGACACTACTGATGTGGGTGCACAGACCTCCCTTGGGGTGGAAAAGGTATAAATTGGCTAAACCTGGTGGGAGAAAGCACTGGCACAGCTGCACATACCTTTATGCTGCAGAAAAATATTTCTATTTACCACATAGGGGAACCTTGATTCTTCTTGCATAAAGCTAAATTCAGGAAGCTGTCTCCTATGGGGCAGTGAAGGTTAGCTGAGCCAACCTGTGTGCTTGTATGCAGTTCATTCAGCTTTGCCCAGTCAAACCTTGCCCCCCGTTTGAAAGCAGATTGATGCTGTTGGGACAGAAGGCATGCCAAGGTGTAAGTAGAGATGAGCCTTAAACCCTCAACTCTTAGCAAATGGGTAGTCCTTGGTGATGGTACTGTGTTAATGAGAATGAAGTGAAAAGCACCTCAGCTTCCCTGCCTTGCCATGGCCCTGTCACTGCTGTGTTACTGCTGGAAAGGTGGTGGAAATATGAGAACTGGAAGGCACAGCGGGGCCTTCCTGCTCAAAAAGGGGGACTGTGGGGTTTAAGATGTGTGTGGGGTCAATGGGGAGGGTGTCTGGGGCAGAGAAGCAGACTCATGACAGTGTGGGCCTGTGGATACACTTCCAGCCTTGCCCTGTTGCTTTCAGGGCCCTTCAGTGCTGTCTTAAGAAAGTCCTGTTGTGCATATATATTTCATTTCTACTTGGGAGCAGGGAAAACAGCACCAATCCATGGGTGAAGGGACAGTTTGGGTAACTACACCTGCTGCTGCAAGGCCCTTGCTGTAGGGTGTGGAAAGCTGTGACACTGGCTGCATGACCAGCCTGACTGGTGTTGTCGCTGCAAGGGAAGATAAGGTCACTGTGCTGCCTCCCACCCCTGCAAAGCTGGTGTGATCCTGCCTCTGCATGCTAATTGGCTCTGACAGGAGCTTTAGCTCAAAAGCTCCTGTGTGTTTTCCTTCACAGACCTGCTTTACTTCAGTGTTTGTCCTGTGCCTGGCCCAAGGCCTCTGCTCAACCCTCTACAACAGCAAGGCTGTAAAGCTCAAGTGATTCTTGTGAAAGACCAGCTAGCACTGGAAGCTCTGCCCTTAAGTCTCCATTTGCCCTGCTTGCTGCCTAAATGGTCTGATAATGGTGCTGTTGCTGGTCTTTGACTTGATTCAGGTTTCTTTGAAGGTAACACCGTGACTTCTCCTTCCATAGTTTCTGGAAGCATGCCCTCTGCTTGACTGAGTCATGCTCTGTGGATTTATAATTATCTGTGTTGCCTACATATCCATTAAGGGATTTTATATGTTAATCTCACAAGATGTACTGCTCACTTTGGTGCTTTCATCTCACCGTGTGCCTGCGAGCTCTGCCAGCAGTGCGCTGGGCTAGCTGCAGGGCAAGCAGAGGTGAGGACGGGCACTGCCCCTGACTCACTGCCTCCGCTCTTCTCTGACCCCAGAGTGGTTCCTGGCACCGGGGAGATGCTTCCAGATTGGCACCGAGCCCTGGGGCTCTCAGCATTGGCACTTTGGCTCCGCTTCCTGCACCTCTGAGAGTAACGAGTGGTTCTGCATTAGCAAAGTAAGTTTAACTGGGCGGGTATTTTAGAGCATATCAAAGGTTTAAAACAGACAAATGTGTTAATGTTGTCTGGGATTGCTGTTGTGTGAGTAATAAACCATGAGTTCAGTTTTATCAGCTGCAACATTACCATTTAGATGCTGCATAAATTCAGTTCCATAAAGCCATGCACTACATAGTTTACTGGTGGCAGAATGTACCTGAACTTGCTCAGTTTTCATATATCTACATATCATATAGATAAAGCAAATATTTTTTCAGGGAGGTGTTTGATACTTTTTAGTGAACCAACCAAACCAATTGTATCAGGTTAAGGGGAAAAAACACTTGAGCTGACTTTAACTTCTTAAATCTTAGGACTACTTTAAAGCAGAAATGCACCTTCAAATAAAATCAAGATACTTTATTTTGTAAAAGGCAGTATTTTTCAATTACTTGCCTGTTTTCTTCTAGCTTCAATTCAAAATGAAGTAGTGTAGTAGCTTCTAAATGTTTGTCCCAACTCATTTATTGTTCATTAGGGTGTGGGTGTACTGCTCAGATCTAGTTACAAACCCACCTTTATCTGAAGCTCAGAATTTTTCTTTTCAAGTGCTAGACACAAATCCTTTGTTTCTTAATATGTTGCTCTTTCTTAAAGAAAAAGGCTTTACTACACAGCTGTTATGTCTAGACACATCTGCAAGGGACTAACCAGATTTTAAAACAGCTATTGCTTTATCATTTTCATCTCCAAGGCAATTTAATACACTTTCAAAAAAATGTGTTCAGTTTGGTCCTGCTTCAAGCAATATTCATCATTAGGACAGCAGAGAGACCCAAAAGTCACACTGGCATCAGCTGTGCTTTTGGCAAGTGCTTGAAATTCTTCTTGTGCTTGCCTACTAAACTGGTACTTGCAGTTTTCACTACTAACAAATGCAGATTGAATATAGAAAGGAGGGTGAAGAACTGGTAAACCTTTAAAAAAAAAAAAAAAAACAATTCTAGAGCCCTGTCAGTTTTCCCTTGGAAGCATCTTATCTTGTGATTTTGTTAAAACTTGTTAAATTTATTCTTTCTGTGCCACTGCTTGTTCTTCCAACATGTCCCAAACCTGAGGAAAACACCCGAGGAATGGTCTGGTGTTTACCCAAAGGAGCTACTAGCTTGTAACATGAATAATGTACAAAGAAAATCAATACACTCTGTCATGACAATACCACAACACACTGCCTCCTGTGGAGCACTTGGAGTCCACCATGTCAATAATACACAGATTAAGACATCCATAAGCTTTTAAGAAATGAGGGAGAAATCCTAGAGCACAAAAAAAAAAGGTTGGAGGTTTTGTGTTACTGAGAACATGCTCAGAAACATAACTCTGGGTGTCAGTCAAAACTGGGCTTGTTTGATTTTTTTTTTTTTTTTTTACTCATCTGTGGACCTTTTCCCCCAATACCAGACAGCTTTTCAGAACAGCCCCTTGCCTGCATGTCAGTCACTCCTGCCAAACTGTCAGACTTTGGTCTCTGTTTAGAGGAGGCATGGTGGATTCAACTCAAAATCCAGGGATTCTTTTTCCAGTGAATAGAACAAAGTTCTAGCTCAGACATGAAAATCCCAGTTAAATCTGAAGGTTGAGGTGTTTGGCTCAAGCATTTATATTGAACCATGAATTTCCTGCTGCTCTGATCCAGGGTTTGACTTATCTCCTTTTTGAGAGGACAGTAGTGGAGAACAAAGTTGTCACTGTTAAATGTCAAATGCACCACAGGTGAAGATATTTAGTCACTAAAATCTGATGTAGTAACCTTGGTGTTTCATAACACAGAACCCAAAATCTTCCAGCAAAGCTGAAATGGAGGGGAGGAGATGTCAACCCAGCTGTGGTGACTGGGGCAGGCTCTGCTCCAGGTCACCCAGCTCCCTTGCATGCAGCAGCCACAGCTGACACTGAGCCCTGAAAACGAAAGAGCTGCTCTTTTTTTTTAATACAAACATCTTGAAAAAAAGTGTTGTGTGAGCAGAATGGATGTGCAATTCCAATTAGGCAGTTGAAAGGGAGAAAAAAAAACTTTAAATCAAGCATTAATGATGCACTTTCCTTTGCTGTGCCCACCACCCCACCCATAGTGCTAAAAGCATTATGCAATTTGAAAACAAGCTCCCTTTGACTTGTACCCATTATTTCTTAACAGAAGATGAATTGATGGGAAAACTGTTTGCTAGGAGAGACATGGAAATTAATGGCATGGCATTGTATGTGTCTGTGTGTGGCAAGGAAAAGTGCCAAGCTCTGCACAGACTCCTGAGAACAAAATGAGCATCCGAGTGCTCGCAGTATCAAAGAATCTCCTGAGCTGTATGCATTTCATAAATATGCATAAATAAAGAAGTTTGGGGATGTTCGAGAAAGCTCATCAGTATATAAATAGTTCATTTTGAAGTCCTGTTATACAACACCATCAGGGAAGGACTGATGTCTGAGTGGTGAGGTTGAAGCCTCTTGTGTTTATCGGGGATCCAAAAGATAATTTGGGATTGTAGTAGAGGAGAGAGATCTTGAGTGGATAATGCGTCTGGGCTGGGAAATAAAGGTCTGAGGTAGGCAGTGTGGTCTGGGACTCAAACAGTGCTGTAAGCCATGACAGTCACTCTTCACCCTTCTCTACAAAAAACTAACCAAACTGAAATTACTCATTTCTAGCTATGAGGCAGTTCTTTCAGACCTGTAAGTAGCTTATACCTAAAGCATGTCCTGAGTAGTAAATAGCCCTTTTAGAGTGTGAATGTCAGTACTTTGGCTACTGGTGTCTGTCACAAGATGTCACTAATATTACCTATACAAGAAACCTGTTGTCTTCTCCTGGAGAGATCAGTATTTTTCTCTTCTAGTCCCACACTTTCTTTCTCAACATCACCTTTTTCACTCCAATCTTTCTCCATTAGTCCCTCAGCTACCTTAAACTGGGTGCAGCGGTGGCCCACTAATTTTGGGTACCATCTATAATGACTGCTGCAGTGACAATAGAGGAATGTCAAAGGTTTCTGCCCTCTGACACCTCTTCCTCCAGCACTTCTGTTTTTAAATGGCCTTAATGAATCAGGCAACTGTGCACTTTTTGCTCTCTGAAACTGTTTTTACCTAGGCTTCATTTTATTGGAAGAAAGGAAGTATTCAGCACTTCTCACATCAGTCTTAAATACATCCCGAAGAGACAGAGTGGAAAATTGTCTTAAACCCTTTGGCATCCACTTGCTGTCAGTTGCATGTCAAGTCAGGAATAAAAATTGGCAACTAGCTGTAAATTTCACAGTCATGCAGCAGGATTTGTGGAGTTGATTTTGCAGTTCAGTTCTTGGCTTCAGCTGTCACTGTGTACCTCCAGTGATGAGCATTCATGCCACAGTGAGATATTAGAGTTGTCAGATATCCAGAGCTTACAGAAATAACTTCATTTTTTAAATGGACTGTCTCTTTTGGTATGAATAATCAAACAGAACACCATACAAAATACTTGACATGTACTGGGAGTCCAGTACAGGCTGACACATGAAAATATTTGGAATACCTCAGACTAGTCCATTTATTGCTTCTACACAGTTTCACAGAACAGTAAAAAGAGCTCTGTAATTAAGCCACACTGTTCTTCTCTTTGATCATTTTAATGCTCTTTTGTTTAACAGATTGTGAAAAACATTGATCAAATACGTCTCAGGGACCTTAATATAGTCTAAATGGAAACTAAAATTAAGGGAGAACAGGGCTTTAAACTTTGGTGTTGATGGTTATTGCCAAGGCTTTGGAAATATCCCCTATTAAAACAGAGAAACAGAATATCAGCAGAGGTGTTTTCCTCTGAACCTATGAGCATTAAACACATTTTTGTTGCTAATCAGAAAAGTATCTTAACAGCTATCTTAAATTTTGGTTGTTTGGCACCACAGATGATGCTCTATAATGTAGGCACAACCTAGAAAAGTCCTGTAGTACAAACACAGGAGTTGTGCTGCTTTGTCCAAAGTCCCACCCAGTCCCCAGTAGCAGCTAAAGGAGTTGTATAGGCCTGGCCACCGCATGTGCGTTACCCAATTTCCTAGGCACCTGTAATTTGTGTTAAGGCATATTACAGCTTCCTAGCCTATATCCTTTAGCACCTGACTATGGACTTTTTGTTCATGAAGTTGTCCAATTCCTTTCTGAACCTGCTGATACCACCTGCCTCAACTGGGAACATTGGCAACAAATTCCAGATCATTACCTGTCACTTTTAATGGTTTTAAGCCACTCTCCCATTCATTTGAGTAAGCCCTTGCTCTAGTACTGTGAAATTTGGTGAATGTTAGTTTTGTGCTCTCCTTATTTACAGCTTTGTAGTTTTATATACATCAATCAAGCCAAGTAAATTGCTGCAGCATTTTCCAAAGAGAGCCAGTGAAATCCACATGCTTCTTTTGCAAAACTATTCAAATTGCAAGACCAGTTTTCAAACATAAAATATGATAAGGAAAACAATATCAGGCATAAAAGACAAAATGACTTGTCAGCAACAGTTATGAGTTACCACTACATCCAGACCATTCTCATATGTTCCAGTTCAGTTTATAAGATATTTGAAAGGGGAGTGCACATCTGTTTCAGATTAGCAAGTACTTTGAAATTCTGGGATGAAATCCTGGTGTTACTGAAATCAAAAACTGAGACTCTTTTTTAAAGTTCCTTGTATAAAGCAAAAGAAAGGAGTGCAACTTATTCACTATAAAACTTCTGTTTGTAGACCACCTTTTGAGCAAAAAGATATGGGCACATGTTTAAATACAGTCCCTTCGTTCTGTTTTCTCCATCTGGCTGGCTCAGCATGTTCTAGAGGTAAATCAGGCACAATGCCTTGACATTCTTTAAATAGAAAGATATTCTAGTACTATGTATTATAAATCCTATATCTCAAAATCAATGCTACTGCGGCCTTTTCATGTAAAAGTTCCCTGTTCAAACTCCAGGGAGTGTATCTACACTGGAAGTACATGGGTGAGTCAGCCTTCTAGTTCAGAAATTGTCTCTAGGAGACAAAACTTCAAATTCATCCTCTGTACTTACCTAAAACAAAGGTTTTTATGCATCAGAGTTCAGGTTTACTAGTTTAAAACAGCTTGAGTTGGCACTAAACCACAAAGAGCAGCAGATAAGAAACTGTATATTTTCTGACAGGTCACTGAGCTGGAGCCTAACATGCTCATCTTAACAGCTCATTTGTGTCTGCTGTCCTGACATTCTGACATTTGCTGTCAAGGTTCCTTTCTCGTGCAGCTACATGCTTCACTATTAAATACCACTGCTCTAATCTGCTGTGGCATATACTGCTCTCTGACCAACTAATGTAATATCAGCGTCTCTGGAGTCTGAAGAACCCCTCCACCCCTCCAAAAAGGGAAACCCAACACCCAAGATGAAGGTTATCAATGGATTCTCTATTATGCAAACCAAATATTTAAAACAGCACAGGACACAAATTATGAAAAAAGGTATTTATTATTTACACAACTGCTATAGTTCCTTAAGAACAATATATACCATTTTTATTTGAAAGGGTCAGTCTTCTTTCAAATACATGAACTGCATAATGCACAAGTGTTGGTAATGCCAAATAGCAGTCACATCACACTTCTATAGTGCAGGCATAAGCAGCGCAAGTAAATGATATTTTAAGAACAGTATGGCTGAATATTGTATTTAAACACAGTGTTTGCACTTTGACAAGATTTAGCTAGAAGAGAACAAGGGTTTTGTTCATGCTTTGTTAGGAATGTGACTTTCCCATCTGAGGTTTAAACCCTTTATCTGACATGAGAATTTTTCAGGCAGACTGCTTTTCAGTTACCAAAAAGAGTGGGTTTCTCTCCCTCAAACTTCAGTCTTCTATTTTCCAGTAAACACTGCTTTATAGTACAAGTTCACACATTGGGGTAAATTGGCCACAGAGGTGGTGCCTTCCCATCTTAATGTCTTGCACAGAGAAACACTGATATACTAATACATACCAAACTTAGACAACTTGTAATTTATAGATTTAAATACTGGAATGGGAGGGAGACTGTTTCTAAAGATAGAGGGAATAGAGGGCTTATACAATTCATACGCTGCCAAAGTTGGCTCCTTACTCAACATTTTTGGTCTAAATTTTTTTCTAGTTTCAGAATGGTTTTGGTCTTTAATGGTTATGGTTGTACTTCAGCAGAAAAGGAGAGGAAAATATTTTAAATAGTAACACCAGAACTGAAAGCAAGAAAAAGTAACTGACATCTTTCTCCCACCTTGAGCTTATTGCTGTGATCTTTTTTTGGGGGGAACCAAAAAAAAAAACAAAAACAAAACACAAAACAACAATAAAACAAAATAAAACCCCAAAACCCCATAACCAACCAACTGGAAGACCAAGTATAGCAGTCATTCTGGCATCGGATCCAGTGTCCAGCACTATTATACTCTAGCGTAAAAGCAAGGAAAAGTCCAATGATCTGAGTTAAGTTCCCTTCAATTCAGTGCTATACAATTTTGTTAGTGTTATTGTCCTTGCTTCTTTGAAAGATACCTGAAAGAAACAAAAATAGTTTCACAAAAAGAAAGAGGCAGGCACAAATATAACTTACCTTTTATAAGCATAAACTGTGAGTCTACTTTTTTTCACTTAAAAATCTGGTTATTAATCACAAAAAAAAATAGAATGTGATCAAATAATGATTTTGTTATCTGACTTCACTTTCTCCCAATTCCATGATTGGTTATCTTGCAGTAACTCAAAGAACATTTTTAGTTAAACTGTATAAGGTTTTAAACAAAAGGGGGAAAGAAGATTCAAATTGTTTAATTCTAAGAGGTTAAAAATATATCAGTTAAAAGTAGCTATATAACCTTTAAGATAGAAAGGCACGCTAGATATGAGACTCCATCAAATAAATTTAAGACTTTAAAGAACAGTCATCCAGTAAAACCTGAAAAGAATAGTCTTCCACTAGTTCTTCAGAGAAACCAAGTTACTCGAAAAATGTTTGTCTAATCTCATAGTTCTTACCGCCGCAGCTGGAAAAATCTGGCTATGTGGTGACATTGAAGACTTTGCAAACACCCTAAAAAAATCCAATTAATTTAACTGGCACTAACTACGAAACATCCAATAAATTCCAGTGCTTTTAAAATCTAGCATTGATGTTCTTTTTTAATCAGAAACAAAAGAGAAAATTATATTGTTCACAAGGCTGTTCTTTTAAGCAGTGTATGAGTGTTTTCCAATAACACATTACACATGCTTCTTTTTTTTACATGTATTGAAGTTTCAGGTTGATGTATAAAATCAAAAAGAACTTTGCCCAAAAATTCAACTAGTCATTCTACAGCAAGAATTAGGATAGTAACCGGTGCATTAAGCATTTGGAGAACTCAGTAACACAGTAAACTATGTTTCAGTGCTGATGAATACTGTAATACCACAGAACTTGGATAGTGCCTGAGCACCACACTAACACCCGAACCTCGGAAGTAACCACTAGAAAAGTTTCCTGGCTGCAAAGGACCTGGGATCTGAACTGACAGTCTAACTTTGTAGGAGTGGAAAAAGAGAGATTTACAGGGAGCAGGCTTCTTCAGAAATTCTTCTCCCTTTAGGAAGCATAACTACTTCAGTGAAAACAATTGCTCGTCCTTAACTCTGAAGAAGTAAGAAAGAAGGTCCAATCTATCAAAATCCTAACTTCTTAGAGGGGCAGCTTAAACACTACAGGCTTATTAAAAACCCACTCACACTGAAGATGATAATTGTAAGTGATGTCAAAGTTCATCAGCTCAGTCGTTTCTGGTCTTTGTACAGCTGACCTTAAGCAAAACGCAGCGGGGTGAGAGACAGAAGTAAATTTTGACTTTGTTCTTACCTTTCCCAATGTTTGTGATTCAGCTCCAAAAAGTCATCTAATTTTGCTATTTCTTTGAGGTATTGAGTGAGCTTTAGAAGCTCCTTGTCTTTATCCCGATTTAAGTGTGCTTTCATGAAAGGCCTTATCTATACAAAATAAATAAATTGCGTATAACCATTTGCTCCAAGTGAGAAAAACGCTTCCAATTCTATAGCACTTATCACCTAATTAAAACACATTTTCAACACTATGCCGCGTTATGACTTCTTTTAGGTAAGAGGAAGAAAAACTTTCCATTAGTGGCCACTTCCAATTTGTCTTTTTATTGATGCAATCTGGACTTTGGGGTTTTTGTCTGGCACGCCCACCCAGAAGCAATTTGTTCTGTCACTCTTGTGCTTCTTCAGGCCTTTCCCTCCCAGTCAGACAACGACAGATTGATCTGAAATGGACTGTCACATTTTCTAAAATGATTTCATAGATATTTTCGCAGGAGAAATGAGGGGTTTTCAGCTCTGCTTTGAGTTGTGTGGCATCACTGGAACCAGATGCTTTTTTTTTTTTTCAACAAAAAGCATTTGACTACAATTATAGTTTCTGTGACAAGAGATGTCAGAAATAAAGCTTATCTGACAACTGCTTTAAGATTGGAATACATTATACCTGTGCCTTGTTTTAGTGATTCAACATTCTTGTCTGCAGTTCTCTTGATAACATTTTGACAAACATCTTTGAAATCTAAGCTAGAGGGAGCTCTCTGGCTAATCCTCTCCCAGCAATATCTTTGATATTCCTGATTCTCATATATTTATACAGTTCCAATTAATGTCATCGTGATAGATCTCATCAATTGCTATGTTCAAATCACGGATATTTTCTAAGAAACATCTTGGATTTCTGTATTTGATTTTTTTAAAAGAAATTTGTGGGGGTTCTTTTAGTACCATACTGTTGCACCGTAGAAATTTAAGTTCCATTCTTACTCAGAACAAGCACTGATGATTAGAAGTTTTGGAACAGGAACTGGTCAACAATTTTATAAAATGAAATATTTGCTGTTCTGCAGTCAAAATGGCTCCAGGTATTAATTATTACCCAGGAACAGAATGCTTGCTATTACATTGGCATGCTAACATGAAGTATGGCAGCTTGTTATCTGCCATATTTTCTGAATAGAATCACTCTTGAGATTGAACATCATGTTTTAATGGCGCCTGTGAACAATGCCCAGCATGGTTATAGTTTGCAGGTACAATTTAAGCAGAAATAATTTCAGTGATTTTGGTAGTCTCTTAAAAACTCAATAGTGAATTAAAGCTTATTTAAAACTACTCTTGGGGAAATGTTAGTCCAGACAAATGGCAATTCAAATAAAAAATACAATAAAATACGCATCTTTGCTAGTTAAGAATAGCCTTTCTTTAAGATAACTCAAAAAGTATGAGAAAGTACTACTTAAAGTATAAGTAAAAGTAGTAATACATGAAAATTCCCGTTAAAATTACCTTGAGTCCATTTTGTGGATTCATTAGGAAGTTTCGGCCAATATCATCAAACATAATAGTATTTTTTTTGCTGTAATATTCTGAAAATTTTCCCCAGATAACGCCAAGAGGCTTCACCTGCAAGAATAATGCATAAAAGGTTACCTCAGGTAAATCAGATCACGTGCAGGAGATGAAAATACCAGTCTATACGAATTTAAGTCCAAACTCAAATGGACTGAAAAATTACCAGGTAGTTAGTTGGGCTTTAGTATGGGAAGGGATGCGAAATGGTAAACAAAACCTTTGTACTAAATTTTTTCATAAATTATTTATTACTTGATTTGAAATCAGTGCCATCCATATGAGCTACTTAAAACACTAATAATTAATAGAGGATTTCTGCAGAAAATCTGTGCTTCAGAAATTCTTCCAATTTTCTTGCATGAAAACTCCAGCACAACTTTGTTGTTAAATATTTCAAAGGGGTATGGTAACATGTCAGCTAAATGTAGAAAAGGATCGGGGTAAAGAAAATGGTACTTACATCTATTAGTCCTCTTCTAGGAGTGTGCACTGTTATCATGGCAGCACTGTCCAACATGAAGGTTATCTTGTAGTTTGCATTAGTACTCACTCCAAGCTCCTGCATCACAAAGATTAATTATTAAAATTTCAGATTATAAGTTTTAGTTCTGTACAACTGAAAACATGATTGTAATACATTGTTGAAGGGTACACTGATGAGGATGAGCAGCGATGTATTAAAGAGGGGTATGTTTTTATTTTTCCTATTCAATGAGAATCAAAAAAGTACACCATTCTACCATGGGGAAAAAAGCTGATAGGAATTTATTTTTGTAGTGTTTACTGTGAGAAATTCAGCATCTGATGTCAGCATAAAAATTAAAGCAACTATGCAGAAGAGGCAAAATAGAACTTTTGGCTTTACCTTCACGCATGATCTTTCACAAATTCTGCATGCCTCAACTTTACTCAGTATCTATAGCTAGAGTAGCAGCTGTGTATGTTCTGCTATTTGGTTATTCCTGTAAGTTGCAACCAACCACAGCCAATCAAAGACAAAACATACAACAGCAGTTCATTGTTACCCTTTCCTCTATGTGAGTCCTAGACAGTCAGTGTTAGTCAGAAATCTCTCAGTTGTACTTTCAAGATTTGATCACTCCTGAAATAAAGACTTCAAGGAAAAATGATCTAATTTTATCTAAAACTTTAACTAGGTAAGAGGGCATCACTTCCATTTCCAATCCTTTCCAAAGCTGAAAAGCAATAGTGAAATCTACTGACATCTACTACGTGACATAGACATTGATGACTTTATTGCTGTTGCATGCACCAAAAATTATATGCAAAGCTACAAAACAAGGATAAAATATCCACTGTAATATTTGTCTTGCAAATATCCAGCCACACTTAACTGATTTGCTTTTATACAAAAAAGTGAATCTCAATGAAAAGTGCTAGGTATCTGAGTCAATGTCCTGTTATTCTGAAAAAAAACTAGCTGTTTCTAGACCGTCTGAATTCTGGGCATAAATAGATGGAGAATAAGAAATTAAACTTAGTTATCTGATTTTCCTTCTTTTTAATGCTGTTTCTGATTGGTAGTTTAAAACAAACACTTCCAAGTATTGCTGGGATCGTTGCTGCCAGACAAAAAGTGAAACTTGCAGAGGTGTGATCAGTTTAAGGAAAGGCAACAGTTGTCATTCTAGTACTGGGAATCTCAACTGATCAGGACTTAGGAATAGGCATGGGAAGGTTGTCAATCAGTAACATATGAAAGGGCTGGAAAGGTGACCCAGAATTGTGGAAAGGTGACTGACGCAGGGTAAACAGCCCAGTTTTGAACAATGGTTTTCTGCTAGATTGAACCCCAGTGCTACAAAGGATTCTGCAGCAAAACAAAGGTTTTACTTTAAATGGTAAACCTTACATGCAAGATGTGATGCTTGCACACACATTAGGGAGTCAAGCAATGCCAAAAGAAAGTTAATGATTAGCTTTGTATGCTTATTTCATCCCGCTTGCACTTACCTCTATCTGCTACAACAGTTTTGATATAGTGAGAAAGTAAACCACATGGGTAACAGCCACAATCACTTCCAATATTTGAGTCACAAACCCATTCTAACTTGAACTCATAGTTTTGTACTACAAAAGTGTAGCTATAGTATTGTTCCAGATAAAGCAAAGAATTCAGACACAACATAAATGGAATACCAGCACAGAAGTACAGTGTTTGCAAGTTTCAACACTGATTTTACTTGAGCAATTACATTTCATTGTTCTGATCAAAGGCTCTCATTTCTGAGATCATTCTGAAGGATTTCTGTTTAGAAAAATTGCTACAGATTTTTTTATGTTCTTTGCTCTGATACAACCTGAAAAAAGTCTATAAACAAAAAAAAAAGAGGGCAGAGGAGCTTAAATTTGGAACAGTTTTCCCGAAAAAGGAAAAAAGTTCTGATTTATAAACAACCCACCAACCAAACATACAGCACATCTTATTAAGCTCATTAGGTTTTGAGCTAAGCCTGGCTGTAAATATGTTTACAACTAAGTCAGCTGTGTAAACCTGGCTAGTTGCCCAATTTAAGTACGGAAGAAACCAGGACCAAAAGAAGAGCTTTTACGGATGTTTTAATAAGGCAGAGGAAGCAACAAAGCCACACAGCTGCAAGAGGTACAAGACAAATATTCCAGCATGCCCCATCTGTCCAGTCCTTTAAAAAATGTTTTACACTTAAGATTAGAACTCTATAATTAGAGGTAAGATGAAAGCAACAGTGAAGGCTGTGAGACTAATCTAAGTGTCGGCAAGTGCTGACTTGTGTTTAGTTCTGCTAAATTTAGTACCTACTGCTCTGATAGTCTGTGTAGAATTCTAAAATTAGATTTAATCTAGTTTTGTGGCAAAGATATTTTAAAGTGACTACAGCGGTTTAGAAAACTTGGATTTTGATTCATGCAACCTTCCTAGTTGCTACATCTCTCTACACTGCAGAGCACGAGTCCAACTATATGAACTGCTAGCCAGACTGGAAACAAATTACTTGTTTTCGGAACAACTTACCTTCATTTTAGCTTCAATCCACTTCATGTTAGTAGCAGCTGAAAAACAAAAAGGGAGAAAACAAAATTCTTTATCAAAATAAATTGTTGACAGGTTTAAAAAAAAGACAAACTGCTCACTTCTCAAATTTTTATACAAACTTTCATTTTGGAAAGATCCACCATTTTTACAGTTTTTAGGGTTCACTGCCTTAAAGACAGGTTATGAAAGATTATTTTTATTTGGAAAAACTTACTTTTCAAATGAAAATTAGATTAAGCACTGCCTATGTTTAAAACCATTTTCTAGATCAGCTCTTACTGAACTACAGAGTCTGCAGGGCCATAGAAATGGGCTACATCTGGTTTGAGGAACTATGTTGCCTTTACAGGATTTTCTCCTGGAAGTAATGATAACAATGCATAAGGCATGGAAAGGACAAAGTGTCAACACTACCCACTGATCTAAGAATATGTGGAAATAATGTTTCAGACTATGAAAATCAAATTTTAATACAATTTGAATATGGTTAAACCCTGTATCGGCTCCAGCTGTTGGACAGGAAACGAAACTGTGCTAAAGCAAATGATCAACCATCCCTGTGCACAAGAGGTTGGTTCATTTCCAGTTTTCTATTGCTATGGTAGTTCACTACTTATTGTCTGGGCTGAGGTTATTTGTAAAGATAGCTACCAAGCAGCATTTGAATGTCTATTTTACAATTGTGTTATTTCAAGCACTTGTTTGCTTATACAAAGTAACGTTCAGTAAAGTGATGTTGAGCTTTATACTGTGATTACACCCATTCACAAGAGCACTATGTGGTGGTTTTCTTCACCTAAGAATTACTGTTTTTGTAAAATAGCTCTAATAGCTGTGTGAACATTCTTGGTGAATATATTACAGATGAACATTCATGTATTGTTTTAGATCTTGATTCATATTAAAAGCAATATAAAAACCTCCCAATTGGAGTTTCTGCTCTAAATGACAATTTATGATGAAGTCTTAGGTTTTAAAAACTTACACCAAATTACAATATCATAATCCTCATATGCAGATGTCAGGAATTCATGAAGGTATGGCCTCATAAGTTCTACTCCAGTTTCAGCACATGACCTGTGGTCTAAAAAGAATGAGAGAGAAGCAATTCATTATTCAATTTAGGATGTTAATTATGACTTTCCTACCTACCCAGGGACCTGAAACGTTTCTCAAGGGAAGCCCTGGGGCGCTTTGAAATCATGAATGAATTCACAGCGAACTACTATTCCCACATTAAAGGTGAGAAAAGTAGAAGGGATATTTATTTGTTGATCTTCACAGGTATTTGAGAGCTTACTTAATATATAAGGGAGCTGAGGGTCTGAATATCTTTGAGGAGTCAGGACAAATAGTTCATCTATGCACTTCAGCAAATTTCTAACTGCCCAGATAACTGAACAGAGATTCTTGCAAACTCAGTCCAGTTAATCTTGTGAACATATATCAAGTCTTTTTCAAATATGCAAACATTGCCTGTTCCAATTAGAAAACTGCTGTCAAATTCTGCTAGCAGGAGATGTGTAAATAAAAGTGTTGAGTAATAGGTTGAATTTTTATTTCGGATCATAAACAAAACTCACGAAAAAGTAAGGAAAGGAAAAAGGCAAACTATTACTGATTATAGTCAAACTGCCATGACACACCCACATCCCAGAAAATGAAGTCAGAAGGAAAATTATGGCTTCTAAGAAAACTAGTTGGACAGAATTTTCAGGTAAAACATGGTTTTGTACATGTTTAATAACGATCTGGAAATACAATTAGAAGCTATTCTCCCACCCCAAAAAAGGAATCAATCACGTACAGAAAGAGAGAATTATTTTACAACAATAGCTTGTCCTGGCACCATGATATCCAAGATATAAGCTGATCAAGAGAGAGTTTAGAATTTTATCCAAATAACCTATTCTTGCATCATCTTGGAGAAAGTAAATAGTTGTTACACTAAAATCAACAATATACAACATTTACAAAGCCTGATTCTTTTTACAATATGAGCAGAGGACCCCCAAAATGTTATGATGCTGAAGCTGTATGGTACAACGCAAGCCAAAGTTACGGAAATGGCTTTGTAAAGCAAAAATCAAGAAATGTGAACTGGCAAATGAACAGCCCTCTTAAAACCCACAAGTTGCATAAAATCTCACCAAATAGCGTATAATCAACATCTAGCACCAGCAGCTTTTTTCCTTCCCTGGGAGGATTCAGAATTTCCACTTTGTATTCTTTAACTCTGCGAGAAATTTTTAGTAGATTTTCTTCCCTAATATAACAGTGCAAAAAGTTACAGTTAATTAAAATGCATACTGTTCATTTGGTAACAGGAGTGTTTTTTAATAGCTAAAACTCCTAACCTGTTTTCTACTTCTACAACTTCCTCTTCAATATCAAAGTCATTGACAACATCGTCGTTATCAGGAGGTGGCCCAAGGACATCTTCCTAGAGGAATAATAACAGATAACTAGGATCACTGTAAAACCAAGGGGTATCAAGATTCTGTTACTGCATGTTGCAAACAAAAAAAAAAGACCAGAATGATTTCATTTTACTAGTGGAAAAGTGACTAAAATATACTGATTAAGATTTCAGAAGTCAGTGAGAATATTATAGTAGTATTGTACTTGAAGTCCAGAACAATACAGATTTTTCATAACTATGCTGCTATCTGCATTCTGCAGAAAAACAGCTGAAATCTATTGTACTATTTTTCCAATGATTACTAGAAAATTCAAAATTTAAAACCATAATGAGGAGACATAAACATTTTTCCTGTTTTTTTTAAGCTAAGTAAACTATTTACCAGACTCTCTTCACGAGTGCCCATCATCATGATTTTAGTATTTGGTTTCAACTTGAGAGCTCCAAGCTTAACATCATCATCTGCAGGTTTCCCTATAATGTAAACAGAGTTCATTTTTTTTCTAAATTGGGTAGAAAGATTTTAGCAAACTGTCAATACATGTCATGCTTAATTGAAACAAGCTACCCATGAAACACCAGAATACTCCAAGCTGCATCGTCATCCTCCATACGCAAACACGTTGCTTGTCAGGCGAGCAGCCATTTAACTTTTAAGGTACATTTGCTGCACTTCCACATCAGCCATTAAAAAATGACCATACAGATGTATCAATAATAAACACTGAAATTTTGTATATCACTAGATATTGTGTGTGCTCCTTCGAAAGCTAGATCTGGGAGGTAGATGCTCTTTTTGTATACACATCCCGAATAAGTTAAGAGGATGTACTTCCTTAAACATCTCATGCGCCTCCACAACAAACAATAGATAAGAATAGTTACCCTTCATTTTAAGTCCAAGAAGTTTTTGCCGCTCTGGTAACACTCCAGTAAGGCCTTTAAGAGATTGCTTCAGATCCAACACTGTGTCCTCTTCTGATAGTGAGGTTATCGTATACTCCTGTCCGCCCCATTTTATTATAAGAGAGAGAGACATCCTTGGAGCATATGTTCAGTATTAGCTCCTGAAAAATCTGCTGGAGGAGGAAAATGCAATGATCACGCAAGGAACAAATAGGATTTTTGTGGTTTTTTTTTTAGAAGACAAGCGATACAGTGTAAGCATTTTTACATTTTTATTATACTGTACGCCAAAGAGCTGTTTGTTTTGCGTGCACAGATAACAAGTATGTTGATAAAACGTTGAAAATAAGGCAGAAGGAACATCCTTAAAACCGGGGCTCCGAGTTCTGCTTCAATGTACTCAGCAATGTCACATTCCCCGTTCGATCCAGCATATGCTCGCTTGCTGCGTGTTCTGCGCAGGTACAGCTTGTTCGCTGCACAACCGGCACCCGAGTAGAGTACTGCAGCATCAGAGAAGTCATTTCAAATCTCAGAAACTTCTTCCTCTGCAATAATTACGCAATCAAACCAGTCATGGATAACTTTGCATACGTAGCTACTAAACAGCAAGTCTGAAAGACCTAAAATACATAAAAATAGGTCTGAACCAGCAGCTTATTTTAAGCATTGGCTTTCTCTGCTCGCTTTCACTGAGACCTGTGCAATACTTGCAGTAATACACACCCCAGGTCACGTCTCACTGTAGCAATATCAAAGCAGGAGTTTGAAAACAAAGCCAAAATACAACACCTACACAATGCAATTACACTGTAAGAACGGCACTTTCATTGCAGTGCTGGAAAAGTAACAATAATTACACTATCTTTAATTTACACAATCATTTATGTGAATTATATTCAATGGTTTAGTCCTAGATTAAACACAGCAGAGAAACAAGATTTTTGGCTTTAGGTGGAAGAGAGAACATGTTTTTTTCTGTTAAAGTTTGAAAACAGAATCAAGGAGATATAAAGGTATTAGAAAGCTGTTTCAGATTGTCAGGAGATGCACAGAAGGCCTCTGCACCAGTAACAGCAAGAATGTCCTTAAAAGATTGATGCCGGAAAAGTAGAGAAAGCAGATCTATGAAAAAGAAAGGGAGGCTGTCCACCTTCAAGAAATACAGGTCTGGCAATTCTGAAAGATGTCAGACTCTAAAATCTGACTCCTCTTCTCCTCAAACATCATATTCCATGCAGTTACCTGCTCTCAGCCGAAAAACTTCCCATTTACACCGTATCCTTTGGTATATGCACCAAGCTTACAGCAGATAAGACAGGACTAGACACGACCTGTTTGCTGAGGACACTGAAAGCTGTACCTCCTCGCTGCTTCCTCTAAGATCCATGAAAACAAACTGAAGTGGAAAACTCACATCACAGGACAATAAAAAAATCTATGTTTTTCAAATATTCCCAAATAAAATAGGGGATAGTACTATCCAGTGCAATAGAGTTATTCTGTGAAAAGTGGGCCTTAGAAGCACTACGAGAGCCAACTGAGGTTAAGGCTGCAGAGCAGCAAGCAATGTCGATACATAAGCTCTCCGTCCATAAACCTAAGTTTTCTAATCCTAGAAGAGTTTATTGTCTGCTTTCTCATCTGCACCACCCACCTAAACTTATTCTGCAAGAAAATGCACAGGGCAAGAACTGTGAGGAAACTTCCTAAATCTCTGTCCAATGCTAGACTGAACGGCTCACCCCGTGAGGCTGACCACTTGATCTGCTGTCAGTCCTCATGGAATTGCAGTCCTGTCAAGATGGGTGCTATCAGAAACAGCACGCAGAAACACCTTTATTCAATGCCAGAACACTGATGGGACCGATTATGAACCCCAGAATCAAGGGTTATGAAGAAAATAACGTTAGGAGCAATGAGAGAGTCGCAGGGATTTTCAAGGTTTCTACCATCAGGACTGGACAGGACAGGAAACTGAAACTTCCTCAGGTGAAATTTGCTCGGGTTTTGCCGTTGTGTGACGTTGTCAGAGCCTCTCCAAGCCCCTCGGCCCACAGAGAGCCTGCAGCCCGGCTGGGCACCGGGTCGAGGATGCATTAACGTTGTGTTGGTGTAGTGACAGCGCCTCGTGACACCACTTTTCTTGGCAGATTTGGAGCGGAGACATCCCCACCTTTGAGCTCCTACTTATTTCACCACGCAACACAGAACACGAACATAAAAAAAACAAAACAAAACAAAAAAAAAAAACCGCGGGGAGCGCCTCCCTGCGCACAGGGGACCGCGGCACCCCCACGGCGGCGCGGCGGCTGCAGGAGGAGCGGGACCGGCGGGGCAGGGCCGGCCTCAGGGCGCCGCCAGCCCCGGGCCGCCGCTCCTGTCCCGCGGGCAGCGGGGCCCAGCCGAGCCCCCCCCCCCGCGCAGCGCCCGCCCGCGGCCCCCCAGCGACCGGCGCGCGTCGCTCCGGTCCCCGCCGCTCACGGGCGGGCTCGGGCCCGGCTCCCCAGGTGCCCCGGCGATCGCGATAGCGGCGATCGCGATGATCGCGATGGCGGCGCCGCCCCCCCCCCCCCACCCGCGGCAGCGCGCTGCGGGCCCTCACCCTAGCAACGGGACCGGCGCCGGCCCGGGATCCGCCGCACCGGAAGCGGAAGCGGAGCCCGCCGGAAGCGGGGCCGCCCGGATGGGAGCCGCGTTCCCGCGCTGCGGGCGGGCGGCGGCGTCGCCAGGGCAACGGGGGGCGGGCGGCGGTGCGCGGTCGGGAACCGCTCCTCGCGCGTTCCGAGGGGAAAGCGCCTTTATTATTATTTTTATTAGCGTTTTGGCTTTTAGGTTTTTGTCCCCGGGACCGGGGGGGTTCTCGGGAACCGGCTTCAGCTGCAGTCGCTCCGTGCTGCGAGGCTGGAGCAGGGGAAGCGATGCGTTTTGTGCAGGGGTGGGCTCGTGCACCGAGGTGTTCCGCTCTGCAGAGTTAGTTTAAAGGAAATAAAACTGTGCAGCAGTAAGGTGTGGTCTTTACGTGTGTGTAACCGAGTGCAGATGATACGGACTGCAGTTCTGTTGGCTTCAGGGGAGAATTAAGTTTAGGGGGGGTTGTAAATGAAATTTCCAGCCCTCTCACCTCAGGCCTTGCCCTGCAGAGACCTCCCAAAAAACTGCTCTCTTGTTTTGTTTGGTGGCAGAAAGGGACGGACCAGAAGAGGAGAGCCGCTGTGCAGCACGTACGGGTTGTTGGGGGCTGCTGGATCCTGAGGAGCTGCTCCTAGCCTGGCAAACCTCAGGGATGCGCCGTAGAAACAAAAACTGCGTAGAAGCCCGATTTACCGCAGTCCTTTTTATTTTTTTCCTTAACTGGGTATGAATTTCATGTATTTCCTACCTGATACATATTTTTAGTTTTGTTCGATATTCAGGTTTTTGCATAAAAGTACTTCCTTTTCCAAAAGAACGGTACAAATGGGAGGTTACTGTAGGGACTGCTCATGTCAGGTTTAGCATCCAACTACACAGAAATCCATGTAAAACCAATTAGTATGTATGTATCCCAGTCACGAAGGGTTTTCTTTTTCCTTTTATGACACACGGTTGTCCTCCGCGCTGAGGCAGCACAGTACAGTAGTGCTGGAAAGCTTCCAAAGCTGCAAGTAGTAATTAAAGTCACGCCCTGTCATAAAACTATGCACCCTCCAGGCCTATTTTAAAAATTCAGGCTCCAAAAATGATATGTAGTGTGGTCACCTCTCCATTTCTAATATTTTTCATATACTTTAATAATTTTCTAGTTGGCTTTGAGAAAGCTGTCTTGTGGAAAGGAGGCAGTAGTTTTTTTTGTGTTGTTTTGTTTTTTCCTTGTTTGAGAAATACTAAAAAAAAAAAAAAAAAGTATGCATGGTATTTTATTTCTGGTGTGATGCTGATCTTTTAGTAACCTGAAGCCTGAGTCACAACTAGGACTTCTTTGTGCTAGGCACTGCAGAGAAATACTTTGATTCTGACAACATTCATGTGACACAGATAAATAGGTCCTTTAACTCAGCTGTGAAAACGCATGGTGGTGCTCAATCCTAACGTTAATAAGTGCAAAGTGTTAAAGTAATTTGACTAGGACAATATAATTACAATTCAGAGCCCAAACAGCAGAATCTTCTCTTTGTACTGAAGAGTTTGTTTTGCGGTGGTACTCTGGGTTTACGCCGTGGTATATTCTAGCAGAGCAAGGAGGAAAGAAAAGTCACACTAGGAAAAAATCTAGAAGGGAGCCCATTTTCTCCCCTTGGAATAGAGGAATTCTTAACACAGCTTGGTACCTGTGTGTTTTTCTCTTCATCTGTTTTAGGCTTTTCGGTTTCCCCTCTCAGCATTTTTTACTGTTTCCTGCAATGTCTATTGATGTATTACTTTTTCCCTGTCTCTTTTCTCTATTTTGTAATTTGTACTAAGCAGTGGTGAAAGCAATGATTTCTGAGAACGTCAAGCTCTTAAAGTCTATACTGTCCAAGTGGTTCCAGCCCAATATATTTTTGTGTGTGAGCCTTCTGTGCTGTTCCCGACCACTTAAATGTAACAGGAAGCGTGGTTTTCTGGACACTGCCATCACTGTGCCCTAGGAAGAGCAATGTGTGAATGTGAGCTCTGATTCTGAGTCACTGTGTGACTCCGGGCAAAACACTGAGAGCTGAATTTCCAGTGTTCAATAATGTGATGTGCTTTAGTAGCTGGCAGCTCAGCTGGAGACATGGAAATGCCTCCAGTTTGAAATGAAACACATTTTCAAGTTATCACTAATACAGCGAGTCTCTGTCTCGGCTTCTTTATCAGTAAAGTTGAGGTTAGAATAATATTTACATAGCTTCCTCACAGGAGGTTTTTCCAGATTATTTAATTAATGTTGGCACTGTGAGATGCTATAAATACTAGAGGTTTGTACTAGTATATCATATGATTCTCCATTTTCTGAATGTGACTGTTATTCTTCTGCCACTGTTCAGCCCAATTATTTTTATTTTATTTACTTCAATTCTTTGTATTCTAGATTATGCCCCACTGGCAAGGGATCTTGGGAGAGAACTGTGATTCTTTTGTTCACTGAACAAAATGTGATTCATCACTTTCCTTACATCACCACCCAGCTCTCTAACTTCTCAGTAGAGAGATTAGTATGGCTTTCCCTTAGGTAAGTTGTAAATCGCAGCAGCTGTTTATTTGTTGGGAGTCAGTGCTCTTCAGTGTTAAGGAAGTAGTAAAAATATATGTAATTATATGAGATACGTAATTATCAGAGATACTGTAAAAGTGGTTTCCTGAAGAGAGTGAAAATAAATATGAAATTGAGAAACTGGAACTAGCTGAATTGCTCGAAAGAGCTCTAAAAAGCTGTGAGAATGACAGAAAAAATAGGAGACAATATGAAGCTAAGAGACGGGGAGAGACTTAGGAAATAGGGTCACGGATAGTGAAAAGCAGAAGTTCTGTGATGGGGCTATGGGATAAGATCAGGTAAATCACAAAGAAATGCACTGGCTATGTGTCTGTTGTAGACCCAGTAATGTTCCCATTTCTTAAGTCTGGGTATGTGTTTCTGCATGAATTATATAGTTGATTTGTTCATTTAGTGAACGGGCTAAGATTTCAACAAGAGAACACAGACTTTGGGGGCTGGCTGCCATTGGTGTATTAAGACATACGCAAGGCATCAAGTCAGGTTTCAAAAATAATCTTAATTTTTGCATTTAACTTTTGTCTGACTATATTATACAATATGACCGTCTGCTTATTAAGACATTCTTTTGTTTGTACATATGTATTTGTGAATATTTCTTGAAGCACTTGCTTGTAAAAGAAGCTTCAAATAAAACTGCCCGTGTTATTGTCCACCTTAGGCATTCAGTGTCCTGCCATGTCAGCATATTTTGCTGCTCTTGAGAATTCTTATGAGGGATTTTCTTTGTAAGCAGTTTGAGGTGCTGGCAGTTGTCCATCCACATGCACAAATCAAATTTCCACATTGTCTGAACTCTTAGAAGGTCTTTTGGAAGTTTTAATGGGATGTCACCAAAGTATTTCCCTTCAGTCCTCAGCTACTGATCACTGAAAGTTTGGAGTTCAAATGCCTCTGCTAATAATGAGAGAGAAACAATCACTGAATTCAGAACTCTTAGCCACTCAGTGTCAGAAGCAGAAAAGTCTTTTAAAAGTGCAGAGAAAGGAAACAAAGTGGAGGTACTTTTTCTAAGACATGCCTGACAAGACAGTGGTAAAGCCACATACCTGGTTTGCCCATTAGAAAACCTGTGCTTTTGTGAAGTAACACATTTTCAGAATTAAATGATGAGAGATGATGGAATGAACGAAAATGGCATTTGATTCCTATTGTCTGCTTGCAAAGTGAAGTAAGAACTTCAGTGATTTGCTACAATACTTCCGTGTTACAAATATTTGCAAAATAATAATAGAAACTTTCACTCCTTGTAGTAAAACCTATTGCCGTATACAATTGTGAATTTGTTATTCTCTCTGCTACTTGGTTTTTTTTTTCAGAAGCAGCACTGAAAATAGGCAGTAGGATTTACAGATTCCACATTTTACACCATTGCCCCCGACTTTAGTCAGCAATGAACCAAGCCCACAAAGAACAGAAGTGACTCATGTTTTTTTTTTCCATGTACGGCATGAGAATACAAGCACTCCATAGAAATGGAGCTGAGATTCTTATGCCTTATATGACAGCTGCTGGTTCATACTCCTTGTGATAAGAAGTGGTGTAGTAGTACTGACAAGTATTAGTGAATAATAGTGACAAAGAAGCGAGTAGGTTGAGCCAGGCAGAACAATGGGATGGATGGAGCCTGGTGAAGCCAGTGCTTTCCCATCTTCTCTGATTGCTTTAAACTAAAAGCTTTAAATATATTTAATAAAGCTTATTTTTAAAACAACATTAAAATCTGAAGCTTGTGAAAAAATGTATCAGTATGCAGAGCTCCTCTGTGGTGCTTCTGTTTGGGAGAGCTGTCAGTTGTGCTGGTTGGTCTCCTTTCTGCCGATTACTGAGCTGACAGAAATGTGGGAGAAGGGTCCAGTGTTAACACCAAATACAACCATTGGTGTATGCAGTAGGGCCGAGCCCTACCACAGTGTTGACAGAAACTAACCCAGGCAAGTTCAAACTCCTGTTTTCCTCTGGTGTTTGGAAAACCCCTGGGTGCTGAGGGAAGGGTCATTTTGCAAAGCAGTGTAGACAGACATCCAAAGCCTTTATTTTAGTATCTGTTGTTCATAGTTAAAAACATTATGCTGAGGCTAAGCATTTTTAATACATATGTCTGTGAATGCTACTGTTCTCATTAGAGATGGCAGGAAAAAAGCAATTACTAGGTTGGCTAGCCCAACCCCTGTGAGCTACAGGATTTTCCAGTTCAGCGTATTCCCTCATTCCTCACTGCAGCAGTTTCTCATGTCCCAGACAATGTGGCTTTGAATTTTTTTCAAGTATTAAAGTCAAAACCATTACTTCTCTCGGGTTACACCTTTTCCTTACCACTTAAGAGCTCATGCTTGGGCTTGGCCATGCAACCTGTATGCACTGAGCTAAGGTGGGATGTTTCAGGGGTCGTGAGCTCAGGCTGTGAAGACCTCCCACATGGGGTCTGTGCTGTGAGTGGCTGCCCTTAAAGCAGGTCTCCTGATGAGAAATGCCAACAGAAGCACAAAAGCCTGATATTTTCAGGTTGATCACACCAAAGGTGACCACAGATTCCGCACCGCTGGAGAAGTCTGAGTCAACTTTAATATTTTAAATTGATAAGAGTGCTGCGTTTCGCAAGGCCAGCACTGACTATTATCAAACCCGCAGATCTGCCCTTCCAAACCTCCAGCCAGACACTACCCGTGTTTTACAGAACGACTTTCTGTGACTCATTTTTGGGGCTGGCAGCAGCCTGGACACCGGGGAGCTCCGAGCCGGAGCTGCAGCCTCGGCGTCCCACCGGAATCCAACCCCCGGCCTTGCCGGGTTTGAGAGGCCACCGACCCCTTCCCTCCACAACCCCCGTCGGTGCCTCCTCACAGCGCGGGGGCGACCGCCGCCATTCCGCGCTGCCCCCTCGATCCCCCCAGCGGAGGCGGGGCGCGCGCATGCGCGGCGTGGGGCGTCGGGCGCGCGCAGGCAGCGGGGCCATGGCCGCCCTGCTGCGGGGCCGTGCGCTGGCGGCGCCCTGAGGCGGCGCGGCGCGGCCATGGTGCCTCGGGGAGCCGCTCTGCCGCCACCGCCGGGCACCGAGCCGCCGCTCTGAGGCGCCGAGCCCCCGCCGCGGGACCGACAGGAGGAGGAGGGAGAATAGGAACAAGAGGCGGCGGCCACGACCACCGCCGCTTCAGGTGATTGCCCCCACCCCTCCGTGCCCATCGCCGCGTGTGCGCGCTCCCGTGGGGGGCACTCAGCTGCCTCCATGCGCGGCCCCGAGTGCCTGGCGTGGAGCGGGGGGCGAGGGCGGCGCCTGGCGGGCGGGGAGCGGCCCGAGCCGGGTGGGTGGGTGGGTGGGGGGCTGTGGGTGCGGGGGGGGCCGCGCTGGGCCCGCTTGTGGCGCTGGGCTCGGGCCCGGCGGCTGAGCAAGGCGCCGGCTTCGTGGCGCCCCCTCCCTCCCTCCGTCGGTCTGTCCGTCCCTGTATCCGTCCGTCCGTCTGTCCCTCAGCTCGGGGGCCGGGCGCTGCAGGCGCAGCCGTGCCCCGGTGGGGGCGGCCTGAGGTAAGGAGCGAGCCCCTCAGCGCCCCGGCGTGGCACCGGGGGGTCGGGGGCCCGGCGGGTGTTGGGTGGGAGCCCGGCATCGCCTGCCTCTTGTCGGCCGGCAAAAGGGAGAGTTCTCTGACGGCTTGGCTCGTAAGTGCTAGCTGCTTGTGATCTTAGTCAAATTATATATATATGTATTTTTTCTTGGGAGTCCGTAGGTGTTGGTGTGTTTGTTTCTTCTGCGGTTTTTAATGCAGGAGTTTCTGGTAACTTGTTTGGTGGACTTGGGACTCATTTATGCCAGTTATCTTGAGCGATCAGCTGGCTGTGCATGGGTATCTTTTTGTTTCCAGCTAGCTTTAACAACTATGGCAGTCAGCTGTGTTTTTTTTCCCCAAGTTCTAATGTCTTTAAAGGGTTTAATTTTATTAATCCCTAAACTCATTAGGGAACAGTCATCTCTGTGACCACCACTATATAGGAGGATCATCAAAAACCTTAGCAACATCGAGCTGCTGCTTGTCCAAAACGCAGGATTCGCCTTGTTTATGTCAGCCTTAAGAGGAACTGCTGACGTTAGAGCAACCTAATTCTGATGAACCGAGCTGTGTGCGTCTGAAGAAATCCTGGGGAATTCCTTCGTTTGGAGGTGATGGAAGGAGATTAGTGTCTGCTCTGCTTCAGCTGCTGGAATGGGGGCAGATGCAGAAAGGCACATCATGCCAGCAAGACCTGAATGAATGGGTGTGCCTTGGAAAACTCTATAAGCCTGCTTAGTGTTTCATGTTGCACTCTTCAAAACCTGCTCTATTTGCTACTTTAGAGTCGTTTTCTTCCTCTTCATGCGTGCATGCAGAGGGCTTCTATTTCAGTTCGCTGCAAGGCTTTTTTATTGTTTGGTGGTTACTGGTTACTCTCTTTCTGAATCCATTTTTATTTCCAGACGCACCTGGGAATGTTTGATGTGATTATAAATTGGATGGGTCATGGTAGTTTTGCCTTTTAAGTGCATATTCATGTCTAGCACCTTCGATATGATTCAGACATCTGTGCGTTGGTTTCTCTGCACTTACTTTTAAAGCATTTCCTTTCATTTTAGAGAAGCCCTATTGCTTTGTAATTAATTGCGTACTTGAAAGGAGCATTCAGAAGTGGATAGTTCACCTCATGGAGTTTTTCTGGAAATTTTTTTTCAGTTGCCTGCCTGTCTTGAGTTTAAACATGCTTTAAAAGGGACTTTTCTAAGTGTTTTTGCCATTTGTTTGATCTTCCTGTCGCACGAGTCCCTTAGTACAGGAAGCTAAGCAGCCTATTTGACAAGCCTGGAAACCGATGCTCTTTATTTAAAGGACTCAAATAGATAAGGTGCAACAATGGAAACTTTTACAGTATTGACAGAAAGAAATCTTGAAAGTCTTATTTTCTATTTTAACTTCCAACCAGTTGGGTAGCCAGTTGTTGGCATTGCATGCGCTAAACATAGTCTGCGTCTGTATCTGAAATGGCTAAAAACTAAATGAGCAATTGTGGAGGATGGGATATATTTCATCCTGTCATGTAACTGCATCCTGGTTACACGTTTGGGTTGCAGGTTTTTTGTGGGGGTACCTGAGCTTTACTTGTGTGGCTGATCTTCTGTGATCCAGCTCTTTGAGGGAGGTTGTCAGAGCCTGCATCATCTTGGGCTGTCATTACTGCTCCGCGTGCAGGTCCCCCGGGTATTCTGTCCTCTGCAGAGGCGCTTTGGGATTGCTGCCCAGATTTTCTCAGAATATGCTGATACAAATGTGGTTAGGCAGGCTTGTAGGTGTAGACTTGCAAATATGGCTGTGATGGGGAGGGGAAAAAAAAAAAAAGCTGAATAACTAGCTAATAAGCTGAACCGTGAAATGACAAGAAATATAGAGTTGAAAAGGACCCGAAAGCAGTTTGGTTTCTGGTGATTCAGTCTAGATTTTTTTTTTCCCTGAAGAGTTTACTTAAATATATTTATTTAGATATTTAATGAACTAGATTTCAGGTGCTTAACTGGACAGATAAGCTGTGGTCTAAAAAGCAGGCAGCCCCTCTTAGTGTGGCTGGGTTTGAACTGATAATGCGCAGGCAGAGAGCCGATCCCGTAGGAAACCACAGAAAGATTTTCCTGCATACCTGCTGGATTTGTTAAACTCTGTTACCGTGCGTTAGTCCCTGAGTTCAGTTCCCTGGTCTTACCTGCTCGTTATGAAAACTAAAAGGGACAGGATGTTTTACAGGCTGCCTATAAATAATCCACTTGCAATATAATTGAGTGTGCTGGAACTGCTCACAGCGTATGAAAGTACTCCAGAAATAAATCTTTAAAGCAACTTTAACTTCACAGTGCTGTGATATGCATTCTCATTTCCTGAATTGATTTTCTTCTTCCTCATAAAGCTTGCTAATATTGAAAAGTTGGAAATGTAGATTTTTCTACTATAGAGTTAACTGTCTCTAGTTTATTTTGCCATTTTAATATGTCTTTAATATCAATGTGTGCTCTCTTACGTCCCTATGAATAGCTAAGAGGTGGTGCCTACATATTTTGCAGTAAAAGTTGTTTTTCCTGAAGTATATTATGCATTTGTTTGAAATGATTAACTCAGGTACGTCTCAGTTGATAACTGATTGGGTCTTGCCTGAGCAGGAATTTAGCAATTCATTTGTTTTCTAGATGGAAATAACAGTTCTCCAGTCCCACCGCCGCTCCAGCTCTACAGCAATGCATACTGTCAAACCAGATGGGGAGGGGAATATTGTTTATTCTTTATAACTTCTTACATGGCAAGATTGAATACTCTGTTTGCCACCTGACACTCTCTAAAGCTTTGAATCGAACGCTAAATACTAAAGGGTTATTACTTGAAATTACTAACGTAGTGAGCTATGAAAACGGAGTATTATTGGAGATGCTGACTGGATCTTAATGGCAGCTTTACGGTACACGACTGCAGTATTTCACCGCTTTATTAGTGCGCTTGGTATGCTCATTGTGTCTGGCCTCCTCAGCAGAAATTTTGAGTGCTGTCCTTGTTCGCCAAAACAGAACTTGGCCTCATTTAAATTGTACAGGAGTGAGGCATCTTTCTGCTTTCCTTGCTGCTGACTGCATGGGAAAGAGCTGTTCTGATGGACCAGTGACTCACGTAACTCTCTGGAGCTCCAGTGTTTTTTTTTTTCCTACAGGCTCACACAGGGAAATTCTTTTCTAAGTGTATATCTGATAAACCTTTTTGTCCTGTTCTTTCCCTTCTCTGTTTTCTCTCTCCCAGACTGATGATTTAAGTCTCTGGAGGATGGGATTCTTCTGTACTTCAAGTTCCTTTTTTTTCTCTTTTTTTTTTTTTTTCTCAAGAGCAGGACAGGCACTTGGAAAGAAGGGTTCTGAGAAATGCATGAATGTAGCACTTTTGGGACTAATTTTAGTATTTTAATTTTTTGAACTGTGACATTGAATCTTTCCATAGTTGCAAGTCGAGATTTTTTCCCCTCTTCAAGAACTGTCTAGCCGTGTTTACCCTTTGGAAAAATCAAAACCAGACTATTCCTGGTTTAGGAATATCTTCAGTTTCAGTATTTAAAGTCAAAACTAGATTACAGATCAAAGTCTGCTTGTTAATGGATGTATGCAAAATCACTAGAGTTTCATAGATGTGAAAAATGGAAGTTGAAAATATTTCTTTTTTTTTTGGGGGGTGGGGGTCAATCTTTCAAGTGTTTTATGTCTTAATCTTGCAGGAGAATGAGCACCTTGTTTGTTCACTGATGTTAGACTAGACATTGCAGGATCCAGTCTAGTTGTGAAGTTCGGATCCCAGCTGGAGCTACTGAATTTTTCTATGATGATTTTTGGTGGCAATAGTATCAGAACAACTCTTAGGTTTGCAAATATTCCAATATATTTCAGTAAGCATTAAGTAACTTTTGTGTAATGCTTTTCTAAATATTAGAAACTCTGTTCATGTGACTTAGGGCCTGCTTGGATAAATGGATGCAGGTTGTGTGTCCCCTCGTACTTTATTAGTATTTGCTGCCTGTGATGTGATAGTTTAATATTGAATCGGTGCATAAATCAGTTACATCGGTTTGGGGCATAAATCGCAGCCTCAGATGAAGTGGCAAATTTTTATGTGAAGGCAGATCCTCAGAAAGAAATTCCTATTAAAGGGAAAATAAATGTTGTCTTTGAGGGTTTTTTAAGCTCGCTGCTAATCTGTTTTGCTAATGGAATCAGCAGGGACCAATTTGTAATAGCTTTTTTTAAATCAGGTTTTGTGAATTCTACTGTCTTTTTTTAAAGCTAGCCAGGAATATGTTTTTGACAAAATGTTTGTGCCAGCTGAGCAAGGGATTTTTGAGCAGTGCTGTGTTGTTAGGAAATCAGAATGTTTCCATGAGTGTTAATCAGTTATGATGGGAGACTTCTTAAAGCTGTTTGTGGTCAAATAGCGCAGCTGTGCTTGCGCTCAGGGAAGAGGTGAAGTCAGAATTTCTTCCCAAGACTGTTCTTTTTCTTGTCCTGATTTGGAACAGGGAGACACTTGAAATCATCAGGAAAAAATTCTGGGGCACAAACTTGTGGCTTCCCAGTCCTGCTCTGAAGTCCATTTTTTGCCTATGTTAAAGCGTGGCCTGTGTTCCTCTAATGTCCGAGCATCCAGCAACTCTTGTCATCATCATTTATCTAAAGATTTTAGAGGCTTAATGTTTTTGTTTTTACACCAATCAAAATAATGTATTGTGAGAGCTCTTTACAATATAATGAGCTTAGTGCAGTGGACTTTGTTGCTTGCCTGCATTACGTTCTGTTAGAACTTGGCAGCAATTACAACTGAGGCTTTATTTAACACATCCACATTGCCACTGAAGTTAATTTTAAAGAGTTTCTTATTAGCACTGGGTGCTTTGTTAGGCACTGACAGAATATGCTGCAGTGTTTCAGCGGCTGCTTCTCGTAATACATGGCCCATCGATTGTAAGAGAATGTGGTTTTCTGAGTTTGTTTTGATTTTGTTTTAACAAGATTGCAATTGGAGTTTGCTGTTGTAGGTAAAAAATGTTGCACTTTCCAGTTTTCTTACATTCTCAAGCATGTGTGTGTGAATGTAGAAGGTAAAATTCTTCAGTTTAGTTTGGATGTGCAGAATCTCAGTTAACTTTCAGTATTTGGAAAAGTCCATGGAAGTCTGCATTCGGAGTACTTAGGGAAAGTGGAGACTTCCTTCTTGTCTCATGTCTGGTTGTTGCTGTTGACTGGAGGAGGTTTGTTGGTTACATGAGCATAACTTGAAATCAGGTGCTTGTTGGCACTTTACGTGGGGAATTTCATGATGGTGTGAAAACCTGTACGGCAGCTCCTGCCCACCCCTAAGCCCTGATCCACTTGGAAAAGTAACCTAGCGAAAAGCAGGAGGCAGCTTGGTTCAATTAATTCACTGTAATTAATTTTGCATGCTTGGCAAAACCAAGGAGTTTTTTGGGGAAAAAAAAAGTACAGGACGCTCGAAATGTCTTCGTGTGAATTGTCCTCTGAGCTGGTCTGAGCATAGGCTTGAACTTCCATACGCAGCCGAAATGCTTTGTGTAGGTCCCAGCCTGCACTTGTTCAGCACCATACACTAAAACTCCGTCTTTCATTCACTCTAAATGTTGAGCACCAGCATTCTTTAAGCTATTCGGGTTATGATTTTGGTTGTTCGTTTTAAATATCTTCCAGCGTTGTTGCTGGCCTTTGAATTCCCCTTGGGAGGCGATGTGAAGTGCCCAGCGGAGTGGTGTGTGCCAGGGAGGGCTGTGCTGCCTTTGGGGTCTGTAGGGCTCTGGAAAAGGTGCCCATGTCTGCATAACTTGGCAGGCCAGGCTGTGGGCTAGGCGAGGGCAAGCAGAAGCCCTGTAGCCTGTGGTTTACCGAGACAAATCTCGGTATCGATCTGTCGTGGCTTCTTGAGCTGAATTAGTTTTGTCATCACGCCTTGACAAGTGTCAGCGTGGCTTTAGGTGTGCATCTTTCTGGTAGCATCTTGTCTGTGGCAGCACAAATACAGCTTCGGATGATTGTGTGTGTGTGTGTGTCTCCGTACAAGTAGGAAATGTTTCTTGGTTTCTGCGTGTGAGCGTGACTTCCTTTCATGCTGTGCTTCCGTGTTGCCTTTTTAAAAATTTTCACAATGACCATTTGAATGAAATCCTGTAAAAGTTTGAGAAGTGCAGTTCCAAATGCAGATTTTTCTGTTTCGGTGGCTGGGACGCAGTTCTTTCGAAGCATCGCTCTAATAAGAAAAGGTTAAACCTGAACTCGGCTGCAGACTGGTGGTGCTGGGGGTGACTTCATCTGTTTGAATGGCTGCTTGTGGATGAACGCTCACTGGGAGCATCCCCACCTTGGCCTTCAGCTGCACTGCTCCAATGCGCTGTGTACGACTGGTGGCTTACGAACACAGGCTGGGGTGGATGCTTAGCCTCAGGTGGGTGGGTGGCTGAGTGCTTAAACAGCACGTTTCGTTTAGGGTCTCAGCTGAAGGCAGTGCTCTGACAGGATGTGGAAACATCCTCTTTACATTGCTCTTTAAAATGGTCCTGTTGGTGACTAGATACCTTTTGAGATGCTGTTGTGGACCATTTTTTTTTCTTTACAGTTTTGAAACAGGAAAAGAAAGTTTTTTTTTTTTTTTTTTTTTTTTTTTTTTTAAAAAAGCCCTTTGTTGTCTTGCATCATCCATCTACTCTGCTCTCAAGCTCCGCAATTAAATTACTTTCTGGTACTCCTGAGAGAGGATATAGTCTTCTGTTTGTGTGATTCCGTGTAGTGAATTACATTAAAATGAGCAGAATATTTGCGTCACTAATCTTAATCTTTGAAATCGCCAGCCCTCGATTCCATAAAAGTATACAATCATAGCGGTTAATGAATGTCACAAATAACTCTTTTTATAAGTTTGTGTATTGGAAATTATTTCAGTTTGCATTGAGGAAGTGAATCTAAAATGTTTGAACTTCTAGCTGGTGATTATTTTATTTGAGAGTTACAGGAATAGTGTATAGAAATAGAATAGCTCATTGGAGATTGTGAATTTTGTTGGTGTTTGTTTTTTAAAGCTTATCATGTAGTAGCTTATCACTATGTAGTATCTTGTACACTGTGGTCCTTTGGCTGGGGACTTGGATGCTGAATTAGTGCGAATAAGAATAAAGGTTTGTTTGGCGCACACCCTTTGAGCATTTTTGTGGCATTAACCTACTCCCACAGCCCCCCTTTTACAGTATCACCATGGAAAATTGCTAGCAAATTAATCTTCATATAGCAACATTAGAAGCTGTCCTGTCTGGATGTGAATTTAACTCAGTTGATTCATTCAGTCATTTGTGGCCGCACAGGAAGCCCCATTCAGATGATCAGTAATAGTTGTTTGTACAGGGAGATTGATCTGATTACTCTTCTGTCTTGTGCTATTTCCAGTCTGCTGCCAATTCACGGAAAGGGAAGAGAATGGCTGCGAAGGAGAAGTTGGAGGCAATATTAAATGTGGCCCTGAGGGTCCCGAGCATCATGCTGTTGGATGTCTTGTACAGGTGGGACGTCAGCTCATTCTTCCAGCAGATCCAAAGAAGTAGCCTGCACAACAACCCTCTCTTCCAGTACAAGTACTTGGCCCTTAATATGCATTATGTGGGTAAGTGGACGTGCATTCAAGAGAAAATGCTGCTGTAGTAAATTCCATTCTGCTCACTACAAGAATTTTAAGAAATTGTTAATAGCACGGCAATATATTGATTTCAACAGATAGCATTATAATAAATATAATCAGCAGAACCGTAGTTAATATGGGGCTCTGTTTATGTAAGTCGTAAATAAATCCTGCCTAGGGTCTGAAGCTTTGTTATTTAGCTTTGATATGTAAACAGAGTCAAAGTTGGTGTCTGGAAACAATATCGATGCCCTGAAAGAATAGCACAGTGACGTTGGAAACATTCGGCTAGTAGAAAAGCTGCTTGGAAATGCTGTGCAGACAAAAGTATTGTAACTTATATCGTTGGCATTAAAAAAAAGACTAGGGAAAAGGTTGCCTGACTGTGACTACAGCACCAGGAAGTTGGCTTTCACTGCTGCGTGGACGTGGCTCTTCAGTTTACAACCCTATGAACTGCATATACGCTCTGAGTTGATTAGAGCTCATAACTACTGCTTGTGTTGCAGATAAATGGACAAAATTACTAACACAGTTCAGGGGGCTGAGGTTTCAACCTTGGCCTGCAAGTCTAGCGCTGAAATGCTAGAAGTCTGGTTTTAGGAGATGAAAGGATTGCTGTTTTGGGACCTGCTCTCCAGGTGGGTATGTGATTCATCTAGTGAGTGCACATGGGGTTAATTAGGGATTGGATTCGGACTGATGAGGTTGATAGCCAATGAGAACCTACATGAGTACTGCCTAGCTTTGAGAGAAAATGGCTAGCATGTAATTATCCCATTCTGCAGTGTTTCTTCCTTGTAGATGGCGTGGAGGATAACGATGTACTGCAGTCAGCTCAAGGAAATGCCCTTTAGTTAAGTTGTTAGAGGAGTGTGGTTTTTTGAAGTGGCATGTCCAGGGTTTTAATCCAGACTGCAGAAGTGCTGGCATGTGACTTTTTGGTTTTAATCTATTAAATCTCTGCTGTTTGGAAGTTATTTACTGTCATTAAAATCATGTGGCTTTCTTTGTTTTGGCTCCATTCTACTTTGCTAGGGGTAGCAGTGTATCTACTTCCAGTGCAAAAAGCTGGTGTTACTGCTTTATGGGGTTTTATGTTTGTGGAAGACAGTACTTGTTTGTTGCTGGTGAAAGGGACGCAGGACCATGGAGGCATGTAGCTATACCTGGCCTTCTCTTGCTTTGCTCATTCTGTGCATGCGGCTTGTGTACACACAAGTACATTTTAGGAATGGGATCATCAAATCAGTTTCTAGTACAAAACTAACAATTGTGTAGCAGGTTATCAGAAGGTAAATTCCAGTTGGGACACAGCCCTTTTTTATACCAATTTGATAGCCTTGTCCTCCCTTAAGTGTGTTGAGATATACTAATAAAAAGCATTACAGAGATAAGTATTATTACTTCAAAGTATTTCTCACCTGGAGGCTATTTTAGTACTAAACCAGTGGATTTTGATTCTGTGCTCTTCATACGATCACTCAGCAGTACTTTTACTTTTTGCTTTTACAGCATTGTGTCTGTACTTTCACTTTTCCAACTGGTAGTTGCTGAGATCAAGGGCTTGTAAATAATCAAGCAAGTTGCTTGTTCTAAAAGATATTAAGACTATTTTCAGTGACAAAACTTTGCTAGTACTCTTCAAATAAAGTTGATTTGTGTTTATTCCTTGGTTGTTGCTTTTTTTTCTTAAAGCTGCGTCAGTGTGAGGCTTGGCTAAGTCAACTTGCATGAGTTTTTCTGTAGATTTAATTGCAACAGTTTACAGAGTAACCTTAATTAAAATAGTGTATCAGAACATATACATTGCATTTGTAAGGGAAACCGAGTATTCTTCCACCAGTTTGGGAAATAAAGCTGCTTTGAAGATATGTTGGGGGAAATTAACTGCTAGCATGTAATTTGGACGACAATTTACTGAGGATATTTTTTAGCATGCTAATTTATTTTTTAAAAAAATGTCCTCTTCATATTTGCAGTAAGCAAACACAGTATCAACAAATGCTGCAGCAGCTTTGCAATATCAATCAGTCACTGAATTTCTTAAAAGTTACAGTATCACAGAAGTGCTTTTAACAGCTTAAGAGATCAGATGCATCTATCTCAGGTAGATGCTGAAGGAATGATTTGATTAGAAAGCCATCAAAATCAATAATATCTACTAGTCTTGATATAGTGAACCTTTTCCCGGAACTGAGGATCAACCTGGACGTTACTAAGAATATCTTTTCTGTTTAAAGGCACTTTCTTCCATCCATTTGACTCAAAGTTTGAAAAGGCAATTAGAGTTGGTCAGGTGGGGTGATATATGTTAAGGTGTGATTCATGTTCCAGTTAGCAGTACTGAGAATGTAATAAAAGCCTCTCAGATGCAATTTGTTCTTTGATACGGCTTTTCCCTTTCATATCTTTTCATGAAACAGCCCTTATCTGCTTTAGTGGAAGGAAAAATATTCTGTCCTGATAACCTCTCTGCCGCAAGTTCAACTGGATGAAATTTAACTATAATTGTGCAAAGCAGTGCAAATAGCAGAGATAAATTTCTGGTTAGAATCGTTGAATGTAAACAGATTAATTCAGCATTGGAAAATTACGAAGTAGTTTTGTTTAGCAAATGGCACTGTGGTTACTGTTCCAGCAGGTGGAAAAGGCTGCTGAATGGCCTTCAGTAGGCTTCAACATGAGGAGCGTGTGATAGATGTGCAGGTAGGGTGCTGTAATAGGTTGACACACTGTTACCGCGTAGAAAGATACCAGAGGAAAAGCATTAGAAAACAAACCAACTTTTTTGTCTACAAATATAAAAGGTAAAATGTGGTTTCATTAACATTTTGTTAAAATTGCTTTATATAAATTAAAGCATCCTCTTTAGGATGTGTACTAGCTAAAAATGGCTTACTTCCTCCGACTTCTATGTGGTGTAGGCTAGTGCACACTGCTACAGCCAGACTTCAGTGCTTGCTTCTACGCTGTAGAGGAGCACCATGGGGACAGTCAATACTTTTTTTTATTCTTTTGATGAAGAAGGTGGAAACAGTTGCAACAACATAATTTTCTCCTGTGAAGGCCAAAGTGATGCTATTTGTTCTAACTCTTAAGTACTCTGAACTAAATGGGAAGAGAAGAGTCATGTGCTTAACCTGTAATCATGGTCAGACTTGGAACTTAATGTCACTGTCGTGCTAAAGACGTAGAAGTGCACTAAACACAGTCTGTTTTCTTACCTCAGAATAAAAATGAGAGCAGTTTTCTATCTTAAACTGTATTCCTTGTAACAAAAAAAAAATCAGGGAAAGAACGGAATGAAACTGTTTTAACACTTGGAATAATTGGAACATGCATCATCTTTCACAATGCTGTGTGTAATTGCAGTTTCTTGAACTGTGTGGTTACCTTAATCGTTTGGTCACATTGCTGGCTAGGTGTGAACTACTTGTTATGAATGATGCCTTTAGAAAAGGGGCTTGTGGAAGGAGAAACCTGAACGTGCAGCCATCTGATGGTAGCTGATTGCTGTGGTATGCCCACTTTCTTTGAGCTCTCATGGGTTAATTCAGTCTTTTATTTGTACAGCTTTTTGTGGTGCCTCTTCTCTTAAGAGGAAAGATTGAGCAGTCTGATACAAATGCAGTAAAAAGTGTGATGTGAAGCTTTGGTGTGAGAAGAAGCAAGCAGCTGGTTCATTCCAGAAACTAATTTCCCAAAATCATGAGGTGAGGGTGTGTGACTAAAAGTGCAAATGCATACAAAGACAAGGTGCTGCTCAGATTCAGCATCTGAGTTTGCTGTCCTGTATCTTCTGTCACCCTCCTTCTAGCACCACTTAGATAAATGGGTAGTAGAACTATTTTTTGAGTGTTACTATTTTAAACTAGCTATTTCTAACTAAATGCAATTTGATGGCATTGACTTGGCCTTTATTTCTTACAAAAAAAAAACCACCTTGGTATGTTTTTATCCTTTTTGATTAAATGTGCTGTGCTACAGTTGGTAGAGACAGAAGAGAGTAGAGGATATGCAATGGTCAGAATTCAGCATACTGAATTCAGCATACTTTTTTTTTTTTTCTTTCCAGCTCTGGAGACTGCTGGTTCACATACTGCTGCCATAGTGTCCCAGGCTTTTACTAAGCAGCTTTCTCAGTATACAGATACTTTAAAGTAACTTTTCTGTACAAAACCGGTAACTCTTTTAGGCAACTTGTACTTTTTTTTATTAAAAAAAAAAAGTCAATAGTACCTTGCTTGAAAGGAGATTCTTAATATTTGATGAGGTTCTGTCGACTATTGTATTTTTTTGAACACCAGTCTAATGATAACTTGGCAATTTGTGTTCATAATTTGGAATATGTTGTGAGTGCTCATATTCTTATAGCTCCACTTCCAGTTCTGTGTTCTTTTGCAGTACCCTTCAGGTTCTCCGTGGTTGTGGTTAGTGCCAGAGCTCTGATTGTTGTGTGTGCTGTATTATAGGAACAGCCCCTGACTCATACAGCAGAACTAGAGCCTAAAGTCCATTGGTTTGTTCAAACAATACTGTAAATCTGTACACAACCCTGTTCTTGGATTGTTTATACTCAGAATGCTGAATCTGTTATACATTTAATAGTTCAAGAAACATCTGTTGAAACCGATGGCAGTGCCCCAGTAACGAGCAGATTGTTCTGTTGGAATTCTTTTCACTGAGATATGGAGATGTTGGTGATGGTTTCAGATCTCTGTTTATTGTTACGCTGTGCCATGACTGGGTAAATACTAATTTTCTTGTGCACGAGTAGGTTTAGATTTGTGTTATCTCAGTGTAGAACTAATTTTTCAACATATTTTCAGAAAGGCAAAAATATTTACAGTGTTAGCTCAAAGTATGAAACTTCTTGGAGCATGTAACGTTTGTTTGGGCAGCTCTGGCTGAGTGGGAGGGTGAGGGAGAAGAGTGCCGAGGCTTGCCACACAAAGACATCACTCCCCAAAAAAGCAATACCTCTTAAAGCCCACCGTGCTTCTGCTGCCTCGGACAGCTGCTCAGCTAGCACCCATGAGGTTAGATGAAAGATGCACTCGGTGGTGCTAGCACTGGTGCCCCAGTGGCTACTTGAGACTGATACAGATTTAGGCATTAAGTGCTCTCCGAATGGCTTGGCTTGTAGGTTGATTTCCGCTGAGTACATTTTGCATAAGTTTTTGTGTTGGAGCCACTTCTGATGCAGGAGAAGTCGTCGTGTGTGGTGCTTCTCTATGACTGTTTTTTAACGACCGATGAAGAACTGGTCTCACTCACAGGACAGATGTCCCAGACAATTCAGAAGACCCCATTTGGCTGGGTTATTCTTCAAAGATTCTTAATACAAGCTGAGGATGTACAAGAACTCTTCTTCTCTGCTACGTGACTTAAAAATGAGTGGCTGTTGTGGTTCCGTCTGGTCTTGAGCCAACCTGTGCCAAAGAGGCTGTGGAATCTCCCTTGGTAACTTCTGCATCTTGCCTTTACCTACTGGGAGCTCTAAAACCAATCTTTTGAAAGCCGTCGTTTTTTGAAATAGATGTTTTAGGCACAGACGATATATTAAATCTCTACGTAAATTGTTCTGGTGACTGGTTACCCCAAGAAATAGACTCACTGAAAATAAAGGTGCAAGCTGTTGTTATACTGTTTCTGTCATATCAAATACACTCTTTCAGAAGTCTGTCCCGTGTTATGGGTATTTGTATGTTGTGGCCAGATAATCTTCTGAATAAACTGAAATGAGCACAGTCAAGGGTTAGGCTAAAATGCAGTTACTGACTCCGTGGTACAGGGTTCCTACTTGGAGTCGGGACAGACGTGAGTCTTGATGGCATTCTGCGATCACAACTTGCCGCTTTACAGGGCATTGTAAGATGTGCCCTTTATCCTCAGAGGGTATGGTTGAGTGGGCAGATAGGCCCTCACAAATTAAATTTCTGGTACAATCCAAGCAATTGTGCTATTACTTTCTGGTGCTCGCAGATTTGAATTCCTCACTTCGTAGCAATCAGCATAAGGAGCTGCTTTTCTTCTGAGTGCAGTGTTTCCTTGGCAAGCCTCTGCAGAAGCAGTATCCAAGAGATGGTTTGGTTTTATTAAGAAATGTTATGAACTGTTGAATTGGCTTTCATATGCTGAGCTCTCATTTTTTGACTAAACCTGTAGGAAACTTTGATTAATAATGTGAAGTGGACACGAGGGATCTGTAATCATGCAAATGAGCGCTAAAATGGCTCATAAAGAGGGTGAGTTGCAACTTTGATCATGCTCTAGAAGCCTCCACTGCCTGCAGCATGCCAATAAAATTCAGGCACCTGAGTGGGCAAAGAGGTAACACGGGGTGAGAGCAGCTGGGAAACACCTTGGCGGGATGCAGATACAGTGCTGAAAGGCAATCTGAGCGTGAACTGCTGCTTGCTCTGACAATGAGCACTGCACGGTGAGAGCTTTTCATCTAGCTGAATCAACAAGTTAGAAATGAGGTCATGAGCCAGTTAATACGTGTTCGCATCCAGCAATGTTTAACTTAGGTTTTCTGCTGATTTTTTTTTTCTCTCCCGCCGCAGTTTTTCTTTATTTTCCCCAGTGGGGCCTAAATCAGTACTGGAAAAGGCAGTAGAAGCTCTCTGCTTCCTTGTGCTCCTGAATGGGTGCTGAGGAGCGTGCCTTTGTAAGGCTGGCACAGTTAGTTACTGTTAACCCATGGCTAAAGATTGCCCACTAAGATGTTTGTCAAACTGTAAATCCTTGTGCGTGGAGAATCTCTCCAAAAGGGATGGGTGTATATTTTCAGTACTGTGCTTGCTTCTGTCAGAGGAGGTGCAAATGAAAACAGAACGTAATGATTTAGATGAGAAAGCTGCCGTGAGAAATTTCATTTTCTGGGCCTTTGTTTTGAAGTAGGATCTCATTTATGCTGTGTACTAATTACATCATTTGCTGAAGTGAAAAGAAAGGGAATAGAATGTCACTGCTAGTATGAATTTGAGCTTGTCTTCCTTTTCTTCTGCAATGAGCCAGTTTGATAATGAGTTATTTGCTTTCTTTTTTTGGCAGAAGCCTTGTAGATAAAAATGAGGCTGGTACCACTGTGGGAATAGGGCCTGTGCAGCAAAAATGCAAATATTGCAGTATCGAGGGTGTCAAACTCTCACTTAGCAAGTCATAAGAGGGAACTGTAAATAAGAGTGAAAGGGATCTACTTAAACGTCTCTCACTCTCCCCTTCTTCAAAACCTAACCATAAGAGCAAACAAGGCCTGTTTCCAAGTAAACGTTTAAATTCTGGCCCAAACCCGTGAGCAGTGGTGTTCGTCTTTAAAGTTGCTGCAGTAACCTTGGCTGTCCTGGTGCTCCCCCCTGCTGTTGGGAGGCTGGCTGTTCGAAAGGCACAGATGGGGCAGTGGTCTTCATATCTTCTGATGTGCATTTAGACCTTTTTTCGTTCCTTCAGTCCATCCTATACTTCAGTTAGTGATCACATGGAGAAGAATGAACTTCAGTCACTTCTAAAATACACCTGTGTAGCATGGCTGTGTGGCAGTGCAGTAACTGCCCTCTAAAATGCCTTCCTTTTACATAAATTATCCTAGCACTGCTCAAGCACATCATCATGTGCCCTAGGAGCAGACTGTCATGTGATGGAATAAGGTAAAGAAGATGGCAGAGCTTGAATGCAGATACAGTGAACAGGTATTCTTGGACTGTTTGTAGGGTAAAACAGGAATAAAAGACTGCATAATAAACCCCATTTAGTTCTCCTCCACCTGAAGGTGAGTCACGGGCTGCAGCGAGAAGGAAAGGTTTAGAGAGGTTTGACTCAAAGGCTGGAATGGCTGTGCACCAAAGAGGTGTCCCTACCTAAGCAATCAAGGGGAAGTGGTAATTACAGGGGAGACTAGATATTAAAAGTGTCTGCAGGTGTTTAGAGAGCTGGTGAAGCTGTGGTGTGGTGCAGACTAGTTAAATGTCTTCGAGATTCTGTTGGGAAATTCCTGCTCTTGTCATTTGTCTGTTTGGTAGCAGGAAGGTGGCGAACAGAGAAGATGAACTCTCCAGCATACTGGTGTTTGCTAAGAAATCCTAAGATAGGAGCATTGGCACTATTGAATTAACTAGAAGCACCTTATTCTGTGTAAAACAAGTGTTAGAAAGAAACTCGTGCTGGGTTTCAGGTCCCTTGAGAAAGATTAAGATAAAAATAGTTTTTGCACAGTACCTAAACCAGTAGTGGTGACTTCAGTGGTATTTCATTTTAATTGAAGAAACTGTCAGTTATTTTAGCTTTTGGAAAGGAAGAGAGTAAATGGTTTTTGTCTATCACAGTCATATGTATCATCATCTATCATACCTGAATCGATCTTTGCTTGGCATCCTGTGGGTCTGATGCCTCCTCTAGGAGCATGTTGCAAGTTACCTTCTTGTAGACCTAACTATTCACAGAATTTTAGAGATTGTTTATTGAAGGTGGGAAGTATTAAGTACCCTTGAAATACTTCTACATAAATACTGACTTTGAAATCATATCTTTATCAAATATGGGAACATATTATGTTCCTAAGTTGTTTTATAGTAGCTGTTTGTCCCACATTTGAGTGCTTAATCTAGAGTTGCATTATTTCTTAAGTAGTTTTAAAAAGTTCAAAGTATAAATTAACTCGGTTAAGAAGGTTGTGCCCAGAGTTACTGAGTGGATGGATGATACTTGAAGTGTAATGTGTATGATACAGCTTTAAGAGACAGTCCAAGTCCTTTGGTGTTTTGTTCTTAGCTGCAGGGAAGTTGCTAGCCCATTGCTTTTTTTTTTTTTTTTTTCCTAAATGGATTTCAGTGTCAGGCACTTCAGTTGACCTTCAGAAAAGAGCATGAGTGCACTGCATTGTGGTGGTGAGCTCGGAAATAAAGATTAGTAAGGGCACCCTGCGATGGGTCTCTGACCTGCTCAGTCTGTCTGGGGAAGAGGATGGGCATCGCTGCCCAGTTGTGGAGTGGACTTCAAAGTACCGTGTTAATAAAGTATCCTAATGAAAGCATGTAGGAAAGAGAGGATCATTGTTCTGTTTGTTGTAAAAGCTGCTGAGCAGCCAGGCTGTGTTTTTGAAGACCAGCCCTGTATCTGCATTGGGTCTTTTTCTACAATCTTGCTAAATGCTGTCAGGCAGCGAGGGAAGTGCTGGTGTCAGTGCCCATAAGCCATAGGTTGTGCCAAGGTGCCTTGATTTGCAGCATCCTGATGGCTTCAATGTGCTCGAACGTTACTGCCGTGGAGATGAGCCTGTGTCTACCTCAAATCATGGGCATGTGAAATGTCTTAATGCCATGAAGCTGCAGTGGAAGAATAAAAAATATGTAATGATAATCAGCATGGATAAGTGTTCTGTGTGTCCTTCGCTTAAAAAATAATAAAAAGATTTTTTACATCACATAACTGAGACTGTTAGGTGGGATAAGCTTTTTTTTTCTTCCTGTTACACTGAAGCTTATTTTCACTAGCGAGAGAGACACCTAGGCCTTTTGCCCTAGTTACATAGGTTATGATAATTGTCGGCTTAAAATACTGGAGGTCAAATTCACTGCTTGATACCTAAATGTAATTTTACAGAAGCTGGTAGAGCTATTTCTGTTCATGACCAAAAAAAAAAAAAAAAATACATTGTGTGCTGTTTTGATAAGAGGAAAATATAGGTACCTGAGTTTTAAAACCAAATGAAATCAAAGGCAATTAAAGAGATCTGAATAACTTGACTGCTAGTTCATATTTCAAGAGACTTGGGGTTAAATAGTATTTTTTGAAACGTCAACCTCTGCTTTCTGTTACAGGTTACATCTTAAGCGTTGTGCTCCTCACTTTACCAAGGCAACACCTTGTTCAGCTTTACCTGTACTTTCTGACCGCATTGCTGCTGTATGCTGGGCACCAGATTTCCAGGTAGGAATAAATGGGTTAGATTTGTTAGTTTTATTTGGGATTTAAAAATATAACTGATGCTTTGTTAATATCTTCTGCAAGTGGGTTAGGTCTGGTTTTATGGAGGCACTTTTTTCTGTGCCAGACACCTAAATATATCATGCTGTTTATTGTGAAATAGTTCATGGAATTAAATGTGCTGTCAAGTAGTTCTGGTGTATTTTTGTTGACTTAAAGGAGTTTTGAGCTGCTTTTGTGTGGAGTGTAATGCCCATTAATCTAAGAGAAAGCACTACAGGACAAAATGTTGCCTCTGATGTAGTAATCTGACTTACTCAATGGCTCGGTTTACATGCTTTCAACACTGGAGTGTTTTACAAAGCAGACAGGATGTTACCTTCAATTTCCTGGCACCTAGGAAGAGGGAGAAAATAGCTGTGGAAGATGGTAAAAGTAAAGTAACGGTGGAATTTATTCCTAAATTCATCTTTGTGTAATGTATTTTACAGTGAAAACAAAAAGAAAGGTGTTTGGATTTAAAACACAAAGCAAGAGGCTGGAAAACTGTGAGAAATGCAGGACAAAGTAGATCATCTTCTTTTGTTTGGCTCCAGTCAAATCTGTTGGAAGCCAATGTAAACTTTCGTACTGACAAGATGTTTAACTGGAACCAAAGAGAGTGCCCTCACATTAATGTCTTTACATGGGAAGTTTTGCAAATGTGGACTTGAGCCTGATTTATTTTGGTGCCTGCTGATGGGAAACATTTAAAAATGTGCTTTTGATTGATTTAAGTGAAGTAATAGGTTTGCTATTTCTGCATCAAAATCATTGTTCCAAAGCATTTGCTGGAATATCTCTTATGCAGTACGTTGCAGCTCAGGGGAGTGTTAAGGAAGGCTTTGTGGTGACTTGACATGTCACTGTTGTGGCTGTCAGAGTTTCAGTTAATGATTTCTTGAATGGATGAGGATGCAAGAGAGGAATTATGGCCTCTTATTTACTGGGTAGGAAGGAAAGGGGTTTTTTTATCATCCTCAGGGGAGTCCTGAGTTTTTATAGATACAGTTTGTGGGTGTTTCTCTTAGAGTTAAAGGCTTACTTATTAGAAAAAGCAGCCTAAACATTATTTAAGAGCTTGTGTTGAAATAAAAGTAAAGCTGGTAACAGATGCCCGTCAGATACAGGGTTTGGTCCAGAATATTTATAGCTAGAGATCCTTAAGCCATTTTGGATCTTTAAATCTTTCAAAAGAAAGGAAGATGGTATGGATTTTGGTTGATACATTAAATAATAACATTTGATTTTAATAGTTCTTTGTTTGTTTTTCTCCATAATGTGAATTATAACTGGTATCGCTTTGAGAATTACAGGCTTCATTGAAACATGTTGGATAACTATTGCTTGGACTGTTTGGTGTGCTCTTACTAAGCTTTCTCTACTTGATACTTCTGGAGTGTGTTAATAAAGACTTTAATTAAATCTTGCATCAACTGGCACAAAAATATTTAATTAAAAGATGTCTGAGATTCAAATAGTCCAGCAGTATTCCCTAGCCATTTTGCATAGCAAATGCAGCTTCTAGCACTTTAGAGTGAGCTTACCCATTCCCTAGGTATAAAACTGACTTGGTTTGGAAGGAAGCACTGTTCAAGGGGATCTCAGCACCAGCCTTTGTATAATGCGGGGAGTGACACTTGAATTAGCTTTTCAAAAGAATTTTTGAATACAATTAGTTTTCATACTGAAAATAGTGAAGTGTAACTAACACAGATGAATTCTGTTACTGGAGCTGTACCTCTTATTGATGAGGCTATCCAATTCCAACTGACGTCTCTATTTAGCAGACTGATCATGGTAAGACATACAGAAATCACGTTCAAACTGTTCCTGATTTTTTTTGTTGCTAATAAATCTGCTTAGAATTGAAAACTTGCAGTGCACTGCTCGTACGCTACCAGTTGGGATGCTATTTAAGACGGATGAAGAGATCCCATATTGAGGCCAGTTTGGTTAATGCAAATTATAGAACAAGACCAAAATCAGCTGGCACTTGTGACTCTGCAGTGTCCTGGAAATTCTGAGCTGTTGAAAGACTGCAGCTTTCAGTGCTGTTTTTCCACCCAGAAATAGCTTGTGGTTCAGCTGCAAGTCTAGGAATAAGATGATCTGAATTTTATAGTTAAGCTCTGACTTCAGACTTCCAGGTCTGTGTGACCTTGACAATCACTTAACTTCTTAGCGTTTGCTTCCTCATCTGCAAAACTGGGACTTACCTTAATGTGTGCGGGTTGATTAGCTAATGCTCATGAGCACTTGGGAGAGTCCAAGGCGGTGCTGCGTTTGTATGTGACATGTTAGCCTGGCAATTTGGGTAGAGATAATTCACCATCTGTTTATGGAAAAAGGAGAAGTCAGCTTTAGAAAATAAAATCCTGCCGCTCTTGACAAGGAAAATGTATTTTTTTCTTTTTTTTTTATGTAGCTGCATGAATGTCTTGCTTAAAAGGATCACATTTCTTCTCCCCAGTTGCAACAGTAAAACTGGGGAAAAGAAATGATGCAGTTATTGTGCAGAAAAGAAATGATGCAATTAAACATGCTGTTTATGCTAAAAAAAAAAAAAAAACGTCCTTAGATTATTTCATGTTTTGCTGTTTTGTTATGATTACATTCCAGATGTTGAACCTGATAGAGCTTAGGGTGAGAAGATTTGAGGAGAGGGAGTGGGAGGGGGAGAAGGAGGAGAAGGCAGGGAGCAAGGGACTGAATCATTACTTATGGATAATCTTTAAAGATGTTTTTAATTTTAAGGATGTCTGTAGCCATTCAATACCTACGACTGTGTGTGTTTGATGTTAACAGCGAAGATTAATCAGCCACAGTAAATGTCGGCAATATGACTCGGGTCAGATAACCACAGTTCCTTATGCCTGTCAATTACAAAGCACATCTTTAGTAACAGAAGACCTTTCTGTGCTTTCAGTAACAAAAAAGGGGTCATGTGTGAGGCACTGTATCTCTTTACCTTTTCAGAGCAGTGCTAGTCGTGGCTAGCCGTGATTATATGTTAACAGTCCAGCAGTTTTTGATTAAATGAGGCTGGGAGTGCATCCACAGAATAAACAGCAGGCGATCTGATCTCAGCTTTATTCTTACGCCCTAATTTTCTAAAGTAATAACGTAGTTTCAGTCATTTCATTAACTAGTAAATAATGATTTTAGCATTCTTGTTTTCTTACATTGCTGCAGTAAAGTGAACAATTCCCCGATGTAAAAGCTGCAGCTTAATACAGTTTTAATTGATCAAAATTGAGTGCATGCACTTGCTCTTCTCAGCATCTTGTATGGCACTGCAGCTGTTCCAGGCATCTTCTGATTGGTGTCTGTGCCAAAAGATCCTTGTGTTTGCACTTGTAATAACAGAATCACTGCTTTTTCTTATTTAGACATCATCTACAAATACTGTTTAAAAAATTTAGGAGACCTTAAAGCATTGCTTCTCTAGGCTGGCAGGCCTTAAACTCTCAATTAAAGAAAGGTACGTAAAGAGTGAAGCCAAGTATAGTCCTCTGTGCAGATGACTGAATCAGACAAGGGCAAGAAACGTAGCTTGGGAGGATTTGGGTCATCTCCAGACACGTTCCTGCTGTAAACGAACCAACTATACGTGCAGCTTTGGTGGTACGTCTTGGCTAAGTTGTGCAAGGTTTTCTCGCTACAGTTGGTATTCTGGATGATTTTGTAACCTGTTTCCTGACAGATGTAGAAAAAGCTTGATGTCTTCACTGCTTTCCTTCTAGCAATTTAGAAATAGCCAGCATTTTCACCTTCAATTTGAGGATGGAGCATGATATTGCTAATACAAAAAGCCATCTTCAGCATGTTGCAAATTCAGAGGAAATCTGTGGTGGGGCTTTTTTTTTCTCTCTCCAACTCTGATGGATTATCCTGTCTGCTTTGCAAATGCTGTCAGAAAGTGTTTTCTGCAGATTCGCATAAACAAAAATACACAACTTCGTCCCAAAGATTACATCCTTGTGCATGTTTGAAGGTTGAAAAAACCCCTTGTGCTTATCTGTGGTTTGATAACAGGGGGAAATGTTCTATGCAGAATCAGTCATCTTAGCTGCCTTTTCCATCTTCATGTGTTTTTAATTGTAGGTTACAGACTAAAGAGCCCATGTCGACATACCTCGCATATACTATGACACTTGAAAAGCTGCTGTGAGTAGGCAGCGTTGTCAGCTATGAAGAACAGGCTTTGAAGTGTTTGTTTTAGTACTTTGAGATTTATGTCTTGAATTCCAGAGAGTTTTTGCAAATGAAAATGCGAATACCTTAGCTTGGAGTAGCGAGATGATGCTAGAACCAGAGTATTTTTCCACATTTCTGGGGAAAAGCGGATGCTTCCAGTAGCACTGCGTTGCATTTTTTTTTTTCCTCTTGAAATATAAAGAGCAATTCGTACATTGGTTGTCATTTCCAGTCTTGCTTGCTTTGCTTTGCCTGCATCTGTTTGTAGCAGGTGTGGCTTGCCTGACTGATGTAAATAAATACGTAATTCTGTCGTGCCATGCCCCTTGAGCAAACAGACTCTGCTAGCTCCACGCGGGGTCAGCTGAATGTGTGTGTCTGGTGTTCCTGGGACGTGCTGCAGCTGGACGTGAACGGCCGGACAGTCTCGGCCAGATGGGAGCAGGGGCTGTGGTGCTGCTGCCGGCTGAGTTGGCAGGGTCACAGCGAGGGTGCAGCAGCAGCCACGCAAGGAGTGGGCACCGGAGGGTCTCAAGATGAGGCAGAAAAAGGGGCTGAAGATGCAGATCCGCAGGGTCACGTGGATCGCCTGCTGTCTCATGGCAGGGGATTAACGAGCCACTGGAGAATTACTGCCCTGCTGTTCCAGGATTATCTTCTGAAAGTGCAAAATGTTTGCTCTTTGTGTGAAGTTCGTATTTGACTTGCATTGCTGTTACACAGGTTAGCCTGCTCGAAGGTGGAGATGAGATGACCACCAACAGCAGGCAAAGTGCCTGCTCTCCTAGGGTTCTTACTTTTTTCTTTGATTTCCTGAGCCCCCACCTCTTCTGAGAGAAGTTACAGATGTCCCGTCAGATTTTCAGACTTTGTCTGCCACTTGTGGTCCCTCGGTTTGAGGGCATCCAGTTGGTCCCCCTGATTTCCCCAGGATACAGCTAAATTTTTGAAATCTTGTTGGATAAAAGGATTATGAAGCAAACCTGTCCCTGCTCTTCTGTGATTGTCACTTTGCCCTCACAGCTATTTATTAAAACAGTGCAAAGAGATTGGTGCAAAACACTGTGACCATTACATTGGAAGACCTTTTCACACGAAGCTGGTGGGAAAAGAAATTAAGATTAGGAAGAAGAACCACTTAATAAGGGAACTTAAAAATGGAATGTGCTTAAGAGGCTTTGTCAATAAGCAGTTTCAGGCCACCTTCTGAAGAGCAGCTTGGGTGTCCCAAAGGACTTTTACAGCTGTGACAGTGAGTCTAATTACAGATAATACGTCTGTCGCTAAAGTCATGCTTCGGTTAGATCCTTTGATCACTGAGGATGCCATAACAGTAGTGTTAATATTGCTTTTCGTAATTTACTTAATTGACTGTAACATACACTGAGGTTACATGTGTGTGGAATGAGTGAATTGCTTCTTGTCTGGTCAGAAGGATCTTAATATTTTGTGGTTTTATTTTTTTTTAGGGATTACGTGAGAAGTGAATTGGAATCAGGGTATGAAGGGCCAATGTACTTGGAGCCTCTCTCAATGAATCGTTTCATGACTGCTTTAGTAGGTAAGTGATTTAGATATTTGTGATGCAGGGGGAGCTCTGCCTAATTCTCTTCATTGAAACCTGTGCATGTTTCACCTCTTGGTTTCAAATTTCTGTGTCACTTTTAGTAGCTGTGATCCTCATTAATATTGCAAGAAGTATGGAAGGCTGGATGTGTCCTGCGTGGCTCTGTATGTGCCATTAATTTACCAACGCTTCCTTACTTTAGATCTGTTTTGGAAATTTTTAAAATTTAATGTTAGACTTAAATCTTTCAGATTTATACGGGCTTCCTAATCAACCCATTACACTTTTGTAAAGGTGCAGTTTATTGAAATTCATGCTTGTCTGTGCTGTGTTCTTCCTAACTGTGGATCTGAAATTAGAAATGTGTTATAAATTGGTAGAGTAGGGAAAGTAGATTGTGTATATTTTCCTACAGAAGCACTTTAAATTCATGCCCAGGAGTTTGGGTGAAATCAGAAGTTCTTAAAGGAGTTAGTTTACCCCAGTAGGCACATCAGGTATTTTTAAAAGAAAGCTTTTTTTTTTTGTCTGTATCCCTGTCTATCCCTATGATAGCATCAAGGCATAAGGAATGAAAGGAGAAAGATCCAAGGATCTCGTGTAAGCAATCACTTCAGTTTGTAGTAGCAGGACACTTCTGATAGCATATAATTTCTTTCAAAAAATAGTACTGAGATTGTTTAGTACTTCTGTGTTTACTATTTCTAGAATTATGCTTCCTAAATACAGCATTCTGCCTCCGTGTTCTTCTGAGACTCGCAGTCTGGTTCAGTATGATTGGATTGTCTGTCTGGAAAACTCCTTGGATGGAAAGTCCTGTAGAAATTTCAATAGTATTTTTATCTTTGGAAGCATTGTACAGGCATTTATTCTGTATTGTCTTTATAGATAAGTGTTTTCACGCTCTTACAAAAAAAAAAAAAACCAGGTGCAATAGATTTGTGGATGTGTGCATGGGCCTACAGGCTACTTCTATTTATTTTTAAATTGACTTCCGGGGGTGTTTCTAATGAAAGCATTAAGGAGTAACAGCTCAAAACTACGTTTAAATTGTGTTTCATGAGAGGCAGAGATGACTTCTTCTTTGAGATGTTTAGGTAAAGTTCTGAAGAATTGGGCTTTCTACGCTCTTCCCTTACCCTCCCCTCCCAAATGAATTTTGGAAGAGAATAAATTCAGTGTTAAGGTTGCTACACCGTACCATATGCTCTGCTGAGAGGATATTGGAATGCACGCGCACTGTGTGTATTTTAAAAATAAGCCAAAGACACAGTCAGAAGAAAAACCTCTAATTCCTTTCGCTAAGGTCTATGGTTTTCATCAGATTATTGACAGATTTAGTCAGCCGTGGACTGTTGACAAAACTCAGCTGCTTCCTGTTTGCTTGCAGCTGCTACTGAGAGATTTAAATGAGCTTACTTCTTTCCAGTATGTTAGGTCTAGCAGAATATATATGTTCCCTGCCTGCCGGTATCCCCACTTTTAAATTTGGGATTTGTCCTTGCTTTTAATATTTTTATATAGAAATAACGTTGGTGTTTTCCAAGAAAAGGAAATATTTAGAGATCACTTCGCCTCTCTTCTGAATTTCTAGGTATGCTAAATTTTGCTGTCTTGTGGAATGACACCAAAGTACAGCGAAAGCCTTTAGTATGTTTCGGCGAGAAAATGTTTGTAATTAGTTCTTTGAATCTCTCTCAGGTGCGATGCAGGGTCCCGTGCTAAAGCAGAATCCCTCAGAGCTTCACAAAGCAGCAGGCAGGACCGGGCAGGAAGAGGTCAGGAGGCGTTATGCCATTCAGTAACGGTTATGCAGAAACTAAACCGGGAGTCGTAGCCCATCAGTATCCCAGGATGCATCATTCAGGTTTCGTGTGGATTATGTGTGAGCTAGAAAAAGATGATACAGCTGTATTTGTCCAATTCAGTGTCGGGTTGTACTGGGGGGCAGACTGAAGTGTCTGCTTATTGTAATTGTTTTTCAAAAATAGGTGCTTGATTGTACTAGCAAGTGTGTGTATCCTCATTATTAATTTTATAATAATAAATTATTAATTTTTAATAATACCCTCATTATTAATTTTTCCTGTTCTTTTAAAGCCAACTTGAAAGCCTAATTCTAGTCTTGATGGCAAATGGTCTTCTTTGGGGAAGTCCTACGTAAGTGGGCTTTGAGGCTTGACAGTGTTTTGTGTAAATATGAAATACTTTCTCAAATTTGTTACACGCTGAGGTGTTTATCCAGTGCAGTCTGCCATGTCTCAGGAGTGTACTGCACTGAACTGTCATCTTTGCAGCAAAATTAATACATGTGGGTGCCTTGCTCCATCTTTTTCTCGTGTGTTCTGCCAGAGCATTGTTGTGTAGCATTGTTGACAAAGGCACTGAGGCAGGTGCATGGGGAAATAATCATGCTACTGGTAGAGATCTGTCACCTAAAAGCTGTGGTCAGAATTAAAAGGGTGGAGTACAGTACGCCACTTGGGTCTCAAATTTAATCTTTAATAATGGTTATATTCATTAGTGCTTTTTGGATGGGCACTCTCGGTCAGTTCTTCCCCCAGATCTAATTCAGTCCAATAATTATTAACTAGGGTTACTAATATGCTCTGAAGTTGCTCGTCATGCTGGATGGAAGAAATAAACAGCTGAGAAGACTGCCTCTTGGATGAGTGTTCCACCTTGTGAGAACATCAGCTGTTATGTTACAAAGCTGCGTGGTTTCGAAGCGATGCTACCCTGAAGATTTTTTTTCTTAGTTCTTAGTGCACAGTAGTGGGAGCATATATTAACTTGGAGACATCCTGCTTTTTGTCAGGCAGTTAATGTGGTAACCAGGGAATTTGGTAACATCAGCTTTTTAAAACGGAGAGTGAAGTAAAGAGCTCCCTTCTAAAAGTGGGAGTGACTCTACCACATTGGCTGGCTTACCGCATATTTTCCATTAGTTTACTAGCTGAGAGGCTTTGGCTGTCTGTCAGCACGGTTTAATGTATTTGTGGAGGTTTGGGGAAGGGAAAAGAACAGGCAGGAACTTAAGGCAATAGATTTCTTCCTTATTGCTTCATTCCCTAGCAGAGGAGCCTGGTGTCCTGCAGGAGGGTTCCAGATGTTGGACTCATTAGCTCTGTCTGGCAGTCTTCAGTCCACAGCATGGAAGTTTAGAGAGTGCAACTGTTCAGCTGGATTTACTAGTCTCAGCAGGTAGCTTGAGGATTTAAGTTTTTTGGTGACGTGGTATGAGTTACAAGGTAATTTCTTCTGACTGGAACTGCAACCATGTATGCGATCTCTCACGGTGTACAGCCCTACTTGGAGATAAGCTATGATGTATGGTATGGCACAGAGAGGTTGTCCTGAAGGAAGGTGCTGCTACCCCGTTAAAAATGGGAAGTACCTGTCACTAAAAGCTCCGTTACCTGTTTGGGCCCTTCCTGAAAGGGCTGAGAATCAGCAAGGTGCAGGCGTCAGGAGGGAGCTCAAGGCCTCAAGAGCAAGTGCTCCATGTGTTTCACTTGATGGTGCACAGGTCTCTTTTCCCTGACAAGTGACTTCCAAGCAGTGTTTAGACTGAAAAGGTGGGAAGCAGAGAGAGCTTAGCAGGCATGACCAGAACCCTTGGCACGTCACACCTGGAGGAAAGCAGGGGTTGCTCTTCCATGAGGTGAGACTGGAACCAGAGGTCCTGTCTCGTGACTGGAGAACCCCACAGTTATCCCAGGGAGCACCGGATTGTTAAGTGTGGTGGGTTACAGCATTCCATTTCAGATGACGACACTTACTAAATCCTGAAGAACATATCAGAAGCTGGTGTTGGTGTCCCTTTGTGTGTGAAGCTGGGTTGCCTTAGTTACCATGAGTCGCAGAAATCCTTGCAGGCCGACTGTGCCAGGCCCCGAACGTTACAGCACAGCAGCGTGCTGGTGGTGTCTTAACTGGGGTTGTAGCAACCTGCGTGTGGGCAGAGAACAACAGAGCAGAGAGAGTGCTTCAGAGCTGGAGTCTGTTGAACGATGAGTAGAGTAACTTTCTCAGAGGCTTGTGACCCAAAATACCGGTAATATATCTTGCTGAAAGCAAGCATGCTTGTTCTGAAAAGACTCAAGGTAATTCAAAACTACACCTAGCAAATTGAGGGTAGGATTTAAGCTTGAAAGAGGACAGTGTGAAGGAGGAAGACCTTTGTATGTTTAAGTGGTAGAGTTTAGAGGTTTGCTTTCAGTTTGACTCCAGTTATTTTGAAAGCAGAAGGCCTTTACTGGGTGGGGAAGTTGGGCAGGATGAGAGAAATGCTGGTTCTATTTCTCCTCTCCCAATTTCCCTCCCTAAGGCGTCCAGAAGGGCTTACAAGGTCCATAAGGTTATGTGAGCACATGGAGTTAGCGGAGGCCTAGAGATGTTCTGGTCTTGGCTTCGTTACGCTGTGCTTTGCTAAGGCTAGCTCCTGGTTCTGCCAAGAGGTGTGAAACACAGACTATTGGGGGGGGGGGGGGGGGTCCAAAGCAGCCCATAAACACTTGGGTTTGGTACCATGTAGCGTGGCTTCCAGATGTTCACCACCTGTGTCAGTTCACAAGGTTCTGCTTTTAAACAGTGAAACAAGCATTTCTCTTACTGCAAAATGTTGAGTGAGAAATGTTCTTACCCAGACGATGTAAATTTGGCTCCAGTCTGCTTCCTCTCAGATAAAGGGTACAGGTTCCACTGACTGTAATGGGAGCAGTTATACAGGAAGGGTCTGCTCTAGAAATATCATCCTCCAAATCTCTGTGTGTGTGAGAAAGACATTCTTGTGCCCCCACCAACTGTTAAAGAGAATTCAGTTGTTAATTATCTGTCACTTGCAAGCTTCACTGATAATTTTGAGCAACTGCCCCAGGGCATTATGAAATTATTGAAGTCTCAGCTGCTGACCTGGCTGTCTCCTGTTAGTGTTCTTGGCCTGTAATTCCGCTTGACAGTATAAATATTGTTGTTCCAAAAGCCATTTGGGACCTCTGATTACTGTTTTGCATGGATCAGGATGAAATAGTCATATAGCTGGGCTTCAGAAAAGCCTCTGCTGTGCACAAAGATACTGGTGGGATTTAGGTTGAGCTCGGATGTTATGGAAAAAAAAAGGGGCTACTTGTCAAGTCATCCACAGCATGATTTACTCCTGGGACTTCATATTAATCTGAATGTGATTCTGCGTGTTTTGGGTTAACATCTCACTAATCTATATAGTGAAAGCATACACTTCATATAGTTTGAAAATTATAAGTTTTATGACCCAGCAGAAGACGTAGAGGACCCCAGTTTCATAACAGATATGTCCTAGTTAGAGCTGTCATAATATGCTGGATGTTGATAACTGTTAGGGAAAGATAACGAATTAAAATAAGTTTTTCCTGAAGGGGATAATCAGCTTGATTATAAAAGACTGTCTCGTTTTCAGGTCAGCTGGTGGTATGTACGCTCTGCTCCTGCGTCATGAAAACAAAACAGATCTGGCTCTTCTCTGCTCATATGCTCCCTCTGCTGGCACGGCTCTGCCTCGTCCCGTTGGAAACCATCGTCGTCATCAACAAATTTGCCATGATTTTCACTGGTTTGGAAGTTCTCTACTTTCTGGCATCAAATCTTCTGGTGCCCTATAACTTGGCAAAGTCTGCATACAGAGAGCTTGTCCAGGTAAGACCGAGTGTAACAATTTTATTGTCCTTGGCCTGAGCTTTTTTTTTGCAGGAAAGAAGTAATAAAATAAGTAGTTTGACTATTTCCTGTGCATCTGTTTTTGTGTGCTAACTCATGTTTTCTTAGAAAAACAAATGTGTTCCTATCCATAGCATCCCCTTTCTTTAATTTTTGTTAGCTTACAATTTATATGGGTGAGCAGTTCAGGCATTCAGCGTAATTCATTAGCCTGAGTTATGCTCCTGGCTAGCTGAGCATGTCCACTTTGCTTGGATTTCACTTAGTCCTTCTTGAAATCCGGGCTAAAAGACAGGATTGTGGTAGAATGGAATTAGTGCCTCATTAAATGAGTAAGGTACTACCTGTGCATTACTTACATTAGCTGTTCATTTTAAGAAATATGTTTTGTATAAAAAGCATTTGTAATTGTAGTGGTCAGTTGGGAGTAACAGTGAAGCTGATCTTGACTGTGGCTGGGGCTGTGATGTGAAAGGTTGAAAGGTCTGTAGCATTTGGTTTAGAACAGCAGCATTGCTAGGATCTCTGAGTTACCAGAAACAGAGAAGACTGATCTGACACGTATCCATTTTGTTAACACTTTGACATCTAATGTATATTTGTTTGAAAAGACGCTTTGTTAATGTTAGAGAAACATCATGCCTCACGTACACGCATCTTATTTTTATACAGATAATGTCTCCTTCCATATATCTCAGTATAAAAGATTGATGCTTACTGGATTTTGACTGACCTGTTAGTTCTCCTCTCACCAGTTGCTGAATTTTTTTCAGACCAAGCCTTTGGTTTTCTGACTTGCTTCTTCATTCCAGAAGCAGCCTGAAAACTAACTTGCTAAGCTCTTTCAAAGCCCTCTTTAAATCTCTTCGTTGCTGTCGTATCTGTCATACACAAACAAAAACTTGGCAGCAGGAGGTGTCTGGAGTGCCAAGGCCTCAGCCTGTCATCTTGATCATTATTGTCTAGTTATTTATTTTGCGTGTAATTGGTCTTTGGAGCAAGATTATCCTTCTGTGCTTGTACAGCACCTAACATGGTCTGATCTTGCCCATAACCAGCTTGTAGATTTGCTGATAAGAACAAATTCAGGAGCTGACTGGCAAGGCTTCAATATCCATGTTTTCCAGGGAGAATATAAAAATAATGCTTACCATTTCCTTTAAAAGAGAGAGCACTGACTAACGTGGTGTGAAATAGATGCTCCTCCTCTTCTATAGAGTTTGAAGGCTCACAACAGGGTAAAACCAACTCTTCGATTTTCCATTAGCATGGACACTTGCGGTTTGGCTTCTTGATGTCAAATTAAAATATGATGTGGATTTGAGTCATGTATGTGTTATTTATTAGACACTTAAGTTTAGAACACTTCTTCATATGGAGATTTTAGTTGCAAATACATTATGGGAGAGAATAGTTTCTTTTTTTCTTGGGGTCAGAATTGTATTCTAAGTACAGTTGCTATACAAGCCTTCTCATCTCTAGGATCGCTTGTCTCTGATTTTATTTTCCTTTTTTCCTCCTCTCCTGGTATTTCAAATCTTGCTGGGCTCTCTTACATGATTGTAATTGTGAGGAAGAAATATTCCTTATGTGTGGCCTTTGGATGCTGATAATACTCTTTCTCCCAATTGCTTATGCAGAGGGCATAAGTTTTTTTTCCTTCCCTGTAAATACATAGAAAATGACAGGGTTCGTAAAGTGCCACTGGATTTATAATAGACTGATTAGTCATATGATGCTTTTTTGAGTGCATATTGTAGAGTGTATTGGAATGGAAAGTTGTGTACAAGTGTTTTTCGTTTTGCATTGGTGAAATGGGATAACAAAAGTTTTGTTTTTAAAGAGCTTGTTGCTCTTCGCATATAGTCTTGAAACACAGCTGAAAAAAAAATGTTGGCTCAGTGTGTGTTTGTATAACTGCCTGCAGGGGATTACAAATGAAGTTAAGTGTGTTTATTCCAAAGAAGGATATTGTCTTGTTTTGTGTTGAATGTTCTCCTCTATGTGATTCCATTGCTGTAACTTTGCGTGGTGGTTAGTCTTCAGTGATGTGTTGGTGAGTTCACTACTGTTGCAGGCTGGAATTGATTGCTGTTTTGATATCAGTGGCAAAACTTACTGAATATTAGGATGTTAAACACCAGGAGTGTTTGTTGAATGGAGCACCACGGGGGGATGGCCTTACCAGGTGGGCCAAAGCAGCTTTTTGCATGTGTGTGTGTGTATTTCAGACTGTAGCTGACGGTATAATTTAAAAGCAGGTCTAGGAGCTTGGCTGCCTACTTGCAGAAGATGCCAGAAATACCTCATGGTTATGAACCTACGTTATGAGCATAGCTGACCTGTCTCTGATGTGATGGAGTGCTGTGCCAGGAGCTGCGTGGGATTGCTTGGATTGGTCCCAGGCCAAGGGAGAGGCCAAGGGAGTCTCCTGAGGGCAAACACAGTTCCTTGACAAGTCTGCACAAAGCTAAAAGCAGGAGCTTGGCACCGTATCCCTGCCAGCAGCATACTGCTTGTCCATCAGCCACAGCAGATGCTGCAGCAGGTCCCGTGAACGTTAATATCCCTCATGCTGGTCATGAAAGACTAAGTAGACAACTCTCTAACGTTTTTGTTGAAATACAGGCTTTTTCATGTGTTTGCTAGCTATTGCAAATTTTCCATCGTTGTGGGAAGGAGACGATAAAGAAAAAGCAGTTGAGTGATTTCCTTTTGATGTTTTATATTAAGTCCAGCTATATGAAGCTCCAGCTTCTTGAAAATCACTGCATTGTAACTTAGTCTTTGCAATACAAAAAATGTAATTGAGCTTCAAAGTCTTTTGAAATAGCTTTTAACTGTGAACTTCAAAACCCTTGGTTGATTAGGAGCAGTCAGGAGTTTGGTACATGTTCGTTCTGAGGTACTTAACACTAAATACCTCAGACATTTTATATTTTCCTTTAAAACGGATCAGCAAAGCAGATTTATTATGCTGAAGTGGTGTGGCTCGCTTCATTATCTAGCATGTGTGGTGAGTTGGCAGTAGCTATAGAGAAGACAACAACGCTGTGACTTGAGCTGGGCAAAAGGTCTGAGTGGGTTGTACGTGGACCGGAGGCGCGTGTCCTCGTTCCTCTTGCTGTGAGAGGGCTGCAGTCAGCAGCTCTGAGCCAGTTATTCACAGGAAGGGGCAGTCAGCTGTTCTGGTGGTTCGGTGCACAGTCAGGTACTTCGTACTTCAAGTAAAATAGATGATCAGATGGTAGCGTGTCACTGCTGAGTCTGGGCTTTCCCTCTTCTCCTTTGAGATGGCTAATGCCGTGTGAATTAACCCTACCTTTGTTGTGGTTTATTGGTGAACATCCTTTTGTTATCAAACTACAGATGACACGAACTAATAACAAACTGCGTTTTTGTCTTGTCCAGGTGGTGGAAGTATATGGTCTCCTGGCTCTGGGAATGTCTTTGTGGAACCAGCTGGTGGTCCCGGTTCTTTTCATGGTGTTTTGGCTCGTCTTGTTTGCTCTTCAGATCTATTCCTATTTCAGTACACGGGACCAGCCTGCCTCGAGAGAGAGGCTCCTCTTCCTCTTCTTGACAAGGTAACTTACTAGTCTGCAAATAATTTTTAGGTTTTGACTATGTTCTGAAATGTGTGCTCTTTTAGAGACTAAATAGGTAGATCAGCTTTTATTGAATTTGGGTGCCAGGCAAATACCTGTCCTTATCTCAGCAACCATGTGTGCAAACCCTGTTAAGCTACATGGATTCCATTCAGTTCAACTGTGGGGAGTTCCCAAAGAAAGCAAAACATTTCTTTGATGAGGGAATAGCTGTAATTAGAGCTTTGGTCCAGAAGTTTGTTTTCAGTATACGAATCGTTTTTAAGTTTGAGATATCTCAGCTGAAGTTATTTAGTTCAGTACCTTATTTGTGGTTGTTCTTTTCTGATCCCTGTATGTCTTGCTTCTTCATTCTGTTGTGGGACGTGTTCTCGAGTTCATCCAGTCAGCTGAAGTAACCAACTCCTAAAGTAACTTTTGAGCCCAGTGGTTAATCTGGCAAAGGCATAAATCTCTTAAAAATATCAATTTGCTAAAAGCCTGGTAAAAACTGGCTATAGGGAGAGAGGCGTGTGTCAGTGCTATCACTGAGAGAAAGGCAGCATTTGAGGGATTCTGGCCGGGCTGTACGTGCCTGTGCTGACTCTCGTCTAACTTTTATGATTACCGCATACAAAACGGAGGGGGCATGTAGGGCAGAGAGGAACTGGGTATATTGCAGGAGAAGGTGGGTGAGGCAAATTACATTGTGTAATACTGGGATGGGGAGAAAAGGGATGTTGTCTGAACACGCAGGTAACAGGACATATCCCTTAGAGGCCATACCTCATTAGTTCTGCTGTTTGGGTAGCAACTTGCTTGAGTAACTTACTCATCACTACAGTTTTCCAATCAGGCTTTCCAGCTGCTTAATTTTGCCTGCCTTTGTGCGTGCATATATGATGTCATAGTGTTAAGCTCTCAAAATTCATTGTCATTAAGGAGAAAAGCCAGAGATCTTACTGCGTGTGCTATTAAAATTGCTTACATTGTCATACTGCATTATGTAAAAGCACCAACTGTGTTATCTGATTGTCAGCTGAACTAAGGGTGTCTGAAGTTTGTTCCTCTTGTTCATCTCTGCTGCAATTTTAATTTTGCTGCAACAGAGCACTGCATTTAGCAGTTAGCAGAGGTGAGGCAAGCTATCCTTTTCCTAGTAACTAAGTTTATTCCTGTGCCAAAATCGTTAGACTTCTCTTATTTATGGCAAAACAGGAAGCCTGCCTTGCAGACTTGTGTTAGCTTGTTCCATGAGTGAGTAAGTACAGGTTGATCTCTGAAGTTCTACCTGCAATTGCAAAAACACAGAAAAACTGTGAAAATGGTCTTTGTGTTTGTTCTGTCACAGTAGAAAAAAAAAAATCCAAGTGTAGTCACCTTAAAAACACAAACTGGGGTAGTACCACTGACAGCCTCTCACTCCTCAGGAGGGAGCTGAAATACCAGGTCACGACAGTTCATGAAAATTCCCAGTTCAGCCACAACAGCCACCGTAGTGCTGGCTGCTCACCAAAATGGAACAGACATCCTCTTCCATGAAAGTGAGTGACTTCTGCACCTGTGCCCTTTGAGTGTACTGACAACTTAAAATAGTGTAGCTGGAGTTCAGGTGAGAGCAGTTGGAGTGTGCTTTGTAGCAGTGTCAGATATTGACAAGAACACCGGAGTGGCTGTACTGGGTCAGCCCAAATACTGATCTAGCCCAGGATCCAGTTTCCAGCAGTGGTCACAACTGAGTGCCTGGAAAGACACCCACCCATAACTCAACAAACTGGACACTTCCTAGGACTCTTCCAATCCCACATGCGGCTTCAGAAGTAAAGCTGCAGTAGCTGAGTATGGTTAATAACTGTTCAGTAATCCTCAAAAGACTTCTCTTCCATCAGTTGTTGCTGTCTGCCTGTGAACCCATGTGTGCTTGTGTTGTTTGAAAGAACCTACACAAGTAGTTTCACAGCTCAGCTTGGTCTGTATAACGAAAACAACATTTTCGTTGTTTGAATCCATATAGTCTCATTCAGTGCACCCCAATTCTTGTATTGGGGAAAGAAAAGAGCAAATGGTTCTTAGCTTTTCTGTAAAAATGGGAGAGGCAACAGGTCTGTTCTTTACAGACTGGAGGGCTCTTGCTTGCTGATTTGCTGTTTAAAAACTGTTCTGTACATTTATTGTCCTTATTGTTCCTCTCAAAATCTCTTCCTTGAGTATGTAACTGCTGTGATTTTTGAGATATGTTGAAGAGTTCAGCTCTTCAGGACAATTTGTAAACTTGTGTTCGAGATGTAAATATAACACTCAGAGCTCTTCAGGAGTCTCTTGGAGCTCTTAGGCTCCTCTGGGACCCTTGCATGGTGGCAGATCATCAGGAAAAAAGTTTAAGAAGAATCCTATAATAACTGACAAGGAAAGAAAGGTTGGACATCAGTTGGAAGGCCAAGATAACTTATTTTGAATTAGAGTTCCTCAAAGATTCTACAGAAATAGCTTATTTAAATACTATATTTCTTGCTACCTTGACTGGCAGGAACATTTGAAAGCTTTATCAGCCCTGCTCAGGTTAGTAAATAGGCTGAATTTGAAGGTTTACTGGAAACACTGCCAATAGTATACATAAACACTTCAGAATTTAGTTGTGAATTGCTTTCAAAGGAGTTTTCCTGCTCAGGTAGTCATTAGAAGAGACAAAGTAAATATCTCTTGGTTGTGCTTTGTTTGTTTTTGAAGGATATGCTTCCTCAAAACACTTGTCTTTTCAGACTGCTAGCCTGGTGCACTCTTAGTTGGTTAATTAGCGTGACACATTTTTGACCACTACCATTTCTCTCATAAAAGACTACTGTCCTGTTAGACAAGCTAAGATTTTTTTTTTAAGGAATGGAGATGCCAGTGTATTACGTTGGATTATGTATCTGAGGATTTTCAGCTGTTTAATCCCTGGCTGACAGCTAGTTCTTTACAGAGTGTTGGCACACGTGTTACGTTGTGCTGTGCTCCCCTTGTGCTGGCAGCCTTGTTCCTCAGGTGCCCAAGGCATCCGAGGCTTAGGCTGCTCCGAATAATGCAGTGCCAGGATCAGCACAAGAGCAGTCCTAAGGTAAGGGAGCTGTAGTAACTCAGCTATTCTCAGTGTCATCAATGTATTCTGAAGTCTCAATCTTTTGATACTTTCCAGCTGTAGAAAAAGAAAGGAAAAACCCAGCTGAGGGAGAACATTCTTCATTGTTTTGCTTCTGACTCAGCTTTTTGAAAGACAGGTGTTGCCTACCTCAACTTGATGGGAACGCTACCAAAAAAAATCCAGTCTTCTAACAGTGTTTATCAGTTTGACATTTGTTTTCACTATTGCAGGTCTGTGTGGAAAGTGCCTTAGTGAATCCATCTGCTTTAACTCTGTGGTTCTGGTAGCTGGCTGAAATTTCAGCAAATAACCCAAGTGCATTCTGGCTGTGAAAACCGTATGCAGGCAGGACAGTGCCACCGTGTGGCACAGCAGCGGAGAAGGACAGGAGGGAACAGGGGAAGACCACACTGCATGGCCACAGCTCCAGCCTGAAGGCATTACTAGCTGTGGAGCTGTGCTGTAGTTTTGGCTTAAAAAGAAGTGTTAAAACACAAAGAAAACAAACAAAAAAAACTAAGAGGAGGGTTCCATGGTGGCGTAGAGGTTTTAACTCTCATTAAGCCAGTCTAATTGTGCTTTAAAACCAGCTTGCATCATTAACAGGACAAGGGGAGAGTTCCTTACATTGCTTTTGATTAATGGTTCTTTTCTTTTTGCCTCTTTCCCTCTTTCTCCTCCCAGTATTGCAGAATGTTGTAGCACTCCATACTCGTTGCTGGGCTTGGTCTTCACAGTCTCCTTCGTTGCTCTGGGAGTTTTGACTCTCTGCAAGTTTTACTTGCAGGGTTACCGAGCATTCATGAATGACCCTGCTATGAACAGGTAAGTGCCTCGTTGCGTCTAGGGTCTAAACGGACAAAAAAGTATTTATACAGAAATGATACAGCTTGTATTTATTCTTTTTTTTTTAACTTATGAACTCATGGGTATCCTTGACAGGCTTTTTGTATGTCAGTCTGCACGTGCATTGGAAGGATACAAGGTGAAATGCAGCTTGTCACAGAATTTCTTGGGAGATGGTTAGTTTTTGTGAGAAGTGCAGGGCTGTTATTTGGGATTTAAAATTACAGAGTTTAATGAAGGTACTAAGGACAATCAATGTGAGTCACTGGAAAATTGTCACTTGCTTGGATAATATAAACACTTCACATTCACACTTCCTCATTTACCCTGTAGTCATGTGTGAAACATGACTAATCTTAGAGTCTTAAAACACAACATTGTATGGATCACCTATAAGGAACTATGAGAAATAACCAGAATATAGGAGCCGATTCTTTCCTAATGCTCATCTCAACTTTTCTAATATGGGGTTGGGATCCTGTGTATGTTTTTTAGTTATTCCAGCCGGTACCTAAGGGCCAAAGTTCAAACCATATGCAAAAGAACATTTTACATTTTGGATTCCAAAATGTAGAAGTGAGAATGGGTATGAACTGGGTTTGCTTAAGAGTAACCTACATAAAAGCCTCCTCTGGGGAAGTGCGTGGTTCCAGGTGCTCTGTACTGTGGTCGCTTTGAGTAGTGGTGCTGAAATGCGCTGTCTGGAGGCATGAAATGCAGTCTGGTTTTTCCTAACCAAAAAGAAGTGAAACAGACAGCTGCGTTTGGAGAAATTCAGTGTTTCCTTCTGTATTCAACATAGGCACAGAGAGAATAAACTGGAAAATGAACAAACTGCTAATTTTCCTAAAGCTTGGGGGTTGGTGGGGACGTGAGTTGAGGATGTTTCCCCAGGATCAAAGGGCAGACAGGAGTGTGGTGATAGGGAAACATACCAGGTAGAGAGGGGCTTCATTGTAATCTAGGAAAGAGGCTGGCTGTACCCAGCTGTAGACTTAGCAGTGCTGCTACAGACTTGCGTAGGCAGCACTGAGGCTGCAGGTTCCTGCTCTGAGACTGCCTCTGGGACAGTGCAGTACTGGGGGAACTCTGTCAAGGAGTGGTGTCTGCTCGGATGGGTATAACCTACACACTGCTGATTCAGGAGCAAGCTTCTGAAATTTGGTAGTTCCTAAGCCCCAGCACTTCAGTGTTTCTGAAAACATTCCTATCTGGTTAAAGCTTTAATGGTTACATCACTAAAAGTCAAAAACAGTGGCAATGCAGAGTTATGGCAGAAACAGCTTATTTCCTGGCATTTCTGGATATGTTTTTGAACCAACAATGACACACAGAAAAATGCTTTTCTTTTTCTCTCTTCTTTGTTGATCTGCAGGGGAATGACTGAAGGAGTCACACTCCTGATCCTGGCTGTGCAAACGGGTTTGATTGAGCTCCAAGTTGTGCATCGGGCATTCCTGCTCAGTATTATTCTTTTCATTGTGGTGGCATCCATCCTTCAGTCTATGCTGGAAATTGCCGATCCCATTGTCTTGGCATTGGGAGCCTCAAGAGACAAGTAAGAGACTGGTTTCCTAAACTGAAAGTTATTCAGTGCCGTTTTAGGAAGCGGTAAACTGGTAGTTAATAGCCTGATTCGGATTTTAGTAGCTTGTAAAGCTATCACATCTTATCTTTGTAGATCTCTAGTTAATTCTGTAGTTTTTCCTCTTGCCATCCTGCTCCCTCTAGTGCGCACAGCAATGCTTTTCAGCATGTTGTATGCTGCCAAATGAGGGTGACTTGGGTCACCTGCTCCTGCTCAAGAGTGTGTCCATCCAGCCTGTGCAAGACCATGCTGATCTGCAGCTGCTGGCTGCCTACTCTTGAGTACTGCACTGCGTGGTGGTTACTCCCCCTGTGGGTCTCAGTTAAGCAAATCCAGGACTTCAGTGCCTGTGCTTGCCCCGCCACGCTCTATTGCGTGGATTTGCAGAATCTGCAGGTTTTGCTTAACCTCTTCTGCAGTTGGGTAGGATTCCCCCTCATGCAGTGGTCTTGAACAGCTATTGAAGATGGGATGTATTATCGAGGAGTGACCTTAGATATTGGGAAACCCATTTTTTGTGACACTGATCCCAAAATGATAGAGTTTGCTGGCAAGAAATAAGAGGCGGAAGACTTGTATGAGTGTACCAGATGTTTTGATCACGTGGGGTGGTTGTTAAGTTTAATTTGTGTTTCAAAGAGCTTTATTGGTATCTGGTTTTCTTGTATTAATCTGTTTGCATCTTTGTTAATTGCTTGTGTTTTTTCCCCTTTCTGTAGCCTGTAAGTGAGGAAATAAAAGGAGGTTTATTTATGTGCAGAGAGTTTGTTTGGCTTAGAGGCTACTTGTACCCAGTGTCCTGCAACAATGTTAACTTTAAATATACTGACAGAGGGAAGAGGAGTAGAGCCAGGATATGACCATCTGCCCAGCTTAAACAAGCAGCCTGTGGTGATAGCAATTTTTAACTCTCTTCTGCCAAATTTTTCAGGCAGTTCTAAATTAACTAGGATCAGGATAAATTCCACTTCAGCTCTCCCATTCTCCCTCGCCCACAGAGAATTGCAAACCTTACAGTAGCATTCTGATGTTTCTTCAGATTGTATTAAATTACTCAGTTTCTGCTGCTGTCCCCCCAGTACTTTCACTTTCTCTGTACCCCATTGCCAGAGCTAAATGAAGTTAAAATACAACCTGAAGAACATATAAGAGTAGTATAGTAATTCTTGGAGATGCTCTGAAAGCTTTTGCAAAGGGGTGAGTGTAAGAGATTGATGGCGTGTTTAGGTTGGGAGGGAGATTAGGAAGAAGTAAGTGATAGAGGAGCAGAGGAAGAAGTGGCAGAGATAAATGTTCAAGTCCCACTAGATTCTTTTCTTGTGATCTCCAAATTGGGGAATATACTTCCAAAGGCAGGAGGGCTAAGTCTGGCGATGAAAGGAAATACCTTTGCCCCATGTATGTTAGCAAAAAGATGTAGAATCGTTGTAATAAATATATAATCTAGAAGAACCCCATTTATATAGGAAAGTGTATAAACAGTTACGTGCATATTTAATAGTTTCCTTTAGTTTAATGGACTTTTATCTGAGACATCCAGTGTCTTAGGTACTTAATTTGTCTAACCTCTATCTTGACCAATTATAACAACTACTGTATATTTGCCCATAATCTTTGTATTTGTGTTGAAAACAGCAGAGGTCAGATGTGAGGGAATTTTTCAGAGCATATATGCTCTAGACATGCATGCTGGGGATGAGTTTGTGCCCAAGTAAAACAAAAACTCCTTTCAAAAAGTTAAAGCCTTCAGCAAAGATCTAACATGCCTATGTCCAACAGTGAACCTCTTCTTATTCTGACACTCACATCTGACTTAAAAAAATAAAAACGTGTTGTGTTGTTTGCAGGAGTCTGTGGAAGCACTTCCGAGCAGTCAGCCTCTGTTTGTTCTTACTTGTGTTCCCCGCGTACATGGCCTACATGATTTGTCAATTTTTCCACATGGATTTCTGGCTGTTGATCATTATCTCCAGCAGTATTCTAACCTCTCTTCAGGTAAGAACATTAGCCCTGTAGTGACTGTGAATCCCTGCTTTAACTGTGATCTGTTTCTCGAGAAGGGGGTGAATACGTGATCAGAATAGAACGAGGATGACAAAAGGGCAGAAGGACAAGATATGATGTAAAATTTCCTTGTATCTGTGGCTAAGGAGCTCCTAAGGGTGGGCTGAGGGCATAGGTGAATGGAAGTTTATTTCAAATTGTAAAGCTAGGAGGCTTTTGAGGGCTTAAGTACCACAGTAAAAAAAAAGTCTAGCTATGGTTATTTGGAAGTAACTTGATGCTCAAAACATAGAAGTGTAAACACAGGAAATGTTTTGCACTATGAGTGTTTGTTATAACTTTATTATAATTAATTTCTAATTCCCTCCCCTCATGGTGCTTAGCACTTTGGTTTAATCAACTCAACTATGTTTTCAACTCAGGAAAGTACTTGGAATAGGAAGCACTTTTGAAAAAGCTCAAATGCTTTGTGATAAGAAGTGACTTTTATTTGTCTTGAGGTTCAGCAACAGTTTTGCAGCTTTGGGGCTTGCCTGCCTCTGTCTGATTTAGAAGCATGATATATACAGAGCTTTATGGACAGTGCTGAACAACTTCAGCTCCAATTCAGAACTGCATGTTAAGCTAATGGTCTTGTGTTGTGTTACAGGTGCTTGGGACGCTCTTCATTTATGTTTTGTTTATGGTGGAAGAGTTCAGAAAAGAACCAGTAGAAAATATGGATGACGTGATTTATTACGTAAATGGCACGTACCGGCTGCTGGAATTCCTTGTCGCTCTCTGTGTGGTGGCATACGGTGTCTCAGAAACTGTCTTTGGCGAATGGACTGTGATGGGCTCTGTGATCATCTTCATTCACTCCTATTACAACGTGTGGTTGCGGGCCCAGCTGGGGTGGAAAAGTTTTCTTCTTCGCAGAGATGCAGTGAACAAGATCAAATCACTGCCCATTGCCACAAAAGAGCAGCTGGAGCAACACAATGATATCTGTGCCATCTGCTACCAGGTAGGAATAGAAATGTCAAAAGATTGACTTGAATTTAAATAGCTCCGGACTGTCTGTCAAGCTCAATCTGCATCTAGTAAAATAAGTTACTTGAATTATGTTTAATGAGTAACATTTGTGCTTAATAAGTTATTTGAATTACCCATTTTTCTGCTTTATGTAAATTGATTTAGAGTGCTGGCATTGATTTTTTTTTTTTTTTTTAATGTATAAAAACTATTTGGGTATGTTCAATCTTTAATTTTTCTCTCCAGTTGTACGCAACAAACCGCCCTTGACTTTCTTCAAAACTTTTTGTGTTCGGGTTGAGCTGGTATCAATAGCAATAGCAAGTGTGCCCTTTCTTCATTAGTGGATGATTCTGAAAGACAATGCGTACTCAGTAGCCGATCTGTTATTCATCCTTAGAAGCAGCTCAGTCTCCGCAGGCACTGCTACTTCCACTCGTGTACAATGTCAGTTTTATAACAGAAACCTAATTATCAAAAGGTTAAGGGTCTATCTAACATAAGACAGCAGAAGGAAGGACCTTAGAAATTAATGCTGAAAGTAATATCTTTATCACACCTCCAGCTTCAAAGTCTCTTTCTCTTGGATAGAAATTGTAGTTACGTTATGACAAAGAAAGAACCACCCTAGGATTAATAGGGTACAATTGGATTGACTCCAAACTTGATGCAAATTCTTTGAGGAGTAAAACTGCTATTGCCAGAATGAATGGCAGTGTTTAAAACACCAGACAGGTAATATATGTGTCTCATCTGAGAGAAGGTGTTATTTAATTTCTTACTTGCTTGGTACATGTTATACCTGCAAGCGTGCTGTTTTTGACTTGCACAATTTTCCTAAGCCAACTAATCCTGCAACACTCATTCTACAAAACCTTTTCATTTAAGTGTAGTAATATCTTGTAAACAAGACTTTAGCCTAATTGCTAATTCCTGTAGTATAAACAGTCAGCCGTGGCCTGTATTTGGTGTGTGTGTACTTGAATGTGGAGGCTTGTAAGTACAAAGGAAGAAACGTTCCTCCTACTTGCCTGTGGACTGCTTCTGCCAGCTCTGTGGCTACTGCTCCCATTAGGTGAGGCAAGGCAGATACAGGGTGAGAGGAGAGAAATGGGACTGCAAATAATATGATCTGTCTTCTTTGTGTGTCTTTCAGGATATGAAAACTGCTGTAATCACACCATGTAGCCATTTTTTTCATGCGGGCTGTCTTAAGAAATGGCTGTATGTGCAAGAAACCTGCCCTCTGTGCCACTGCCAACTTAAGAGCCCTTCACAGCTACCAGGACTGGGACCGGAGCCAGTTCAACAGCCAAATCCTGGTGCAGAGCAAAATACCAGACCTGGAGATGCAGCCGAGCCCCCTGGTGTTGAACACGACAATGGGCCAAACACAGACAACAACCCTAGCCAGAGCAGCGGACAGGTTGCTGACGGACAGGACAGCCTGGAGGCCTCTGCTGAGACTGAGGGGTCCCGGGGCATGGACAGGGGCACAAGCCCGTGCGAGGCCAGCCAGGGAGCAGCCTGTGCTGCAGAACTAATGGCAGCCCCAGAGAGGTGCCCTGCTCGAGACCCGAGGGTTAGCATCCAGCTCTGAGGTGACAGAGGACGACGCAGGAACAAACACATTTCAGAGATTCAAGTTTGACTCAGAAGAAAACCTGTCCTTCCGCATCTGTGAAAGAAGTTTAGGTGTTAATGCTGGTCAAAATGTAATATCCCGTGCTGATTTTTGTGGGCTGCTTGGTAGCGGTAATTCCAGTGAGATGTAGTAAAAAATGACTCCAGAAGCTCTCTGAACTGTGGGCATAGGAAGGATGTCTGGAAATAAATTGAAGTGGAAGAGTGTTTTCAACATGTAGGTGAGGGATGAGAAGAACGGGAGATCTGTGAGAGGTGGTAGGCAGATGGACAAAACGCTAGCTTTTGTTTTGGCCAGGAGGAGGGCATCGAATACAGCCATGTCCCAGGGTACCAGAGAGGTGTTAAATGCAGTGACTTGCTAGTCTCTGACCGAGGTGCAGCTTTGGTTTCTGACAATTTTTTATGGCACGTAAGCAAAAAATCAAAGATACAACATCAGTGATTGTACTAGAAGATGGAAGCACTCTTAATACGTCATGTGTATGCTTTGGGTGTTCTTGGTGGGGCAATTGCATTTGAATTCATGTAATCTATAGTGACTCTTGACTTTTATGACGGAGTCTTCAATATTTTGATGTATATGAAACTTTTGCTAATAATGGCACAGTCTGGGCTGCATGAAGTAAACTAAAGCTCTAATGAACACTTTGGCCTCTGCCACCACGTGCAGGAGGAAAGTGGGATGAGTTTTAGGGCACAGAGAGAAGCCTCGCAGTACTGTGCTGTGTAATGTTTAATTCTTGCAGCTGAATTAAAACAGTATTAAACTCTGGCGATATTTGCACTTTGGGAATGAGTACATTATTGTGTATGATCAGACTCCGCAAATGCCACTTTTAAAGTTGTTAATAGGTTTGCACCTTTTTTCTTTGACAAGGACATGTCCATACATACAATAAATTTTTACATTCATCATGGCTTCAAGTAGAACTAGGGACTAGGGTGGGGAAATAGGTGGGAGTAGGGGGGCAGGCAATTTTTTTATGTGAATTTTGATATGAAGAGAAATTAGTCACTTATTTATACGATAGGCTTGACTCAAGTGTTTTTCAAAGTCGGTATTCCTAATGTGAAATGTGATACTATTTTATTTTTAGTAGTAACTTTGGATGTAGACTGACAGACATAGCTGAATGTCTTAATAAATTACATTTGAAGATTTTTACACCTGGTTATGTGATTCTTGTACTGAAATTCCAAGGATTAAGAATGTGTTGAGAGGCTCTTATGCAATAGTAGCACTCTACTCCCCTTGGAGATCAGTGGACCTTCTGATGCTCGCTCTCTCCCATATTTCCATTGCATTGCTGTGTGTTGTGGTGGCACCTCCTGGTCGGAGACAGGTCTGGTCTTTAACGCCTGTCCTTGCCACCAGATATTGACTGGTAGAGACCAGTAGAAGAATGCTAAGGCACGTTTGCTCCTGGAAGTCATGCAGGCTGCCTGCTGTGACTGAGCCCCATGCAAAACCCGACAGGATGGAGTATCAGTTGCTTTATCGTGTAATTCTGTATCTCAGTCTTGTTTCCCTGCATCTTTAGAAATTTAGCTTTGCCATGAGCTTCAGTGACCATTGCAAAGCTGCTGTTAAAAGCTGGGAGTGTTGGCAAGGAAAAATAGTGAGAAAATTCCCTTTGAACTCTTCCCTGCTGCAGTGGTCTGGGTCTTGCTTCTCCACACCTGTTTTTCCCTGAAATCAAATCTCTCTCAAAAAGATGTTCTGTATGCATCCAAGCTTTTAACTTATATAATAATTTAGACTGTTTCAGTTCTAGCCACATAATTAAAAGTCTATGAAGGCAAGAAGTAGGTTATTTTGGGGCAGCACTGTTATGGGGTGCTGTTGAGTGTTGTGAAACAAAGACTTTTCCTTAGTTCACAGAGGATGTTTGTGAAGGATATTCTGGTAACCCTGCTTGCTGTCCCCTGGGTGCTGAAAGATGACAGTGATGTGAAATTTTTCCTTTGTGTAAGGTCACCTCCCTTCTATGGTAGGGAGCAAGTGGTACTACAAGTGATTGGAAGAGGAGGTGAGAAGAGCTAGACTTGGTCAGCCTTGTGAAATGAAGGCTGAGGAGGTTGTGGCTGCTATACAAACACCTCTGGTTAAATGCAAGGGAGGGAGGAGGGGAACTTGTTCTTGCTTACAGTATTCTCACAAGAGCAGCAGGGCAAAAGGGAATCACAGGCGTCATCAGCTTCAGTTCACCACTGTCCCAGAGAGTATGTCATGTCATCACTTTCATGAGCATAGGAGATGTTTAAAAATAACAAGAAAAAAAGTTTGCCTTCACTGCTTACGCTGAGAAGCTGTTTCTCAGCCTGACTGATCTCCTGGCAATGAACCTTTTAATTTCTCCAATAAATTATTCACTGCTAATTGGTAATGCAAAAGCTAGAGGAAAGAACTATGGATTCACACCAACATCAGCAAGAGGTAAGTGTACCTAGGGACTGCTCATTAAGAAGCAACAGGCCTACAGTGTATTCAACAAATGCACTGTGCCAGGAACGCGGGTTGGAGCCACGGATGTGGCACTGGAAAGGAGCCTGAAAAGCTAGGAAGGTGTGTGCTGTCTTCTAGGAGAAATGATGCTGCACGATTCCCACTGGAGGGGACCAAAACCAATTATTCTCTGGAGAAGGCGATCAAAGATGTGGAAGTTCAGGCAATCTCAGAGTTTCTGCATCCTGGTAAGAGGGGTGTGATGAGATGAAAGCATCTCGGATGCATTTTCTTTCTTTTTACTGTAAGAAGGTTATTTGCAAGAGGGAGAGGAGGGGAAGGAGAAAGGATGCTGCTAGCTTGAAGAGTACATTGGAAACTCTTGAAAGATTCAGGTGGAGTATCTGGGATGTAATCTTTAGTGATTGAGCCTGGCACAGCTGGTCAAAGGAGTTTTAAACTGAGGAATGCGGATACGTGGGCTTTTAACAGTCTAGGGTGGCTGATGATGACAGACTGAGGAAGTGTGAGTGAATGACATGAGTAGCAATGGGAAAGCACTGACAAGTAGAAGAGCATTCAAGGGTGCAAGGACGGTGCTTGATTTGGTTGAGCTGTGGGCAGAGAAACAACCAAGAATACTCATGAAAGATGAATGGTTTAACTTCCAAGCATAACGTGATGGAGAGATGGCACGGGTCAAAGAAAAAATTCAGAGAGAACCACAGGTGAGACCTCACTTCTTCAGGTAGTCATTGAACCTGTGGTACCACTTCAAACTTACCTCCATTAGATACCAACACTGTTACAAAGAGTTGGCTGCAGAGAGCAAGCTGAGGGGGAGCGTGTGCAGTACTGCAGGGCGGAGGTGACTGCTTGGTAATGCTTGATTTTTCCCTCCCCCCCCCCAAGTCAGGCATGCTGCTCTGGACCAAACCAAGCGCACAGCTAGCTCTAGAAATAATTTGGAAATCAGCTTGCAAGGAATGAGGGTGGGTGGGAAAGAAACACTGATAAGCCAGGCGAGCTGCGTCCTACGGGCCAGGAAGTGCAGGAATGAAGCAAGAACGGCCAAAACTTGAGCTGAGTTGGATCTTGCAGAAGAAATAAACCATGCAGCTAGAAAGAGAACGGGACAAAAAGGGGAAAGGCTGCAATGGGGGAGCAGGAAGGTAAGGAATGAAACGTTCCCTCTGCCTTGATGCTGTAGAGCACCTGGGCAAACACTCCTGGCTTCTGGGGTTCATCTGGGGCAGAGCTCCCTCCTGGACACTGCTTGCTTTGATTTTCTTTTGTCTGCAGCTGTGCATGAGTAAATGCAAATTCGGGGGTATAACTGTAGGCTGAGGCTTGAAATCGTCTTCGTGTGGACTTCCTCCTGATGGTGGTGTGATTGACGAACATTTAGACTCCAGAAGATGCTTCCCGCTAGGTGATATAATGGGAACAGGTGGGAATTTCGTGGCTGGGTGGTTTTTGTTGGAGATGGGAGCACTGATCGCGTGGTGCGATAGTGTGTGCCTAGTCAACCTCATGAAGCATCCTAGTGCCACTGATTTATGGAGTCTGTTGCTCCGGGCTCAGGGGAATGCATTTACACAAGGTGAGGTGACTCCATGAGAAGAGTAAACAAGTCTGTGGCTAGGAGTTTTCACCAAGAGCCTTGGTTTGGATGGCAGAGCTCCCAGCTCCCTTGGCTATTGGTTATTTTGCAGCTGAAGGATCTGTTTCCTTCCTTGTTCTTGACGAAGCGCTTTGTTTTATGCCCAGACAGATAGTTCTTAAAATGCAGAAGGTTTTCTAGCATGGGAAAACCTCTTTATTCCAAGTAACCTTTACTGATTTGTTTTATATTCAGTTTCTAAGTTACCTTAACCCTTTTCCTAAAGCAGGCCAGAGTTTGTGCTTAAACTATCTGAAGGTTTGAAAACAAACTTGTAATGTTTTATAAGTCTGGGAGAAAACCTGTGAAGTTAAGGGAAAGTGAAGGAGTTTGAAGTCATTTGGTTCAAAATTCAAATTATCTCTAGCAAATAAGACAGAAAAGCCAAGAAAGTTATGTGTCTAAAATAAAAATGCTTGGGCAGTAGAACCGGCTGTTCAAAGCACCTTATATTTGGGGGAAGGCAGCTGTGTTGAGAATGGAAGTGACCAAATTAGAGGGAAACTGATGGTGCTGGACCTTGTGTGGGTCAGGAGAGCAACCCGTGGGAAGCACGCCTGGCTCGAAGCAGGCAGTCCGTGGGAGCACAGCACAGTGCGCCACTCAGCCCCGTGGGAGTCCTCCAAAGGGAATGGTCTCTGGGCCACTGCTGGTCCATGCTGCTTCGAAAGGGGCTGTGAAGGCAGAGTGATTGGTGCTGGTTATTTTCCCCCTCCAGTATGCTAAATGTCTATGAAGAGACCTTTACATAATTTTCCAGTGCTACTTTTGGTGTCTGGAGGTGTTGCAAAGTCCACCCTGTGAGGATTGTGTGGAAGAGACATTCGAAGTCTTACCTGTGATCTCGCCCCCAGAAACATCCATGGGAAAGGCTGACAGAAACCTTTCCCTCCTAATCTTTGGCTTCACTTGCGCTTGTAAAAGTGGCAGTTAATTTGATTTTGAACTCCAGTTTTCTCAGTGTTACAGAGTGAGTTCAGATACGACCTGCTCCTAGTTTCTGTGATACACATCTTCAATCACGTTAAACACCATGGCTCCCTTACCACTTCCCCTTCCCAAGGTATCAGTTTTCTTTCTGACAATGCCTAGTTTTTCACCTGACTATGGCCATTTTACTGATTAGCATCCTCCTAGAGCCCAAGGGGAAAGGTGTGGGGACTTCTCTTCTTCGTGCAGCTCGGTGCTGCAGCTGGTGCTGATGCAGAGACTCTGGCCGGGCAAGCTGCATGTGTTTTCGTAAAGGAAACTGTCATTTAGTTGATCAACAATTCACTCAATGTATTTTGTGGCTCTGAGCTATTGTTTTTTTATTGAAAAAAAATCACCAGCTGGCTTTTAGAGAAACAGGTAGCCTGCAAAACTTGGAGGTCTCTACAACTTGGAGCAAGTATCTTACACAACGCTGAAGTGTGTGTCTGCACACACAAACCTAAAGATGACTGTCTTGACTAAATAGACGAGCTGTAAAAGGAAACAATTTGCTTGCATAAGCAATCAACCCAAATTAAAAATAATAAAAAATTCTTAGCGTTGCAAGCAATTAGGCACCATATTTTCCCAGTGGTTGCCATTTCCTGGAGGCTTATAATCCACGTCCTTAAGTAAATCTGTATTAGCTGAGAGGGTTTCAGCTACCAACAGCCAAAGACCAGAAGAGCTGCAAAATTTTGCAGCAACAGATGTGAAAAGCTCAGGACTGGGAAGTGGATAAATGACTTAATTCGGAGGAATTTAAAATGTAAAACTGGCTTAATTGGATAAAAATAATCAACGGAATAGGTATCTGCTATTTATAAATGAAATGATATACAGTTCCTTAATTGACCATAGTCTGAGTTTTCTTTAAATTGATTGTTTGCTGCTAGCTTGGGGAAAAAATGCCAACTGGAATGCGGAGGGATTAAGTTTTATTTATTTTCCTTGCTAAGAGCCATATTGTGCAATTTAAAAGGAAACGTCCTTGAAAGATGGGTTCCTCTGTAAACCGCTTCAGCCCTTGTTTGTTTTCAGATGGAAATTAATTTCTCAAAGGCCCTCCGTGTTAGAAAGTGCGTGTTGATAGGTAAAGAGAAATGAGGAATTGTAGCCTGCTAAGATACAACTTGTCCTCAAGATAAAATCTTTGCATGCGTGCGTCCATGTGTCGGGTACAGCCGATCGGATCATCTTGCCGAAAAAGAGGCCGGAAATGACCTTTATTTGCACAGGTGGCAAGAAGCAACCAGTGGGGGAAACCCAGACCAAACTGTTGAACACTGCTGGAATTGTTTGCTAGACTTCGGGCCTTGATTCCTTGAGTACTGCAGAAGATGTGGCCACGTGTGTGAGCTCCCTGGTGCAGGTGGCATGCGGGGCATTCTGCTCTGGGCGTGTTCCCCATTTTCTTCCAAAGGTTTGGAGCTGGAGAGAACAATTAAAGGCAGCTGCCGGGTCACTTTTCCCCTTGGTATGGACGAAGAAAATTAGCTGGGCTCTGGGAACTGCCTGGCCGTGATGGCAGGTGTTGGGTCTGGGGCGTTATTGTGCTGCAGTCAATGCCCCAGGATTGTTCTTGACAAGAAATACAGGTGCTATTCTTTTGGGGTTTTATTAATTGTGTGTTGATGGGGCCTGGATTGTTCCCCCTGGTTTCAGGCACAAGTGGGCTCTGTATCTATCTGAAGGAGAAGGTGGCCCTGGCTGCTTGGCATCTGCAGCAGGCTCGTGCTCCTCTGCCGGTGCTGCTGTCGGTCAGGCTGGGACCAAACCTTTCCCTGGGCAGAAACCAGCACCAAACCTGTGCTTTGCTCCTCCTGAGGATCCAGCTCTTTAACACATGTCCCAAAGATGTTTGGACCCCTGCATAAGCATCTGGATGAAATTATGTCCCATGCTTAGACTTTGCCCCTCAGGGTCCTGCGCAACAGCACTGACTCCGAGCTTCCCAAAAGCATGGGGATGGCTACAAAACCTCGTCCCAAAGTGCTGAGCTTCCTCCTTTTCAGTTACCGATATGGCTAGGCTGGGCAGGACGGAGGTGGGAGGATGGGAAAAAGGGCTACAAACCAGTGGGAGAAGTGGGGAGGTGTGGAGGCAGGCGGGGGGCACGGCGGGGCTGTGGCTACAGGCAGGGAGCGCCATGGAGGGGAGGAGAAATAGCAGTAATAAAATCCTCTATGTTTGAATTCACCAGCTCAACAGCAAGTGAAACTCTGCTCCAGCATGTTCCCCATGATGCTGGTGCTCCGTTAACAGTTCACGTCCACGAAGTGTGCTGGGAAAAACAGGATTTGCATTTAGCAGGGATGGGAGACCTGCTCTGACACTGGTATTTTTCTTTCAGCTTGAAAGAGTTTTTTTTTTTTTTCCTTAAAAGCCAGACAGCAAAGGGAAGTCTGTTCTCAGTGACAAAGCAATTAGAGGCCACGAAGCAATTTCTTTCTTTGGACCTTCCTCCAGATAAAGACTTATGTGATAGAAATAATTTGATTGGGGTCGGGATTTCTCCTGAATATAACCCAGGGGTGTTTTGAGAATTGCTGGGATGCTGGTGAAATCCCACTGGGTGCCAATCAACACTGTCCAGCTTCAATTATAGCTTCAGATAGTTCTTCCTCTTCCCTTTGCACAGGGTTTAAAGCTGAGATATGCAAACACAGGCATTGTCAAATACTCCAATGGGAGACTGCTCTGCAGCCCCTTGCATACAATATCTTTTTGCCGCCTTGCATAAATATTTTAATTGCTAATTTGCTGGTGTCATTTAACACAGATCTGGCACTTATCATTTGAATTTAAACTTGCTAAAATTGTCAATTTTCTTGGCTACCTATGTTAATAATTTAAAGGGAAAGCTCATTATTAAATTATCATGGGTAATTATTTTGTAACTAGTGTGGAAATTGTCATTTCTGCAGTCTTCAAAGATCCTAGAAGAAGCACGTGTGGATCAATATGGATCAAATCCAGGAAAGTGAAAAGGTGCACAGAAACTGAGAGTTTTGTGGGGGAAAAAGTAAGTTATGTAACTGGGAAAAAAATATTCAAGTTTAAGTTATAATTAAAATGTAGTTATACTTGCAGCCCCAAGGCCTGGCGGACTGCTGAAGCAATGTGGTGTAGTTGGAGGGTCAGGGCAACATCTTTATTTCCTTTTACTCTGGGTTTTGATTCATTCGAAGGCTGTGGCTGGGAAAGTGGTGGGCTGTGATTTGGGTGAGTGCACTTTGCAGAGCTGGACAAAATATTCTCTATTGTGCAGCAAAAGTACTGCATGCAATAAAATGTTCTGTGTGCGTGCTGCCTGCTCCTGGTGTAGGGATGCTGTGGGGCTGACCCTCGGCACGGCAGGACCAGCATGCTTTGTCCGGCACTTCCCTGGTGTATATGAGACTCCTGGAATAACGAAACAAGGTGTTTGCCTTCTTTTTAATTTTCCACCTGGAAAGTATTGAGGTCAAAAAAAAAAAAAAAGTGAGCCCACTGCTTACAAATGCCAAGGTCCGAACCGTTGGCGCAGAGCGAAGCACCGGCTTCCCAGCTTGCAGGCGGTGCCCCCAGATGGCTGCACGGCGCCCGAGGTGAGCAGTAGCACTCACAGAGCAGGAGCAGGGCTGTTGGCAGCAGACCATGCTATTCCCGGATGATGCCAAAACTTTTGGATCTGCCTTTGGAGGCAGGATGCCAGGTGGTGGTCAGTGCTCCAGCCTCTGGCTGAGTCCCAGTCCCTCAGGATTTCCAGTGGCTGTGCTGCTGACTTCAGTGAGTGAGTGCTGAGCTCTACCGGGCAGAAAAAGCCCTGCTCCTGTCCTGCAAAACATGTGGAGATTTTTCACCAGATTTTTCATTCCTTTAGCTGCTGGTGATCACACTGCAGCCATCGCTCGGTTGCTGGCACAGGCACGGTCCCCCCTGTGCCCCAGCCCAGCAGCTGCCTCTGTCTCTTATGCAGAAGTGTGTTGTGCTTTGGCACTGACATGGTTGTCATAGACCTAATTCCCCCCAGAAGGATGCTTTGAGTTGCGAGGGGTGATGCGGCGGTAAGGGATACCAGCAAGCCTGTCCCCAGCCTTCCCCAGTTTCTCAGCACCCTGCTGCGGGTTCGGCAGCCTGTGGCAAAAGCGCAGTGAAGTCAAACCCCCTCCCTGCTCCCACCAGATGGCTCTCATGCTTTTAAAATTTTTCTCTAAGCGGCTGGAAAGCGCTCTGCAAGCACCTGGTGACTTTGCAAGGGATGTGAGTCTTCCCTTACCCCTTTATTTCTGAATGTGCAGCGCGGCCCCCCGGGCTGTGCCAGCACCTCGTGGGTGCTCCCCCTGTCTCTGGTGGTGGTGCCCCTCTTTGCTAGGTCGAGCCTTGAAAGCAGGGTGCTGGTGGGTGTCAGGAGGGTGCAGAACCTGTCGTGGAGTTGTTGTGGGGCTGCCCCTCGCACACGTGTGCTACAGACCTTGTCCGGTGCGTGCACCTGGTCCTGTGCTGCTTTGGAAGCAGGCTGGGCTCAGCAGGGCGGGCAGCTGGCTCTTGGTCACACACCAGCCCCCTGTCTTCGCCTGTCAGCAGCTTCCCAATTCTGCCAATGCTTTAGGCTTTCTCAGAGCACGGGATGGTTTGGAAGGTACAGAATTAGGCAATAACTTATTTTTCTGTTGGATCAGTTTGTCTCAAAAAAAAAAAAAAAAGACATTTAGTAACTTACCCATTACTTTTGACATTTGTGTTTCAACTTTGGTAGTGTTATAATATTGAGAAATCCAGACAGCTTTTCAGCTTGCAAAACTGTGAATTTCTCAGTTTTGGCACTAGTTAAAACCACTTCTTGATCCTGGATTTCCTAATGTTTGCATCTTCCTCTATATGCCAGGATCATTTTCCCTTGGAGAACAATACCGGATTTGGCTCTCTTGCACCGTACTGTTACTGGGGGAGTTCAGTGCATTAAATAGTAGATTTGTTTTTGTGCAGAAAGGTTCGGCCCAGACATCAGTGCTGTAAGCTTTTCCATCTGCATGCCCCCACCCTGACCTTGATCTACCGTAGGGCTGCAGAGGGCTCAGTCGTGCTCCACCGTTGCAGGCTTTGCTATCGAGATTAGCATTAACTTGTTGAAGGGTTTTTCTACTGATAAATTGATTGAGACCCATATTTTAATCTCACATCATCAAACATTCATAAGATACTCTTGGTCATTACTGACAGAGCCAGATTTGAACCAGTGACCTAGCAGTAAAAGGTCCCATTAGCAATTTCCTTAAACTGTCAAGTCATTGCATAACACAAATGAAATGCAACGGGAAATTTTTGTCCACAGGTGAAAGCAGCAGCTTCTGTCTGATTTTTATTTACTAATGACTGTGTTACCAAAACAGTTTTAAACCGTTTGTGCTCTCACATAATCCAGCAATGCAGGGCAATACAGAAGCAGAGCATGTCACTCACAGGGCAGCTTGTCCTCTGGCAGCACCATGTGAAATCAACCTCGTTGTTCACTGGTCACTGTCCTTGCTCAGGACGTCCCAGTGGCACGCTGCATCCTCCTGCCCCATGCAGCATGCACACCCTATGCCAAAAGCAGCAGCAGAGGAGATCGACAGTCATTAGAAAAGCTTCTCTGGCTCATGTTGCGCTGCACTGTCCTTTTACCAGCAATTTTTATATCCAAGTTCTTTCTCTCTTTACAGAATCATTTGAAGAAATAATGCGTGGAAAAAAAAAATTACCTCCGGCAGTCATGTTATAATGGTTCTTGTGCTGATAGCCCTTTGGGAACAGTGGCAGCAGCGGGGTAAGTATATATGACATCTTTGTAGTGATAAAGAAACAAATAAATGTTCCCATTAACACTCCATCAGGTCAACAGCTATTCCAGACCAACATGATGTTAGAAGAACCGGTTTGATTCATATCATCTAAGACACACTTCTCTTGCAACATATCTTCTGGAAGGCACATAAAACAGAGGTCCTGCTCGAACCAGGTGGAGTCATTAAAGAATCAGGGAACTTTTTACAAGTTGCTTGAAATGCCCTGGCTAGAATCCAGCTCCGGTTTTGTTGCCGTGTCTGTTTAACAGTTCCTTCATCACACCATGACAATGACTGTGTTTCAGGGCTGGAGGAAGTAATTTCTCCATACATCGTTTATAACACATTTTGGGAGGCTTCTGAATGCTTCCTAAGCCCTGCAGTGAGATCAGTGGGATGTGAGCCTTACCATAACAATCTGCTCGGGAAGCACGAGCAGCATTTGTATATCATCCATAATGAATGGGTGTGCATATGGAACGAATACACAGATGCCTGCTCACACAGGCTACTCTTTTCCTATGGAAGTCACGGGGAGTTGTGCTTGAATAAGGACTACAATGTCTTGTTCCCTCTGCAAATGGTACGTAGTGAAGAACGCCTTCCAAAAGATCTCTGGTCAGTGTTTAAGCCTGTTTTAGTTCTGACGAAATGCAGACTTGGAAATAGTTACACACTTTGTAACTAACACGGGATAACGCAGCATTCCTAAAGGAAGTGGTGCATCCTCCCCATGCCATAGGTGCTGTCTGGTTGTCTCTTTACCAGAACAACTTTTTTATTTTTATTTTTTTAACTTTTTCTCACAGGCTGAGTATTTTTGAGATAAGTTCCTGAGAAGGAGCATCGGAAGCCCAGGTGGATGTCTTTGGTCTGTGTTAACTCACAGAGATCCCAAACCGGCGAAACCAAGGAAATTCCCTGTTCTAAATTGGCAAAGCAGGAACTTGAACTTTGAGTTGTCTAAAGCCCAGGAAAGCACACAGATAAGTGAGTACCTCTTTTTATCTTAAACTTCTTTGCAACCAAGGTGCTTCTATGCTCTAGTCTGGCAAAATCTCGCTAGTTGTGGATGTGCATCCAGCTCCAGGCAAAATGTCTGAGCCCAGATGATGAACTCGGTTCTGCTCCTGCAGAATTCATGAGGCCTCTTGATGTTAACATGGACTCCAGAGAAAACAGGTTTCAAAATGGTCAGAACAAAACGAGCAGCCGAATTCTGAGCCACCAAGTCCTACAAATAATGAACTTAATGCCTGCCAAGCCAGCAAGTTCACATGTCTCTCCTCCCTCCCCTATGTGAAGGAGGATTCTAAGATTTTGGAGTAGATGGCTCAAAAGGGCTTGTGTACCTTTAAGGTCAAAATCCCAAAATGTAAAGTTCTCAGATTATGTAAGTGTTTAGAAGCAGATATAGATCCCTGAATCACTGCAAGACTTTTGGTAATAATCAGCCTTGATTCAGTAAAGCAAGTGACAACTTTGGGAGTTGTTTAAATCCATTCTGTGTTGAAACTCCTCCTCTCAGAGGCAGCGAGTGAATACCTCTGGCTTTCTCCCTTACCTGCTGAGTGGGAGATGTGCACTTGCATCCCCCTGGGGTCGCTAGCAGCTGATTCGATGTTTAAACACGTTGCCGAACTGACGATAGAGAAATCACGGCAAAACTTCTGTGCGATAAAATAACAGTAGTATGTCCCGTGCCTGCCAGAACAAGCGAATAAATAGAAGCTTGCATTAAATCTATTGCAAGCTGGGGTGAGTGCTGCACGGAACCCCCCCTCCGCAGCTCCTAGCGGCCCGGGGCGGGGGGGGGCTCTCCCTTTGCGGGGACCCTTTGCAGTTCTGGCCCTAACCCGGCTGCCCGGTTGGATTTTGGGGAGGGAAGAGCCCCAGCCGCCTCCTCCCGGAGCTCACGGCACCGGGTCCCCGCAGCCGCCGGCGGGAGCCCCCCCTTGGCCGCCAGGTGGCGCCGTGACCCCGCGGCGCGGCGCCCCTGGTCCCGTTCTCACCCCCCCCCCGGTAGGACTTGGGGGCGCTGGGGGCAGCGGGGGGCTGTCCCCGGTACAGTGAGTGGCTGGGGGCTCCCCCCTCTGCCCCGTCGGGGCTGCAAGGCTCTTCTCGCCGCCTCCCCATCCCGGGCGGCTGTGGGGGACAGCGGGAGGGGCTGAGCTCTTGGGGGCTCTCCCTGTCAACCCCCGTCCTGTCCCGTCCTGGTTGTGGTGAGACCCCCCCAGAAAGGGTCTGCTCTGCTGGGGTCTTCCGGAGGCCTGGCATCACCCTGGGGTCCCACACCCCCACCCTGAGGTGTCCCCCCCCCCCCAGCAAATGCTTCCCCTAATGCCCAGCTGCTTCCCACCCATATGGGTTAACGGGCCTGGGGGGAGAGTCCCAGTGCCCCCATCGCAGCCAGGGACACCCCGGGGCGTCCCCAGTCCCCAAGGGGCAGGGGGGGCGGCAGGAGGAAGCTCCTGGATGCAGCATTTCCATCCATGTCTTCTGCTCCTGCTTCACAGCACCCAGGGTCAAGGTGAGCTCTTGGCACTCTTCTGTCTGGTCCTGGAGGCACCTAGGCTTCTTCCCACTCATAGAGTGAGCAGAGCATTGTAACCCAGCCCTCAGTCCCCTGAGTCTTTTTCTTTCCTTCTCAGGAGAAAGGCAGGAAAGAGGAATGAAAGGCCCCAGGTAGCTGAACGGTGCCCTCACCTGCTGGGGGCAGGCACTGGGTTGGTCTGTGCCTGCAAAGGTCACAACAGGACCGTGGCTGGAAGAAAAACACTCAGGCAAAGCATCTCTGCTGGGAGGATGCAAGCAAACAGTTCCCGAGTCCCTTTCTCCTCCAAACCAGCAGAAAGTGCGGGTAAGTGCTCAGCCCCTGGTGCTCTGCTGTCCTCAGTCCCACTCTGAAGCCAGAGGCTGCTTCTCCCTTATGCCCCCATCAGCATAGATCCATGCTCACCCTTCTCCTGCCAAGGGCAGGAAGGCACACGGTCCCTTAGGGGTGCCCTGTCTGGCTGTGAGGGCCAGGAGGAGGGAGCTGAAGGCTTTTCTGTCAGCAGTTCCCATTTCCAACCCCTCCTTCCCCCCTCAGGGCCTGCTTGAGGTGCCGGGGCAGTGGGAGCAGGTGGGGGACACACCCTGGGTATGCTCAAGGGGCCTTGGGCCCACTTGGGAATGGGGTCAGGAGGGGGAGAGGCCTCTCCCCACACAGAAGCCTCCTGTGCTCTGGGACCTCTGTCTCCAACCTCACAGGGCTCATGTGTGTCCTCCGGCATGCAGCCTCCTTCCACGGCCCCCTCCTTCAAAGGCCTCTCTGTTATCTGCCACAACTGGGGGCACCGCGACCACCTCCCCTCCTGGCTCTGTTTTTAAGCCCCTCATGCTGTTGCTGTGAGGTTGTATCTCATGGGTTTGTGTTGTGGAGATGAAACCCACAGCTTGACCAGGTTGCTCGTTTTGGGAGCAAAGCCTTTACCCACCCCTGGGAGCAAATGGCAGCCTGCGAGTCTGTGTGTTTTATTCCGTGCTGTGCCTCGAGAGCTCAGTGTGGGGCTGCAGGAAGCCTCTCTGTGCCATGCCATGCCGTGACAGGGCTTCCTTCTGAACACTTAGGTTTGAGGTCCCAACTAGCCATGCCAGGAACCCCCCATGGCACGTGGCTGCCTCCTCCCACTCGGTTTGCTGTACAAAGGGAAGGACAAGCCCAGCTACCCACCTGAGCCTGGCCCATGGCATGAGGCGGGCTTAGTCCGGCCCCTGTGGGGAAAGTGAGAGCTGAATGCAGCCAGGAATCCTTTAAAATAATGCCCTGGTACACAGTGGTTGGCCTCGGTGGGGTGGATGGAGAACAGAAGTCTCATCGCCTGCCACCAGCCCCCCCCCCCTTTTTTTTTCTTTTCCCAAAGTCCTGACTTTCTCACCCTCTCCTCGTTTCAGCTCTGCTTTTCTTTCACACTTCCCCTGTGGGGGTCGAGCCAGTGTTTAACCCTTTCGTCCTTGCAGCAATTAGTTAGTGGCTGTGAGACCGCCCGTGAGGCGTTTCCCCAGCCCAGTGCCCTAACGTTGGACACAGAGGCACATGTGAGGAAGAAAGTAACGAGGAACTTGTCACTCCTGGTGTGGCCGTCCCTGCCCCGCAGAGGTGCCCTCAGCCTGCTGCTGGGATGCTGCTCCCTGCACAGCCAGGAGAAGGCATGGAACTGGTCCCCCGATCCCCCGAACAGATTTGGAGGGCAGAATCTGCCAACTGCTCGGTCTGTTGATTCAAATGCATAATTCCTCCCTCGGCAGATCCCTGCCCTGGGAAAGGAGCAATCCGTGCAGGTGCAAGTAGCTTTTAATTGCAAAATGTATCTCACCACGGAGGCATTTAGGCTGGATATGATACAACTGATAGGGCAGCAGCCTGCAGAAGCCCAATAAGCCAGAGCACTGCAGGGGCCAAACTGCTCCTATGCAATACCTATGGCGTAAATATCCGTGTCTGCCTGGCTGGCTGTGTTCTTCCACCTATCCCTGGGCTGTACCACAGTCGGATTATGTGAAAATTCAAATATCAGCTGCAGGGAACTTGAAAACTTGCTTTCTGTGGCAGTTCATGCATGAGAATGTGGCATATTTCGGATGCGAGTGTTTTGTGAGCGGACTCACCTACAGCAGAGGATCAGGCACAGTTTTTAGTGTCAGTGTGGTGCTGGCAGGTGCTGGGTGCCTGCTTTTGAGCCGGAGCTCGTGGGGCGAGGTTTAGTGCCCCTTGCCCACCAGGTGATGTACAGGCAACTGGAAATGGGTCCTACAGGGCTATCGGGGCGCCTATGGGGATGTGTACCAGTGTCTATAGCGCCTTGTAGCCGGGCTGCCTGTCCTGGGAGGCAGCTCCGAGACCCTTAGCTATGCTGAGCACAGCCTGGACAGGGATGGCAGCAGCAGTGGCATCCCCCCATTTCCTCCCCTCAGTCCCATTCTGCTCCCCAGCAGCATCACCAGCACCTTAGGGGGTCAAAGGGGGCAGCAGGCAAAGGCAAAGCTCAGACCTAACCCGAACAACTCACAGACTACCCACCCCAAAGCGGGGCTGGGGGCGTCCCACTCCCATCTCCTCCAGGTGACACTGCCGGGGGGGGTGGGCGAGCAGGGATTTTTACCTTATCGCTTGCTCCAGCACCGCACAGGGCTGTGCCGGGGGAGGCGGCACAGCGAGCTCCCTTCCACGGCGAGACCCGCGTGGGCGGCGCCCCCCCCCCCGCGGCAGCAGCCACCCGCCGGGGGAGCGGCTCCGAAGCGAACCGAGGGGGCACCGGGGGGTCGTGCGGGGACCCCTGCCGAGAGGTGCGGGCAAGGCAGCGCGGGCAGGGCTGCCTTTTATTATTATTATTGTTGTTATGATGATGATTATTTTCTTGTTTCCCTTAGGAGAACAAACCACCTCCAAGCGCACTTTTCCCCCGAGCCGTCCCGTTGGGAAGCGGTGCGCTCCCATCGCGCCCTGCCCGGGGACGGAGACAGGGAGAGGGATGGCCGATGGGGGGGGATGCGGAGGGGCCGGGGAGGGGCGGTTTGCAGCTGGGGAAGGTGCCGGGGCAGGGGACGGGGGTGCCCCGGGGGGGGCCGCTCCGTGCCTCGCTCGGGCACCGCCGGCTTTGGGCGGGGGGTCCCGGGGTGGGGGGCAGTGGGGGGGGGGGGCTGTGTCCCTCCTGTGTGTCCCCCCCGACCCCCCCCGGGTGTCCCAGCGCCGGTACCCGGCAGCGGGGGGGGCCCGGCCGGCAGCGCCGCCGCCTCCTCGCTGAACAAAGGCGCGATCGCGTCTGTGTTAATTACGCCCCCCCCCCCCCGGGGGTGGGGGGGGTGGGGGGGGCGCGGGGCAACTTTCCCCCGGGCCGTGCGGGCTGGGCGGGAGGGGGCGTGGCTATGCTAACGAAGGGGGGCGTGTCCTCGCCCCCGCGGCTGCACCTCGCGGGCGGCCATTGGTTGAAGGGAAAGGGAGGGAGGGCGGAGAGGTGACGCGATGCAAATGAGGAGGGGGCGTGTCTCCCCCAGGCCCCGCCCCCCGGGCGCCGGGGCTGCGGGGCTCGTGTCGGGCGGCGGGGCCAGTCAAAGTGGCTCCCATAGGGAGAGGCGGCGGGTCCGGGCCGGCGCTGCGGGAGAGGGAGGGAGGGGGCGCGGGCACCGGGAGCCCCAGGGTCTCCCTCCGTCCGTCCGTCCGTCCGTCCGTGCCGCCGCGGGTGCGCCCCTCTCGCTCCCTTCCCGGCGTGCGCCCGGCTCCGGCAAGTCGCTTCCTGCGCTGCTGAAGGAGGGAGGAGAGAGCGCTTCGGCTGGGAGAGAAGAGAAGAAAAGAGGGAGAAAAGAAAGAAAGAAAAGAGAGAGGGGGAAAGGAGAGGGAGAGAGAGGGGGGGAAAACTTGCCTCTCTTGTCACTGGAAAATGACACTTGATGTAGCAGAGCCTGCCGCAGCTCCCGTCCGTCCTATTGTTTCTTAAACTGCCAGCCGAGATTTTTTTTTCTTTTTTTTTTTTTTTTCCTCTTTGCCTGCTGCCATCCGAGGGGTGTCTTCATACAAAAGGGACTTCAAGTACTCCTCCGGCTTGTGAGCGCTGCAGCCAGCCCCCAGCACCCCGCAAGCCCCTCCAAGCACCCAAACAAACTGCACACGCAGCAAACAGCAGCAACAAAACCGGGCTCTGATTGCCTCTGGATTTTTTTTTTTTAAATGTGCGTGCCTGTGTTTGCTTTCTCTGACTTGCTTTGATTCCCGAGATCAGCTGCAGAGAGAGAAAGAGAGAGAGAAACAAAAACACACATAACAGTCCGCCTGGCGATTTCATCACTATATATATATATATTTTTTTTTTTTCGAGTAAAGAAGGAAGATTTGCGCTCTTGTTTCTGATTCATGTTTGGGATTCAGGAAAGCATCCAGCGGAGTGGGAGCAGCATGAAGGAAGAGCCCCTCGGCGCGGGGATGAACGCGGTGCGGACGTGGATGCAGGGAGCCGGCGTCCTGGACGCCAGCACGGCCGCTCAGAGGTAGGCAGGCTCCGCGCCCGCGCCCCGCTCCGCACCCCGGGGCTCCTGCAGCGCTGCTTCCCCCGGGCATCGCCTTTCCCCCCCCCCCAGCACCACCAAAAAGCCGGCTCCGGAGCTCTGCTGCCAGCAGGGAGTCGCGCGTAGATGCGGCCAGTTAAATGTTTCTCCCTCTCGTCCCGTAGGAAAGACATTTTTATTAAAAAAAAAGAAAATCAGCATCGTAACAATAAGGGAAGCGGTGAGTCCTGCTAGGTAGGGATAGATAGGTTTTAATCTCTCGAGCCTCTTGTGTTCGCGCGGAGGAAGGAGTTTTCAAAACTATGTTTGCTGCTGATTTAGTCTTAAGATCTCCAAATGACACTTTCCTCCTCCGATAAGCCCCGAGTTGTGCACGAATGTCTCCAAAATATATTTCTTTACTTCTCTTTCTTATCCTCGTCAGCATCAGCAGCTTCCCTCCTTTTCCCCCGATAAGCGGGGAGTTTTGCGAAGCTTTCTCGAGGAGAAATTAAATTCGAAGCCTCTTTGTAAAACCACTGCCACTTATCTTAGATTTCTAAAAAAGAAATCCCTTCAACCGGGAGGTGGATTTGGCGGAGCTGCACCCAGCCTCGCCTTCTCTCTCGTTTCTCCTTCTCCCCATCCTCTTCCCCGGGAAAAATAAAAACCGATGCCGGAATCGCAGCCTGAGCCCTGGAGCCGGCAGCAGCCCAGAAGTTTGGTGTTGACATCTCCCGGTGTCTCCCACCTCGCCCCGCACCCCTCCCTTTGGAGCCCTCTAAGGAAGGGAAAGTTGTGCAGGGACAACCCTGAAATATTTCAAGTTGTCTCCTCGGCTGCCCTCGCGGTGTTTACCCACCACTCCGGCGAGGGGAGGAAAGGCTCAGCAGGACTGAAACTGAAAGATAAGGCACATGGGCGCTCCGGTGACAGCTTCGAGCCGACTTTGAGAAGTGGCAGGAGCATGCCGCTCCGCGGGGCAACGCACCGCCGGGGCTGAGCGCTCCCCGCCATGCAGGGCCGGCTGCGAGCTGCCACGGCCCCCGGGGAGGGTTGGTGGGTGCCGGCTGGGGGTGCCGGGGGCGCTGCTCGGGGCTCCGGGCTGCCCGCAGGGCGGGATGGGGTCGGGGCCGTGCCGCGCTCCCGGCCCCGCGGGGCTCCGACGTGGCCGCGCTGGAGCATCACTTTGCCCCGGCCCGGAGGGAAGAGCCCTGGGGGGGTCAGGGAGGGATGCTCGGTCGCCGGGGGAACCCAAGGGGGTCCCGCAGGGCCCCTGCGGGGGAAGGCAATGGGCCGGGAGCGGGCCGGGGGGCGTGAGGCCGCGCCGTCGGGGCTGCCGCTAACCCGGCTCTTTGTGGTCCCAGCGGAGTGGGTCTGGCCCGGGCTCACTTCGAGAAGCAGCCTCCTTCCAACCTGAGGAAATCCAACTTTTTCCACTTCGTCCTGGCTCTGTACGACCGGCAGGGGCAGCCCGTGGAGATCGAGCGCACCGCCTTCGTGGGCTTCGTGGAGAAGGAGAAGGTGAGTAGCCCGGGGCCCCGTGGGGAGCCGGCCGCCTCTCCCGGGCCCTCCCCGTTCCTTTCCCCCGGGGCCTCGGCACCGGCTCGTCCCGGGAGCCTCCGCCGCCTCCCGGTCGCCTCGCTCTCCCCTCGGCCCAGAGGGCAGCCTGGGGGGAGTCTTCTCTTATCTCCCCATGTGCCCGGGGCAGGGGAAGGAGCCGAGAGCTGCCTCGTCCAGCCCCGGGGCTGCCCGGCACCCAAGCGCTGGTGAAACTTCCCGCGATGTATTTATTATTTCTCTCCCCCCCTTTCCCCATCTCCCCTGTCTTCTTCGAATTCAGGAAGCCAACAGCGAAAAGACCAACAACGGGATCCACTACCGCCTGCAGCTGCTCTACAGCAACGGTAAGGGCTGGGAGCCCCCGGGGGCAGCCCCAACACCGCCACCTCGGGGAACCCGGGCTGCAAAACCCCACGGGGACCCGGGGAGCCGCCGTCCCGGCTCCCTCCGCTCCGCGCATCCCTGCTCCCTGTGCCCGGCTGGGGCGGGGGGCTCCGGCCGGGACCCCCGACGGCTCCGAGCCCTCGGGCGAGCCCCGGAGCGGTCCCACCGCCGCCGGCCGGCTCCGCTCCTCACTCCTCTGCCTTGTTTCAGGGATCAGGACGGAGCAGGATTTCTACGTTCGCCTCATCGACTCCATGACCAAGCAGGTGGGTGCTGCGGGGGCGGCCGGCGGGGCTCGGCGGGGCGGCCCGAGGAGGCGAAAAACCCTCCCCCGGTGCTGAGCGGTGCGGAGCGGCTCCTCCCTGGATTGTAAAGGGGCTGCCCGAGCTCCCCGCTCCGCACCCGAGCAGCGCCGGGGGTTTTAGGGCCGGGCTGGGGGGGGGCCCGACCCCGACGGCGGGGCTGCGGGGCAGGCGAGGAGAGTCCCCGCGGGGAGCAGCCCGGAGCCGGGCTGTGGGGGAAGCTCCGCAAAAAAAAAACCCTGGCGGCTCTCCAGCCGGCCCGAGCCGGGGGCTGTTTAGCCGCTTAATTGTCAGAATTAACCTCCCGGCCCCCCCTCCCCTTTCCCCAGCCCACCAAGCGCTGGGAGCACAAGCCGCTGCTCGGACGCCAGGGCTCGGATTTGCCTTTGCTTCAGTTGCGCTGGGGCTCGGGTGTAAAGGAGGAGCGATGAGATCGGGGCGGATTTGCATGTCGGAAGAGCCCCCCGAAAAGCTGCGCGGGGAGCGGCGAGCGCCTTGGGCGGCTTCGAGCAGGGCTGTAGGGCAGCAGTGCTTGTAAATGGATTAACCCGAATTTGGAGCTTGCTCTTTAGCTTTCCAGAGTAATAACGTGCGCGTCTACCTGTAAAAAACCCCACACTTTTCGGTATGAAAGCAGGGTTTTTACAAAGGGACTGTCTGAACAAATCGATTCTCCCTTTTTTAAAAAAACGTTGCTCTAGCTTTCCCTTCTGCTTCAGTCAGAATCTTTTTGCCTTGTAATGCATTTCTTTTAAATAGTGGGGACGTTTTTAAACCCTTTTATCCTTAAGATGTGTTGTTTTCCTAAATCTGTTTTGCTTGTAAAAAAAAATTTCTCAAATTTTATTTCATCTAAGAAAAAGGAAAACAATAAGCTTTTTTTTTTTTTTTTTCACCGATACAAAGTAAATCTCTATGTTCAAACCCAGTTGTCTGCAGGGGAAAAAAACTCCTGGCTTCTGCTTGGGTTTCTTTTTCTACAGCAAAACGTAAAGCTCCAAGGGCTAAGTTTGTTTTAGAAAACTCTCTTTGATGGTCCCAAAACATCTTTTCCTGCTATTGAAGACCGTCTTTCAACAGAGAGGGGAAAAAAAGTAGGGGGGGGGGAAACTTGGATGAATTTTACTGGACAATCCACTATGCATCTGAACTCTGTTAAACCATACACTTCCAAACAGAGCCCATTCCCTGTAGGAATTAAAACAGCAGCAATAAACCCTTTTCCACAGCAAGCCTTGGAAAGTGTTTGCTGCCGTTCCTTGTTTTTCAGGCACGGATAGGTTAGTTTGTCTTAAAAGTAACAAAATCTTTCTGATATGTGAACTCTCTTTAGTTCTTTTGGAGCTTGGGTATTTCACTGCAGACCATATGAGAGAGACCATCAATAAATATTATCTTTAAATAGCTTTCCTATCATTACGGAAATGCAAAAGCCTCTGTTCATAATCCTGTTGAAAACAGATCCCTGAACTCACGTAGAGCAATGGTTTCAAAATAATTTTCTTAACAAAGGCATCTTGCATATGAAGAGTTCATCCTAAGGCACTGTTTGACCTCTTGGTCTCTCATTATTATCAAGTCATCAGAGGGTCTTTGGAGAGAAAGGGGGAAAGAAACCCTGAGATACAGTTTATTTGTAAAACATACCATGTAGCTTTAAAGCACATTCACAATGAAAAAAAAATCTGATTTCAGGAAGTCTTACAAAAACAAAGTTAGTACAAATTAAAGATTTTGGGTAAAGTGTAAGGGAGTTGAGAAGCGAGGATTTGAGAACAAAAGCTCTCTGAACTTATATTAGAAAGCAGGGAGCGAAGGGATGTTTTAAACAAACATTAGTTTCACAAATATAATTTCTTTAGGCATGTCTATAATTGCTTGTGAAAAATAGGGCATTTTCATGTCAAAACTGTGACATGTGCCTGTCCGTATTTTTTGGGGAGCCAGGGGCTAAAATCCCCTCCTGTCTTCTTTTTTTTTTTTTTTTTCTTTCTTTCTTTTTTAAAAGTGAAATTATTTCAGAGTTGTGATCGCTTCGGTTACTGAATGCTTATTAGGAAGTGAAGTACAACACATGACAGAAGCTCACCCAAATGTTGAATGTATCATTTATATTTTACGACAGTGAATTATATAGAAGAATCTCAAGTAACTTTCAAATCATCAAACTGTAATTAAATATTGCAAAGACTGTCTGAAAATTCTTTAATTTTTAATGAAAGTTAAATATATATTGTCAGCCTAGTTGAAGGTGTAGTATTTTAGTTCATGACGCTCAGAACAAATTGGATAATGAAATGATTACTTTTAAATGAAACTGTTGCAGAAGCATACATGTTTCAGCTGGCAAGTAGCTTCTCAATACTCACACACGCACATTCACACACTCAATAATTGTGAATTCCCAGACTGAAATTACAGCTACTCTGAGGTTTTTGGTGGCAAATTAAAAATCCCACAGAAGCAAAGCTTGAATGAGTTAGGTTCCCCAGATCGTACAGGAAAGTATCTGTGGCTCTTTCCTTATAGTATGCATATATATATATATATATATGGACATATCAGATTTAACTATATTCTCTTTGTCTCACAATTATAAATTGCAAAGTTTTGCACAGCTGCGGATTATTACGTTAGGTAAGATAAAATAAAATCTATTCTGCAAATCAGACCTAGCTTTCTCTGTGTTGGACCACTCGTAGATTTAACTTAAATGTCCCATTAGCAGCATGCATTATATCAGCAGGTAGACAGGCAGGGCTGCACTGTGCTGGATGCTGTGTGTGTAATAAATAGTAGATATTCCTTGTTCTATGGAGTTCTTGATCTGAATAAATCAGGATTTATCATTGTTCGTGTGGCTATGCCCAACTAAGAAACTAATCCACGAGCCTTGCCATAGGTGTAGCACGGGGAGGGCTGTGTGCTGCCGCCTGTGTACGTTTTCTCCCGGCTGCGATGCACTATGGGAAGCGGGGCTGGGTAGTGGCGTTACTGAACTAACCACAAATTTTGTCACCGACTACATCCCAGGGCAGGTCTAGGGTGTAGGTATTAACTATGCATGCGCTCCCTCAAAACACGAGCTTTTGTTGCATGCGTGCTCCTTGGTGGTCTGGGCTGTGGGACTTCTGAACGGGAAACTCGGGCAGGACTGGGCTCAAAATGCATTGTTTCCAGTTATATTCTGGGTAACGTGCTTGGCCTTTGGTGGTGGCCCCAGAGAAGTGCTGGGTACGATGGTAATTGCCTGCCTTTGAGGAGTCTTGCTCTGACTCTAAAATGCATGCCCGTCATTTTAAAATTGTAAATACTGTGCATAAATCGTTTATGTTGGGGGAAGTTCTCTTCAGTTAGGGTAACAACACTCAGCGTCAATGCTGTCTTAATTAAATTTTCTTTTATGTTATCTTGGCACCTCATTTTATGTTGGGTTCACATTCCTAATGCGTTCAAAACCCCGTAGGATCCCAAACTTTATAGCTGTTGCTATCCGTAAACCGGCAGCTTCTACTGCAGTAGGTCTGGCGTTAACAATGATGCATTTTGAAATTGCCTGCAAAATGTGAAATATGTCTGCTCAAATAAAAGCAGAGTTTTTAGGCAAGTCTGAGGATTTTAATATATTTACAGAGAAGAGATGCCTTCCACTTCTTCAGCTGTATTTTCATAAAGTTGAGATATTTCACTATTAGGAAAGATGGAGGAAATAAATCTGACATACTTGTTCCCCACCCATTTTTCCTTCAGCCTTTCTCATTCATAAGATATAACGGATGGTAATATGGCTCAGGCATCTTAAAAATCATAAGTTTTGCAAGATAGTTATTGTCTATTGTTGAGAACCCTCATGAGTCAAAAATCCTTCCTTCAGACTTGAGCTCTGTTTATGTTTTGCTTTTTTTTCAGTACTGTAACTCTGGATGCAAATGGTTTTTCTGTTGTTTTCACTATGATATTCTCTGATGTATGCAGATATTTGATCAGCTCTCTATTCTGTGCATAGCCTGGCCCTTCTCTGGCAGCTACACGCATGGGAAAAAAATGTTATCAATAAGTTCAGAGGAGCCTCAGCAGACTCAGAGAAATTTCACGCAAACATAAAACAAAACCTAACCCCTGTGACGGGGAAAGTTTACATTGCGCCAGATTTTAGCAGCTTTCTTGTTCCTTTGGTGAGATGTCAGAAGCGCAGGTGATTTTAATTTTCTTGTACAGAGAGGAATGGAGAAGTTTGGAATTTGCATGCATGATCAGGACCTGTGTTTGGGAAAATGTAAACTCATCACAGTGGAAAATGTGTTGTTTGGAGTCTGAGGGTGAAAACAAAGCTGAGGATTTTGGAGAGACTGCCTGAGCCAGATGGCCTGGTGCATTCCCAGTCTGGCAGCCCAACTGCTCCCTCCTGTATAATATACAGCCATTTGTTCTGGGATATTTACGCTAGAGCTGTTTCCATGTGAATGTTTGAAAACCATTAAAAATGAACATATTAGGAGAGATAAATTTATTTAATTTGTGTGAATACGTCGATAAGCAGGCTGTGTATCAAAGGCAGGGGGAGACCGGATAAAATAATTAGATGCTACTGAATTGTGCGCTGAGACGCAGCACGAACTAAATGTCCTCTCCTGGGGACCCAGTGCTGTGCTGCTTGTCCGGCGTAAACCGTACTGGGAAGAGTAGAAATTCTGCCTGGGCGAGGAGTGAAAAACTTGGGTAATTAGGGGTTAAGCACTCGAAGCCAAATAAATGCAATGCACTGAATTTGCAGCGTTCTCTGTGTAGATATATAGCGGATACAAGCCTAATCCTCGCTGGGTGAAATCCTGGCCCATCTGAAGTCAATTGCAAAACTCCTATTGAATTCGGTGGGGCCAGGATTTTATTTTCTCTCTGTGTGTATGTCTGTATACGTCACTGCAAATCATTTTAGTTCTGTTTTGAAAAGACCCTCATTCTAATGAGTGTTTTTTTTTCCTCCTTTATTTCAGTAAAGGAGATAGTTTGTTTTGCGAAACAGATGAGGAATTTGAAAGCGAGTGGATTTAGATGCGTGCTGGTGATTTCTCTCATTCTCTCCCTCTTTTAAAATCAAGGCTGTGACATAACTGAATACTATAATGGCCATGAGCTCAGTCCTTCAAGCTTGTTTCTCATCCAGCTCAGAGAGCAGGATTGCCTGACTGGCAACTTGACGCTACGAGGCGATTCTGCCCACAGTTGTACCAGCATAAATCTGGATTTATTCAGGAATAGCTAAGGATGGAATCTGCCTTTATATTTTTCCAACTTACTCATCAACTATTTTACTGCTTTATCCTGCCATCTTTACTTGCAAAAAACCGGTTTAAATGAGAACTGTAGTCTTGGCTTTTATATTACCCCCCTCCCCTTTATTTTATTTTTTATGAACTCTCACTGAAAAGTTTTTCAAATTGTTGGATGCACTTGTCTAGAAATGACTGGGATGTGCTCAATTTAGTAATTTTTATGTGTTGGCAAGTAGTGAATTGCATTTGATTTAACTTTTTTTTTTTTTAATGCAGTTTTATTTAAATGGAAGTGAGGAGTCTTATATTTCAACATTAGTTTTTCAGGGCCTGATTTTGAAATCCATTTGTGCATGAGCGATCGTTACTCACTGGGGCTTCTTGTAGAAAGGTTACTTATGTGAGTAATGGTTTACAAATGTAAGCTGAGTTTTGCGGGGAAATATTTAAGTTCAGGAGAAGAAAATCTATTTCAAAATGCTTATGGGATGCACCGAGTCAAAACTACAAGAAGTAAACAAAAAGGAAAAACAAAATCTATAATTTTCATTTCCTTTGCTGGTGTTTTGTTGTGCAACTCTGATGTGTATTTGCAGGCTTATTTTTAGCTCTGCTGTGGTCTAAGTTTATACACTGTAACTTTCACTTTATCTCTTATTAATGTGATCCCTATTTGACAAAATTGCGATGATGTTCGTGCGGCGGGGACTCCTGCCACAGTCAGCCTGCGTCAAAGCCTGAACGTTAATTAAAAAAAAAAAATAAATCAGATTGCTTTGTTAAAATAGTATCTTTTCAAATCTTAAAGTTAAATATTTTCACAACGGTAACATCGTAGACCCTTCCTGTAAAAATACTTCTGGCAGCTATAAAGATGTGAAACTTCAGCAGTTCCTGTTTCCCTTTTGCAACTAATTGTAGAATCAGTGTTTTAGAGCAGCGCAGTTTGAAAGGCGGTAGAGGGTCTGTAACGCTCTCAGGGAGTCATTCACGGGAGTAAACAGCTGGTGCTTTGCACACCCATTTGCACAAGCAAATTGGGAAATAGGAATGGGAGTTGGGGATGAGAAGTGAACTCGGCAATTCCTCCTGCTTCCTAAAATTCCCCAGAAATTCCTGGTGGAATAGGATGTATGGAAGGACCTGCACTTAACAGTGAGAAACCGCGGTGTGCATCGGTGCAATATTAGTAGTCAAATGCAAACAAAGTGAAAAGCAAATCCTTAACGTAGACGAAGGCTGAAGAATGTCATGCACGCAAAGAAGGGATCACTGACGTTAAACACAACAGACAAGGTGATTATGTACCACAGTGTTGACTCTGCCCGCTCATTATTGCTATTTAGTTGAGTTATTTAAGCGGGTACCTGGAGGTTAAGTAAGCATAGCAGCAGGAAGAGAAGGGGAAGAGAGAGAGGAGGGGAGAAAAGAAAGTAGGTTTTGTGTTCTGCTTGGTCATTTCTACTGCTGGCTTGAATTCACTGGCAACAAGGTAACCCAGGCTGGGCAAATTTATTTGAAGGTTTGAAATTCTAAGAAGGGGGAGCCAAGCCCAGCAGTCCTCTCTTGGGCACCATCTCATGCTGTGCCAGGCGAGGGGGGACCGGAGGATTTCGTCTCCACTAAAGGCCTCAGAAGCAGATCTGCTCTGCGTTCTCAGAAGCAGATTATTCTTTGATTATTTGTTGATTAGGTCCAACAAGAGCCCTAAGCTTGGCCTGTACCTGGCCGGTCCCACTGCCAGGTACAACCTGGTCTGGGGTTTTCTGTGGTCTTTGCAGTGTCTCTGCTGATCCCACTGTTGTCAGCTGATTCCTTTGGTTCCCTGGTTTTGGCTAGAATCTTCATCCCATCTTCTCTTTTAAGGCATGGAAATACAGATCTTCTGAATTTGTCCCAATTCCTGACGTACATCCCCATGCACGTCTGTACGGGCATCTTCCAAATCAGCTGTAGCCCCTGGGCACTGCTGGGAAAGCATCCCTATGTGCTTCATCCAGCAGCCGCCAGGGAAGCGAGGTCCCAGCGTGGGTCAGGGCTTTTACTAGTGGCTGTGCTGTGAGGGCTTTGCATGTGTCCTACAGCCACATTTGTGTCCCCTGCATGTGCTGGGTTCACAGCTTGTGTCCCTCTCTGGTTGGACTGAGGGCAAAAGCTGGTGATGCTCTGTACCGGTGCAATGGCACCAGAGCTCTCTGTTCTATCTCATCAGCAGCAAAATTATACTGGCTCCCAGGTTGTGGGGAAATGCACGCAGCAAAACTGAAAGGGAAGGATTTAAATTAGCAGAGACAACACGGAGCCATTCCTGGTATTGTTTATAGAATTGCTAAATCATTTTATAATTCATATTATTAAGATTGAGCATTACTAATATCATGGTGTTAAAAATCAGCTCATGCCTCTTCAGATTTGTGTGTCCCGGGAATCATGCCTCCGTTGTAGGTACGACACCTCTTACCCTTAGCGGGTTATATTTGCAAGGACTGGGAAAGCAGTTCACATGATCTCACTTCATTATGTATCAAGATACTAATGAGAAAAAAATAAGGTATTTTCCACACTTCCTTATCAGAACTGTCTCATCCCATAAAATATATTTCCTCCATATAACCTACTTTTTTTTTTTTAACTTTCAAAAACTAATTTAATGTTAGCTTTAAGGATACCCATATCAGATGTCATTTTACCTGCAGGGTTTGTTTCCCCGATTTCTTCTTCCTAAGTCTGTGTTTTAGAGGCTGGCAGGGTCCCACTACGGGCTGAGGGCAGGGCTGACGCTGGGAAGCAGGCTCATTGATCTGATCCCAGCTGTGCACTGGCACCCTGAAAGATTCAGGAACCTCAGTGCCATCAAAAGTTGCTGTTGCAAAGGCAATTTCTTTTCTGTCTTGATTTGCTGCTGGAGGCAATGGGACAACCTGGAGCAGATACTGCCCAGCTGCTGGTATTTTGGGGGTGAATCAGCAGTGACAAGCCAGGGCTGTGTGTGTGTGTGTGGGCAGAAAGCAAAACTCTGTCCCAATCAGATGGAAACTCTCTAGAGCGAGCGGTAACTCTGCTGGTATGTGACGCCGATCCCTCGCCGTCGTTCCCGGTCCTGCTGGTGGGAGGGCTGCAAAAATCGACTCTTTTTGAAAGGCAGCGTCTTTCCACAGTTTTAACTCAAAGCCTTCTCCCCGTGCTATCTCAGAGTCAAACTTCCCAGGCTGGTTTATCCTCTGTTTGTTTTGGTATCCTCTGGCAGGGCCTGCCTCTCACTTATTTATATCCCTGCAGCTCCAGAGCTGCTCTCTGGATTGTGAGCTTCAGGGGCAGAATCAGGCCCAAGCGCTTCCAGGAGCTACCAGGAAAGTGCCTGGGCTGCGCAGTGTGCAGCTTTTGGAATTAAAAATGCATGAGCTCTCTCTTTCTGTCCCTTTTTTTTTTTTTTTTTTTTTTAATGAATAGGACCCAAAGTATGCCAAGCCTTGCTGTTGTTTCTTTTTTTTTCCCCCTTTCTTTTAATGCTATTAGGTTTATATTTTATTCTGAATTGAAAAGAAAATTGTGGTTGTCTTGACTACTAAAAAAACCCATCCTACACACAGCTTGAGAGATGTGCAACGGCGAGGAGGGAATTTAGCTGTACTCAGCTTGTGTTGTTTTCCAACCACAAATCTTTAGCAGGTTCAGCGGTGACGCCGTCTCCCTACCCCGCGACTTAGCTTGCAATGCCAGCTGCGCGCTCAGTTACTGCGATGCCTTTTTTGTTTTCTCCAAACTCCACTTGATGCACAGCTAAAAATGTGTTTTGTTTCTAGGCGATAGTGTATGAAGGCCAAGACAAGAACCCAGAAATGTGCCGAGTTCTGCTCACGCATGAAATAATGTGCAGGTAAGAGCTACCCTGCTTCCAGCTAATTAGTGATGAGAAGATGAATCTGTCTCTCAAAATCTAGGTTGAACCTGCAGCTATTTTAGGACTTAAATTTATCTTTCTTGCATTAAACAATCCAAAAATAACACAGTTCGGTGTGAGTAATTAGCAGCAAGGTCTCAGTCGTCACAGCAGTTTTCAATTTATAAAGAGTTTTCCTTAACAGCACGCTACTGGTTTGCATTTAGACTCTGTAGCCCACGAAAGGTCTCTTCACCAAAATTAAGAGTCAGTTATAGCCTCTCCCTATTCCCCCCCGCCAATATTCCTAAGAAAACATCCCCAGAAAAATGACAAAGCAGTCATTTCTGTTTGCCTGTGGATGTGCAGGAGGACGGGAAGCCAGGAGGCTTTTGGGCTGTTGGCCGAGGCTGGGCTGCCCTGCAGCCTCCTGCCCTGCAGCCCGCTGCCCCTCCGGCTGCTCGCCCGCTGCCCATGCAGCCCGAGCCAAGCAGGCGATGCTCCCCCAGCCCAGCACCGGCTGTTTTTTGCTTTTCATCAAACTTCCCCAGGCAGATCTGGCCCTGCCCTGCGCTATGTTCCCCTGAACGTTCCCGCCTGGGGCTGGTCACTTAAATTCGGGACAGTCAAATATCTTCTTCCCCGGGTGCGGCGCTTCTGCAGCAGGCAGCTACTTCCTTCTCCTTTCTGGCTGGTAGCAATAGGTGAAGCCTCTTCTGCTTCCTTCCCGCTGCAGGGAAGGCAGCATCTTCTCAAAGACCCCTCCGACACCTAGGAGAGCTTGACCTTGCAGTCTCATTAAAGTTAGTGAGTGTTTTTGCATGTCTGAAAAACTCATTTGTTACATGTTATTCGATGGCAGAAAATAATTCCCTGGTGGAAGACGAGGCGTTCTTGCATAAGCTCATTGTTACAATCAGTTGTTTTAAGACTGTAAAAATGCCATTGCATGCGTTGTAACTTTTACAAAACACATTTACTAAAAAGGAGTAACTTGAGGGTAAAAACTGGTACCCACTTCTAAGAGAATAAACTTGGATGAGGGTTTCCTGGTGGGGGAGAGTCTTAGACAAAATATTCAGATGGAAACTTCTCTGCTGGTTGATTTTTTTATTATTTTTTTTTTTAGTTATGTTTCTTCATTCTTGGGGATCTGCATGTTTGGTCCTTCCCAACGGCTCCTCTCTGATAAAACCCAGCTCGAGGGCAGCTCCCTGCAATGCCGGCAGAGAGGAGGGAGCTGCTCTCCTTGCTTTGCCAACCCCACGCAACCCCACAACTTGCAGGACTTGAGGGATTTTTAGTTTCCATATCCTATTTTTCCAGGCTGCTTCGTTCAGCAGGTTTGGCTTTTTCTGGGAAACCAGAGAGCCCGTTGAGAGCCATCTGAGAGCAGACAGGGACCTCCAAGAGGTGCTGGAGCTGCTGCCGCTGCTGAGAGCGGGGGCGTTGCTTTGCTGAGGACTCCCGGCCAGTTCTCCCTTTCCAAATGGAAACCCAGTCACGCTGACAACTCATAATTGCCCTAAAATTCATTGGCCCAATTAGCACCGCTTTCGCACTAGATACCTAGCTAGGAACAATTCATGGAAATATTAAAGGAGGCCCCTGACCTGATAAGGCTGAAGTGCACGCTTTGCTTTTCTGGTGTAAGAAGCCCAGTGAAACAGTGGGTGAAATTAAGCGCAAGTGCCTGTGGCATTGGGGCCTGAATGTGCTCTTAGCCTTGGGTGATGTGCTCTGTTGGCTCTTAGACCGCAAGGTTTTGAGGTAGGAATTAATCTGCCTGCGACTCTGGCTGAGCACCCAAACTTAGGAGTGGAGCCTTTGCAGCTCTGCAGAGCGGTTGGAGGCCAGCAGTGAGGAGAGGAGCATCCGTCCCTGCAGCAGCCCCTGCCAGCACCGGGACACTCTCACCAAGCCCTAGTGCAGCAGGAAGGCTTACCTATGTAATGCGTTAATTTTATTACAAATACTTTAGAAACATCAAGAGTAATAAATAAATGGAAACTTTACATAGGAGGCTGAGTTTTAACCAGAAGAGCTACATCAAAGATTTACAGCCGTGTCAATATAGTTTGACTGAGATAAAATTATTTCCGTTCTGGGAATGTGGAAAGATGTGCTACGTCATTTGGAGCCGTCTTTCCCTTTATTAAAGCACTTTATGCTTTTTTTTTGTTCTCAAAATTCGCTTAATCAGGAGCTTTATTCCTCTCCTTGGATTCGTTTACTGCCAGTCCTGGCTTTGTATTTCACGAGCATAAGGTGGAGGGGTAGCAAAAAAAAAAAAAAAATCTGACCACGGTAGGCAAATGTGTGTCTGACGGGGTGGGGGAGATGTATTCAAATTTCTTACAGCTCATATTAGATATTCCCCATTTCCTCTTCTGCCTATACATTTGTAAGAGGGTGCTGTTTGTTTACCAGGCCGCTTGACCCTATTGCACAAATCTGTCATCTATTGTGCTGCTAACACTCTTTTAAATTGCAAATCTGATGCTCTTTAGGGGTCTAGAAGGGGAAAAAAATCTCTCTCCACACCATTCTGTTTCTCTTGATTTCTTGCCTGTTGTAAGTGGAAGTTGGGATGTGCTGAATTTGCACCAGGGGTGCAAATGCAGCCTCAATTATAAGCATAAAATTAGAGTCTGTTCCCCATTAATCAGCCCAGCTAATTGCTATGCACTACCATTAGCCATATGGTGTGAAAGACAGCTTGCTCTCCCTAAGATGAAATTTCTTCATTTCAGACATGAAATAGTGAGGGCTCTGTATTTTAAAATAGCTTGTTTTAGATATTTAATTTCTAAACAACTTTCAGCAGTGCTTTCTATCAAGGCTAACTGCACAATAAAACTTTGCATTTATGTGACAAAGCTGGGTATTTATAGTATACTCCAACTATGGCATGGATAAGACAAAGAATTCAAATGTACAGGAGTGTCCTGGCTGTGGTAGGGAAGCGGGGCTGAGGTTTGCTTCAGGTGGCTGTTTATTTCAAAGGCTTTCATTGTATTTTGTCAAATATAAAATCTATGCTGTTGGCAAAAATGCTAATAGCTGGGGAGAATTCACAGCCTTGGTGGAATTTATTACTATTGTAGGAGCATGGGGAGGGACATCTATAGTTAATATTGCCTCAACAATTTCCATTATGAAACCTTCAGTGGCTTACAGCTTTGCCAAACTTAAACTGTTCTGGCTGAAATGTCCTTTGCAGGGTGTCAGCCTGAGGCTGACTTTCTTTGGAAAGTTTCAGCTAAAATGGTTCAGTGATTTCTGAGAATGAGGTCGGAGTAAAATATGGTTTTTGTCTTTGCAAAATAAAATCTTAACAGCTGTTTTGTCGAGAACCTTCTGCACCTCAGCGCTCGGGAGCGAGGAGCCCATGTGGGGCAGGGGCCGCATGGCTGTGGGCTGCAGCCCGCCTCGCCGGGAGCTGCTGCAAGATGTCCCACGCAGACTCGCTAACGACTTGTTAGAGCCTGGCAGCTAAATGATCGGAAAGTCGCATTTGCGCTGGCCACGTGCCATCACCCCGTAATTTCTCATTGTTCATTGTCCCCGCAGAAAGCCCGAGCGCGCGGATACACAAAGCAGGGCTCCTTTGGGCAGCGATGCTCGTGGCTGCTGTGCTGGCTTGGGGATGGGGAGGTTTTGGGGTGCAGGGTGCCAGGGTGAGGTGGCAAACTCCTGTGTGCCCATAGTGGGGACCAGGTGGCATGGAAAAGGGATGCTCCAGCGTGGGGAAGGGAAAGGGAGGAGGAAGATGCGGAGCAAGGCAGCACGAGGGCAGCAGGTCCCCAGAGGGCTGCGTTACTATTGAGGACTATTTGTTTTAAAAACAAACCAAGCAGTTTTTGCAGTTTCTTATTGTGAGCCAGAGTGACATGTTGCCTGAGCCCTGGCTCCTTGTCCCACCCAGGGAGGGACATCCCAGAGGGACAGTGCAGGAGCTGGCAGTTGGAGCCTCTCGCTGCACCTTCAGATCCTGTGGGGAGCTGGAGGGCTTCTTGGAAACATGGAGAAACTCCTGGGATTTTTAAGATTCCTTTGGGGAAAGCAGAAAAAGGGCACTGAACGTTTAGGAACTTTTTCCAAGTGTCCAGCAAACACTAAAAGCCAAAGCTTCCGAAGCAAGCTGAATGCTTATTGTGCCATGAGAAGTGATCTAAAACTCAGGGTTTGTGTGATGCCTTGATTTTATGTATAGAAAAACAAAGGTAGATGAGGCCTCAAATTCTGCTGGTGACGGGGAGACTACTACTACTACTAAGTTAATAAACCTTAGCTTGACTTTTTATTTTTAAAAGGCCTCTTGCTATGGCTCAGGCCTACTGGGACATCCTCTTGGGACACCCGAGCCAAGCGAAGAGGCCACCCCATGAGCAGTGCCGTGTCCTCCCTGCTCTCCAGGCCACACTGTCCTCAGCCGGCCACCTCGTGGCTCTGTCTCACTTGGGGCTGGAGCATCTCTGGGCCAGCACCCGGGAAGGTGCGGGGGGATGCGGGGGTCTGCCCGGCACAGCGGGGAGCCTGGGAACCTTCGCTCGCCTGCGTTAGCGTGGCAATTTCTGTCCCTGCAGTCTGCTGGGAGAATGTCAGGACTAGCCCTGATTCGCTTCAGTCACAAGAACTGCATTGTCTTAACTTGTGCCAACTCTGTTTCTAATTACATTTTAATCATTTAAAAATGATTAGCAGTTTTTATTGCCTTGTTTGTGGGTAAATTTTCTCACCCCACACATTCTAGCTGCACTCCAATGACAAGTCCTTTTATAGGCAAAAAAGCCCCCCGAACGTCCACATGACTATTTACCTACAGCATATTTTATTCCTTCCTAAATTTTAATGCTTTCTGGGTGCCAAGGCTCTTGCATTTTTTTGGTGGATCAATTGTGGTATTGTGCTGTAAAATTAAGCAGTTTTTTTTGGCAATCCTAAACAATGTAACTTCCACCGAAATGAAGATACCGCACATGTGTTAACTGTGAAAAGTTTCAGCCCTGAATAGTTGCCTTGAAGCTTTTTGCGGTGAAAAGAATTATGTATTTTCCTCTCTTTGAAAACAATTTTTTTTTCTTTTGGAAACCATGTTTAAACAGTCTGTTTTTGTAAAAGGCCCCCCCCCCCCTTTTTTTTTTGTTATCTTTAGTGTGGTTAGTTGCTTTATTGCTAATCTTGGTGGGTAACTGTATATTATTCACTCTATTGTTCAGCAACACAAGAGAACCTTTGTCATACTCCCAACAGGGCTATTTATATAGCATGGCACTTCTGTGGGCTTCTTCCTGCGCTGATGTGCTTCCACCTTTTGGGGAAAAGAAAATAGTCCACCCAAGCGGGAGGGCAAGTAGCGGGCGGCCACTGCTGGATGCACAAAGCCAACTGCTGACACACGGCGATGTGCAGGCCCTGGGACACCACTTGGAATGAGCATGGTGATTCCCAAAGGCATGTGGCACAGGGCTTGGGTTCTCCAGGAATTCTGTTGAGCAGTGAAGTGTACCCACGTCTGGCTAGGGAGAGCTGAAGGGGTGGCCCCGTGCCCTGCCCCTTGGTGCCACCACAGGGTGCCGTCCACATGCCCGGGGTCTCTGCTCCCTGCAGGAGCAAGGCTCTGATGGCCAGTCCCCACAACAAGGGCTCATCCCAACCATTTAACATCTCTGCAGAAACACCAAGCCACCTTCGTTCAAAGTCTGAGCCCTGAGGGCAGTGATGGCGCCAGGCTCTGGCAGACGGAGCTGGTGCTTCAAGTGCCAGCTTCGCACCTGACCCGCTGCGGGCACCACCCACAGCACGGTGCTCTCCTGGCACGAGCAGGCATCAGCATGCTCCAAAAAAAAAGGAAAACAGGCACACTCCCACATAACAGTCCGGTGGTGCTTGCATTTTAGCTCCCCACTTAACAGAAATATTTCTTAGAGGGAGAATAATTGTGCTTTTGGATTTTGGGGAGAGATTTCCCGGCAGTTGAGACTTCAGCACTGTGTAAAAGTAGGAATACTGTGCGGCCACATAACGTGGTAAGCAAATGTAAAAGCTGTGTTCATGAAATAAAAAGCAACCTTATTCTGAGTGCATATGCATATGGGACAACTGTTAAACCCCATGGATAAGAGACCACAAATAGACAGGTCTCCCTGTTTCGGATGATCCTTGAATTATTATTTGTGAAAGGGGCAAAACCCCTCTCTTTTTATATTTTCCATTGTTAACCAGCTGTGCAAGAAGTTAAACACAGTAATTAACCCATATGTGACCCACTGCATTTGACTGATTTCCAGGCAGGGACGGAGTGGTAACTCTAGCCGGCAATTTGAACCCACCATGTTCGTAATGATGATTTTACAGTGTAATGGTCGCACTAAATCCTTTCACTTTTGCTCTGTAGCCGCTGTTGTGACAAGAAAAGCTGTGGCAACAGAAATGAGACTCCATCAGATCCAGTGATAATTGACAGGTAAGGACTGCTATTGTTTCCTTCGATTTGCTTTTTTTTTTTTTTCCTTTTCCTCCTCATTATAATGAAACACCTGCCCTGTGTTGCTAATGGGGAAGAAATAGGAGTATATATGGAGGAAATTTTGTTTTTGATACCAAATTAGTTGTGCTTTGCAATTGCGATTACCATGGAAGGGCCATATGGAGGCTAACGGAGCGACCTGCTCGTTGGAGGGCTCCAATGCTTGCAACTGATTCATGTGCATAAAGAAGAGATTTTTCTTTCTGACTTTCTGTGGCTCAATTCACATGCTGTGCCAGGGAAGCTTCAGGAATAAAATAATAATAGTTTGTGATTTATGAAATGTGGTTGGGTGCTTATAAATATTTAACTTTTATTTGAAAAATGTTTGAATCATTATCACTTTTAGCTACAGTAGTTCTGTTGGGTGCAATCCATCTACATTTCAAGGTTTTTATTTATGCATAAAAACAGTTAAAAAAATAGATCTGCAAACTAAGGGTTTTTTCTCCTGTGATTTTCTTTGGTTGGAATACTATTTTGACTGTATTGTCAGTTGATTAATTCATTTTTGCCCATCTTAATTATTGTGTTTTTAAACAGATCCATATTGCTAATCTGACATCACCGAGTAAATCACTGTAGCACAATACATCTATTTTAGTTGTTCTGAGCCATGTGCAGTTTCTGTGCTTGCAAATTATGCAAAATGGTACCAAATAGTCATTTTTACATTTTAATTGTCAAAAATCATTGTACGAAGCCGTGCGCAATAACCAGGTTATTATGCAGCATTACTCTATAAGAGTTAAATGGCCATGAAGTACTGAATCTGTCTGTCATCAGCTGGCGAAAGCAATACCACTGCGCTAATCTGCGCATACAGGGACCCTGAAGGGAAACTATCTATGCATACAGGAGCGGGAGTATAGAGTGGTGTGCTTCTCCTGGCGTTATTGTCTGAGTTAATGTTTGCTATATGAGGTTCAAAGTGCCTTCCATGCCAGTGTGTGCGGTTTTATGACAAAAGGTGAAGGGGTTCGTCGGTGTGCGGAGTGCCAGGCAGGGAGGAGGCGGGTGGCAGAGCCTGGCTGGGCACTGTGCTGCTGCAGGCTGCCAGATTGATAGCTCTGGGTTGAATTTGTTAAGAAAGTGCATACATTGGAAGCTTATCGCAGATGTTTTGATTAGCTATAATCAGTAATCCCGAGAATGTTTAAATCTCAGAAGATGTATCTACCTATTTTAACTAGGCGCATTTTCATCTTCTGTGAGCATTAGGTAGCACCAGGGAAAGCTGGGGAAAAAAAAACCACTGTGAAATCTGTATAGAGATGTGTTTTATAAGCATGCTGCAGACTTGAACACTATAAACATGGTGTTAGAGTGGCATTTTGAGCGACATGAAAGCTACAAAATTCACATGAATTTTTCATTGTACTGGAAAGTGAGATGTTAAGATGCTAATGGCAGGTTTACGGAAATATTTTGTTTAACTATCTAGTATGCAAAACTGCTAGTTGCAAATCATTTAAAATTATGAAAGCCAGAGATGCAGTCTGTTACATGCTTCTTATAAAAAGAGGGAAACTCTTACATGAAAAATCAGATTTAGCTTCCTAGCAGTGATCAATTTATCAGTATTTACATTAATCGATGCAAAAGATTCAAATTCTGAAGATTATATTTAAAACACAACTAAACATGATTTAAAGCTCATCTTACAAGCCTTACCTCACCACCTGTACTAAATCACATTTGGCTGGTGAATGGGTTAAGCTTTTAAGTTCTTCACTTGGTTTTAAATTGTGACTTTGATACAGAAGGTTGATATGACTGTGGTTTGAATAACATTTGATTTTGACCTGTTCCTGTGGGTTGCAGTGGTATAAGAAATTTGACTCAGCAGTACTGTAATTAGCCCTCCCCGTGTTTTTGAAACAGGATTGTGTTACCTGGATTGCATTAGTGTGGCTTCTATTGTTGCCGCTTCGCATCTGTCCCAGTAGGGTACTTAAAACCTTTTCTTGGCCAGGGCTAGTTCAAACAATTTAGGCCAAATAAGTATGTGCTTTATACAGTTAGTGGCTTTAGTGATGCATCTTGTGACATTTATCCTATTCATTTTTTTTCCTCCCTTTTGGTTTGGAAAGGATGAAGCGATCTATGTGGAGCCTTTTTACCTTAAAATGAGTCCGTTAAAATTGTTCTAACAGTAAAACGCCTGCACAAGTCAGCACATGTGTTTAGTGGTACTCTATTGTCACTTCTGCATGCACACAATTTTAAACTATTATGTCAATTGATATGCAAAACCATATTTAGCTATTTTTATTTGCATGTGAGCTTACAGAATTCATTTACCATTTGGGCTAAAGCACTCCCACATGCCTTACAGTCTGATAAAGCCTCGCCTATGGATTTAATCTAACTCTTGCATCAAATCCTACGAATCCACAGAGTCTGACCTAACATAGAATTTACAATAAAATCTATCTATGGGATTTTTGACATATGTACTTACATGGAAATGCTATCCTCTTCTTACATGCCGGAATACTATTTTGGATTGATTAATTCTCTTTGATGAGGCTAGAGAAACTTGGGATAGAGGGAGCTCAGTCTTTGTGGTGGTTTAGTTAACTTGGCGAAGAGGCTCTCTGGCAACTTCAAAGTTACATGTGTTGTGTTCTTTTTCAAACCCTAGATGTATATGAAAAGTAAATCGCATATTTTTATTTAATCAAAATGTGGGATTTAAAAAAAAATCTGTAGTTGCGTTTGAAACAGGATATGACTTTATCCTTTGTAAAATTGCTTTATAGTTTGCCCCATTATAGTATTAGCGGATATAGCAGTGAAAGGGACCTAAAGAAATTTATACTCACAGAGCGATCTAAATTTTCTCTGGAGAACAAAATAAATCTCTTATGCTTATAGAGAGCAGTCATTTCAAGGAAGTTTCTTGGAAACCTGTGTGTATCTGAATCATCTTCTTAGCATAGCCTGTATATTTTATCACTAATCCAGTTACATGTGTTCAGATGAAGCTCTGATGAACAGGAACTCATTTTAAAAGGGGTATTATTGTCACAATACAAATGCACAATTCCTCCTACAAGTACAGTAGCAGGGCTGTATTGTAATCATACTTAAAGAAAACACAGAGCACTTCCTGTTATTAAATTAAATTCTAGATTGATTTAACATTCAAATTGTAACTCATATTTGAATTTAAAAGGTTTGCAATAAAATTCCTGTGAAGAAATTGAATAAATTGTAGTTTTATTACCACTCTGGATATCCTGGTGTCCTAACCTTTTTCCTTATAGTTATCTTAGTTCAATAAATAAAACCTCATTAGACTATTCCCATTTCAACGAGTTTATTAAATTTTACAGGAGTAATTAGCATAAGCTGTGCTAATTTTTCTGGAAGACTAATGAGAGAGCTTCCTAATTAGGTTTGCTTTGTAAGAATCAGAAAAGATGATAATGACAAAAGTCACATAGGGGAGAAAGTGGGGCTTTAGATTATTCCTTGGTTCAGGAAAAAGGCTCCTCTCTCGCCGTTCTGTTCCAAACTCTTAAACCCAATTTACCACTGTGGGGACCAGTATTTAGTGGTGTTACCCATGTCTGTGGGGGATTCTTTACCTTTTATGGCTGGATCCAGTAAAACAGGAGCCCTATTGACTGATAAAATAGAAATGAGCACCGCAATCCCAAATATAGTGGCGGAAAAGGCTCCGTGTTGAGGATCGTGCTTTGCCCCCCGACCCTGCACCCCAGCGTGCGATGCTGCAGGGACGAGGGGCTGTGAGCAGCCCGTGTGGCAACTGCTGCTCCATCCCAGATCTTGCTTCGTCCCACCGTACGTGAGTAGGCTGATGCTGTGACCTGAAATCGACTTTGCTGAGGTTTATCGATACGGATGAGACCTACTTCAGGAATCTCTCTCTTGGACAGATGCCCTCAGGGTGCAGGATGCTGGGCTTTGTGCTGGAGCTGCCCAGGGGCTCTGTGCCCAGCATGGGAAGGGCGAGGGGCTCTCCTGGCCCTGGTCTAGCCAAGGCATTGAAGCTCTTCATATGCCAATTCGAGTGCTGCTTCTGAGGAATAAGGCTCCCTCTGGCTTTGCAGAAGTGGCTGATGCATTTCCAGGGTGATCAGAGCTCTTGTCAATGGAGCAGGGGTGGGAACTTACAGACTGCAGGCTGTGACATTCTTTCTGCTTTATTATCAGATCACACGGAGGGGTTTTAATGCACGGCCTGCTACACGTGTCGGGAAGGCTTGTGCATTTTCGACACCTGTTGTACAGGATGCTCGGCCGGGCTGCCTGTGATCCCTCTCCAGCACATCCACCCGCTGTGGCTACAGAGGGAGCTGGCTTTCCTACAGATGTTTTTGAGATCTTTCAGGCCTTAACCTGACAAATTTTATGTTTGTGGGTAGGATTTCATTGTGCAATGGCAAGAAAAGAGGCGTGAATGACTTTCAATGTCTCCGTTATACTGCTTTACAAGTCATTGTGCAGTGGATTGTATTTTACAGGCCCGATCATCTTTTCATCCTAAATAGCAGGCAGGTGGAAGAGTGACATGCAGGGCTGCATCACCCTCTCTGCATCCTCCTCCTGAAGGCACTTGTTGGGCGGATGTGGCAATCACTGCCTCCTGCAGCAGCTTTCTGTGCCCAGGTGGCTGAACCCAGCCGTGGTGGGGTGGGGGCAGGTGCTGGTGTCTTACTCCCCCTCGGGGATGGGGCTGCAGGAGGCTGGGGGTAGCATCCCACCTCGGTCCCTGGGCACTGCATGGGGCTGTGTCTCACAGCTGTGCTGGTGAAACCCTCTGGGCCCCTACAGAGGATGGGCAGAATTTGGCCTCCAGCATTTCACACGAGCTCCCTGAGCCTGTGAACCCGTACATTGCTGAGAGGGGAAGGACGCCAGCAAACATCCTCGAGGACTTGGTTATGATTGACGCATCTGAAAAGCATTACCCTAAACAGCTCCCACATGACTTAGGCAGCCAAAGGCATTTTGAGACTATGTGAGATACATGGGGGACTCTGATCAGTAGATGCTTCTCACACGGTGATCAGGCCGAAATGCTCGCGCCTCTTCCAGGGCTCCTAATAGTGTCTGTCCTCTTCCTGGTGAAGAAATCACCAGAGCTGGGGACAACTTTGCGAGGGCCCTTGCAAAAATCCCTCTCAGTTTCAGTCTCTGCGGGTTGGCACGTATTTCTGCCACTCCGAAATTCATTTATTTTGCTCTTGGGGTTGAGTGAACTTGGTCAGGGTCAGAACAGCTCCCACTTATTGTTTGCTTCATTTCTCCTCCCCCACCCCCGAGTATAGGAATTTTTATATAATTTCAAAACTATTATGCAAAACCTTAATTTGGTCTCAGCTTCACTTCAGGAGGTTTGTGAATTTCTCAGAAAACCTGTTCTGAGTTTTCAGTTTGTTATAAAACCCCAAACCAGGCAAGTTTTATGCGGTTTTGGGTTTCACTGCAAACATTTCACACTACTCTAATAGTTGCTTGCTTCTCTCAGTGATGCCTTTTGAATCTGCAGCTAGCGTTTTGGGCTTTATTTCACTGTGATGCTATGCCTGATTATTACTATTTAATGTGGTGGTGCTGTGATGGGGGCTCCTGTCACACAGGAGGCTCATTGTGCTGGGCACTGTGCACTCCCAAGGCAGGTTGATGAGCCCATACCTGAAGTGGCTCTCCTGACACAGTTCACAAATTTTTCTGTGGAGAACAAAAAACTTAGTCTTGCATTGAATTTCTGGGGATTAGGGAAGCTGAAGACCAGTTTACTCGATTGCTTTTGGCATTGGGCTGTCATCTTTAGTGCCTACCAACAGCTCCTGGGGACTAGGCCAGCCGTGCTTCCCGTGCTCTGTCAGTCCAGAGAGGTTATTTGGGTGTGTGTGGGATGTGCTGGACCTGCTGTATGTGAAGGTGATTGTGAAGACCTTATGAATTTGGGCATGGGCTGGGCCATGTTTCCCTTTGCTCACGAAGGGTACTATTTGTGTACTGTGCCTTAATATCAATTCCACCTGTGTCTTGAAGCAGGGAGGCTGTGCTTGGTGCACAGACCTCCCTGCACAGCTCAGGGTCAGATTTTCTGTTTTCAAGAGTGGGGATTTCTTTGGGGAAAAAATACTGGCTTTTTCCTCCTATGGATGTACACACCGTTTCTAGTGTGGGCAAATTTAGCGTCTCATCTTAAAACCTGATTTATTTTTGCATTTGCTGTTGCAATGGTAATGCACACATAACTAGCCAAATAGGAGCGATAGGAAAAGGTATTTTCAAAGATCATCCTCAGTTTTAATGCAGATTAGCTGAAATTGTTCTGAACGTGAAATAAGTGTCTTATATCTACCACGGCATTTACTGGGTGAGAACCTAACCTGCTCTGTTCTGCTGGAGCTCGGGCGTATGAGTGGTTTTCTTCCTGTGAGCAGTCATAAATGTTTGCATGCTCTATGTATCTATAAATGTTTGCAAGCTGCTGAAATGTATTCTTATAAGTAATTGGCCACATCTACCAAAATATCTATGCTAAATTCAAGTTCGCTTTTGCCTGCTGAAAGTAAATATTTTTAATATAACGACCAATAAAGTTAAAAGAGAGGAGGAAACAATTGTAGGTTTCTGTGTAAATCATGACTGAGACAATTTTCTAGAAATGGATTTTACGTTGTCCTCAGAGAGCACCCGCCCCTGTAGCAGTAATGGTAAATACTGGTATGAATTTTCTCTGTAGCATCAAGGTGTTTTTTTTTTTTTTTTTTTTTGTAACAGTTCTGGAAAAGTACAGAAATCCATACAAAGTTCCCAGTGTGTCCCATTAGCAACTTTGCATAGGTAGTTTGTGATCAGAATATATTACTGTATCAAATGAGTGTTTACTTTTTTTTTTTTTTTTTTTTTTTGCTAAGGACAGTATTTTAGAGGTTTTTAAAGCAGAATGAATAATTTTCTACCCACTTTTTAAAAATAGTGTTGGGAAATAGGAAATGTGAAAACATATTTTCTGGTGCAGTTAATATGTGAATTATATAAAATTAGTTATTAAAAGGCTTTATTTCAAGTCACTGAAATTACATACTGGACAGTCGTAAGGTGACCCAGATATAGAGGCTTTCACTGCAGCCACTGAAGCGCTATGAACAGTGCTGTTTTGTCTTTGGTTTCTTGCTGCCTCTAAAGGTGTAGGTAGATGAAGATAACTTTAAAGAGTGATTTCTCCAATTACAAGCTTTTGTCCAAGAGAAAAGAGAGTCTTATTATTATTATTTTTTTTAGGCTAGCAGCATTCACTATAACAAAATTAAATTCCTTTAATCTGACAAGAAGCCAGTTTGGCACTGGGCTGGGATTTTTGGATGGAGAGCCAACAGGAGCTGCCCCGTGTCCCCTGCTGTGATGGGACAATGGGGTCTGGGATCTGGTGTCCCTGCGTGGTGAGGAGTGGGGTCCCCATCCCCTGCCTGGTGGTCAGGGCAGGGGGGCAGCCGACCCACAGCCCCCAGCAAGCACCCGGATGGGTCTGGCTGGCTTTGTACGGATGCGGTGATGTCCAAAGTGGCATTCCTCAACTACGGCATCTTGCTAACAGTCTGAGGCACGATAGTTCTGTAATGTAATATAAAAAGTAATGGTGTTAGCTAACACATCCTTAATAAGATATTGTCCGCTGCTCTGCCATATGCTCCCGAGCAGGCTTTCCCTCTGTGGGGCTTTTGAGTTCTCTCAATAAGATTATTTCAAATACTCTAATCCTGAATCATTGACATGAATACAAAAGCCTAGTGACATCTAATAGATGCCTCTTAGCTTTGCTTTTCCTCTTGTTCCTTTCCTTTTTCTTCTCTTTTTACCTGACAAAAAGCTTACAGACACTTGGGCTCTGTCTCTCAGTACCAGCATGTGGGTCCCCTCGTGAAATATAAAGGAGGAAAAAGGGCTGACATAGGGCTGATAAGCCACAGAGCAAAGGACCATAGATTAAAAGTAAATGCCAGTAAATCCTACCCTGTACACTCAGTTGTTCTTTTATTGTTTTCTTTAACTCTTCAAGTGCCTATACCAGGCCAGAAAGAGATGAAAAATGGAGTTAAAAAAAAGGTGATTCTGGAATGCCTTAGTGCTGTAGGGTCCAAAAGCCAGCTGCACGCCGCTCGGGTTTTCTTGGCTCTCCTCTTACCTTGACTCTCTCATCAGAGTTGCAAACTGGTTCAGCTAATAACATCATTCAATGGTTAGGTCATTTTTCGAAGATTAATTTTTTTCATCTTTTCAAAAAAAGGGAAAAAAGAGAGAAACCCCAAGTGACATGATTGTGACCCTGGAAAGGCTAAACATTATCTAAAGTAAAAGTTAGGAGGACTTAGTATCCCACTGTGAGTGACCAGCAGTAAAAAAGGATTTGCTTCTTGTTAGTGCTGTCTCTATGACTGTTGGAGAGAGAAAAGCTGTTCATTTACTGACTCCAGAACTTGGCTTTGGAAGAACTACTTGGTACAGGACACAGCCAGGGGCTATAGTGGGTTAAAAGGAAACTGCATTCAAAATGTAATCATTTTCCGTAATTTTCTCCAAGATTTTGCCGGGAGCCTCTCAGGCTTTCCTGACCAGGATAACCATCCACTTCCACCCAGTTGAGTCAGGTCTTCTCTGTAATCTCCCTGAATATAATCTTTCAGTTGGATTTTTTGGCATCTGCATCACTACATAACCATTGGCTGCCTTCCCAGATGTTAAGTCACTTTGATAAGTGGATGTTAAAAACCACTTTACCTAGCTCAGATTTTGTAGAAAGATGACACAAGAAGAGGAGAAATGTATTCTGTATTCATTATAAAGTTCTTTGCTCTAAAAGAAGAAGAAAATTAGCCACACTCAGAGCTATTAAGACCTGACGTTAGCGTCTCCCCCAGCCTGCTCCGTGTGCCTCTGCATCGCTTGCACGTTCCTGCACGAGCCAGGATTTGGCCGTAGACATGTGCCTGCCCTGTGGCATGTTTTGGCTGGGGGAGAGAGAAAGGATCTGGCCATGTTTTGTGCCCCACTGTCAGTGTCAGGATTTGGTGCTTTTTTGAGAAAAACAAGGGAGTCCCATGCGTTACAGCGGAGTTCCCTGTGTAACCTGGGACTTTTCTGGGCTCTGGGGCAGAATTTATTTCTCAAGATGAGGTTTCTGACAGAAACCTTTTTTTTCCTTTTTTCTCTTATCTCGTGGTCTTGGTTTTCCGTTGGCACCATGGGCTGGTGCCACTGTTGGGTCTGGAAGCCCTGCTGGGCTGGTCAGGCTTCCACTGATGCTGCAAGAGGGGCTGCGCAGCGGTATTGAGAGGCGGTCTGTGCCCTAAGGACCTCATCAGGAAAGGCAAGACCTTGGCTACTCATGCCTTTTATCTATCTTCTAATCTATCTATCTATCTATGCATTTATTTATTTTAAAGCATAGTGAGCTCAACAATAGTTCTGGCATTCTGAAAAATGAAATAAACTGTACCACGGCGTAGGAGGAAAACTCCTTGCAAAACCCCATTATGTGCACGCAAATTGTCGTCTTGTATCCCGCGTGGCAGGAGAGAGGAACTTCTCTTTTTCTTTCCAAAGGATTGCCCTGCTGTGACAATGGTAACTTAATTTGTCAGAAATTACAAGAACATTAATACATCATGCCCTAATGCGTCATTAGTGCATTAATACTTCCCGAGTCATCGGAGTTTTTCTAATAAATGCCTTCAAAGTCGGCTGGGCATTCATAAATTTGAGTTTTCAGTATGATAATTGTAATTGAGACACCTATTTTCCGTGATTAATTCTTGGAGTCGGTATATAACAGTCAGCATTGTTGACATTCGCAGCCACCCGCACTTGAAAGAATAACATGCCGTTAGTTAATATTTGCGTTATTGTAAAGTGGCATGATTTAAAAAAAAAAATACAGGAGACTGTTCTCAGGGAAACAAAAGAGAATTTTGGGAATGCTTTTTGCCATGGAAACACAGTTATCGCTCATTAATCTGTCACGTATGGAACAAGTTCCAGACTACAACACACTTCAGCACGGCGGCGGTCCCGGGGGCTTCGCCTCCTCGCCTGCGCTCCCTTTAACCTGCTGACAGCACTGCAGGGGTTAAGGGCTGCAGCCCGCTCCCACAGACTCCATCGTGTGCATAGTTGGCTCCCCAAAAGTGGGGTTCCCCCCAGCTCGGGGCCACCTGGGGGCCGGACTCCACCACCCACCCGCAGGTCCCTGGGCACCCGTGGGGCTGGGGGAGCCGACCCCATGGTGCCGCTCTCCGGCTTTCGGGCACGTGGGTGTCTCCAGGAGGAAGGAAGTTTTTTTCCCTTGGTTTCCAAGATAAGGTGTCATTCATGAGAGCGGCGTGCTGAACTAATCAGGTTAATTGAGAGGCCCTGAATAGCTCTCATTGAGCGGATCCCTCCTTCCTGCTCAAGGCAGATAGTGCAGACGGAGAGATTATAAGTGCCTTAAACTCTTTCTTGCCATCTCCGAATTTCACACCCATTTTGGGATGACGAGGGTCAGAGCAGATGTGTGACACAGGGGCTGTACAATTTAGCTTTGCTTGGAGCGAGGTGTTTTGTTTATTTATTTATTTCTGTCATCATCATTATGATTATTTCTTAGGGCTGCCAGATCCACAGATCCGAGCATCTCTCCTGATGCCAGCAATGCCCTACTGATTGACACCAGCCAGGGTGGTGTAAATTGCTCCACCGTTTTTGGAACGATGGAGAGGACTAACCCAGTCGCATGGCTGGCTCTAGATTGACCTGCTCCTGAGTGTTGTTAATATTAAAATTATTTCAGACCTAACTCATGGCAGGGCTGCAGGAAACATTAATTTTAAAAAGATGTTTTCAGTGTTTGAAGCAGATAGCAGTTGGTTTTATTGCTTTTATGGTATCATTTCCCTTTAAACCCTTCTAATCGAAGTGGCTGTACATAATTTTATTCAAGTTTACCAGAATGCGAAAGCATTTCCCTCTGGATGCTCTTGCCAAATTAGGAACATCCAGGCTCCAAACCTCGCTCTAATCTTCCTACTCACCGCAGTCTATTACATTTTCTTTGCAAATATTGTAACCATTAGAGTGCAGGAGAGAGAATTTTCGGGAAAACAAATTCCCCCAAAGTGGAGCCCCCCAGCCCCATTTCCCAAGCCAAACTGGTTGCTTGGTTCAATTTAAGCATCAGTGCCCCTGTTGCCCCCTCCCCCCCGGCTGCTTTGCCTTGGAAGTTTCAGGAATGACTTTAATTATCTCCACAATCAAATTCTCACTGCTGTCCCTGTGAAAGCGTGTAGTCATGGATTGCTGGGATTATTTTCTTTAGCACTTGGGGATAGAGAAACTGGTTGTTTCAAAATGAGAACCAGCTGGGTTCTCATCGCTGGCGTTTGGAGGGAGCCACGCTGCACACCAGCCCGGCGCTGAGCGCAGCCCTGAACCCAGCCCCCAGATAAGTGCCGCTGCGTTTGCCACATGTTATCATGCAATATTGGGGCTGATTTTGTTTAGCGCATCAACGTGCATCTTCGGGGTGGCTGCTGCCAGAGCTCGCCTTAGCGCCTCACAAAACTTGGTGCAAAAACTTGCCCTGCCAGGGGCATTGCTGGGCTCCACCTGCCTAAAATGTATAAAATAAAATTAACCCCCCAGTAAGAGAGATCAGGCATGTGTTCTGCAGATGACAGGTAAGCAGGTAAACTCCTAAAGAGATTGATACAACAAAAGAGGCAGCAGAGAGAACTTCTCTTATCTAACATCTTTTGTTGCCATAGAAGACAAGCTGCAGGGGTGATGCTCTTCCTTTCTTTCCAGCTTGGAGAAATTACTTATTTGTCATACCTTATTAATCTGTTTTAGTGCCAAATTCAATTTGAAATTAGGACCATACATTTAGTCAGAAATTATATGACCTATGATTTTAGCTGAGTATTCTGTCACAGGGAAAGGTGCAGAAATCTTCTTCATTTGGTTACGAGGATGTAAAATTGGAGATACTTCACTGGATTTAAGGTAGCTGCTCTGGATTTCCATCTTTTTAAGAGACAGAACCATTCATTCTTTGGAATACAAGAATTTGTATTTATAGTTTATTTACATATTAAAAATTTGTATAAAATACAGATATATCTATAAAGTTTCTTCATTTAAGGGTTCTCTCACACCTGCACACATGCAAACAGTCTGTGCTTTGCTGCAAACTGTTGTTAGGATGGTTTACATTTCAAATAGTCTCATAGTGTGACTTTTTAATTTTTGAAATGAAGTAGTGACTCAATCGGTAGCTCATGTTGAAAGTCCGGAAAAGAAGTCTTCCAGTTCCTTTATTTTAAAGAAAAAAAAGTTTATAGGAAAGGAAATGATTGATTGCTCAGCTTTGAACAGATACTTTTATATGATTTGATTTCTGTAATGCCTGAAATATAATGAGTTTGACTCTATTAATATCCCCTTTAGCACAACTAAATTATTTTTTTGAAAGATGAAACCATTTAGCTCTGAACATGCTTAGATCATACCATGACCTAAATACGCTCATGTATCACACACACGTTGTTTTAGGGTTTTAGGCTGAAACAAACATTCTGCAGCCACTGTCAATCTAGCATTTTATAGGTTTTCAGTTCTGCTGATACGTTTATTCAGTGTTTCAATTTATTGTCTTATATGTATGTATACACATACTCAGTGTGGTTTTGTATTTTTTTTTAATCTGGATTTTCTATTTTTTTTTCTTTCAACAAATAACTGCTGCATTTCCAGTCACTCAAATTTGGACAGAATTTTACTTCCTGTTTCAAAGGTCAAGGAAAGCTGACCTCAACAGCAGTGTTGAGGCTGCTGAATTATTCATATCATTGACTTTGTGTCAGCTTCCACATTTGTGCAGAGGGATGTTTTATTCATTTATCTCATTTAGGGACCTGCTCTGCACCTGTTTCTACCATTAAGTACCCTGTAATTTGCATTTGATGCTAATTTAGTTTCATATCAGCCTGGTCCCCCCTTGTTAATTTAATTTTCTAAGACCCTTTTCATTACAGTAGAAATGTTTCCCTCTTTAAAGCAAACATCTATACAAGTAATTGTGTAAACTGCCTTTTAAATAATATCTTTTAGAAGATTCCATCGTTTAATTCCTTAATTCCTATAATTAGCTGTGGTTTGATTAATGTTTCAAAGGGTTAAATTAAAATGCAGAATTACTCAAATGCATACTTGAATAATTTTCTCTCTGCTGATGACAGTTTCTGCACTGCTGCCTTTATTCTACTCATGATTCTGAATATTACGTGTACTAACAAGCGCTAATTTTCCTTATGTAGTGATTTTATTCTGCTAACCAGTAGCTGTTTTTTAAAATATAATTGTTGGAAACTCCGTATTGCCAGTGAGGCACTTAATTTTTCTTCTGAGGGACTGTAAACAGCTCAGGAGAGATGCTGCAACGGAGGAGCTGCGCTGGGTTGCTTTCCAGATTGCAGGGAACTTAAAGTGATCCTTTATTTTGCCAACAAGCATTGCCGCTGTGCTCTCACAGACAGTGCAACCTTCTCTGGCCGCTACAGACAATAATTTGGGAATGTTTACAACCATCATGAGTTTGTTTGTGTAGGTGAAAACGTACATATGCTGTGATCCTGCAGGGCAAAGCCTTACACGACTGCCGCCTCCAAGCACATTTATGCATTTTCAGCTCAAGAAGACAGCACTGGGGTAAATAAATGGCCAGAGGGCCTACGGTGGGGAACTCAAATTCCTTCGCTGCTCACAGGTTCATTTAAAACAACCCTGTGGAAAAGCAGCTGTGTTCCAGCATAGAGGCATCTTGGCCTTAGCTGTTCTGCCCACCAAAAGGTGACAGTCCTGCTCCTCCAAGTCCCCCGAGGTCATTGTAAGGCTGGGGAGAGGCGCCTGCAGGTTTGGGCTGAAAAGAGGCTATTCTGTGCCTAGGCTTTTGGGTTGAGCCTGGGGGCTCCTGCTGCAAGCAGTGGGTAGCTTGAGGCCGGGATAGGGGCTGGGGCTGGTTGTGACACCCCTAAAGGCTGGCTGGTGTTGCTCAACCATGAGCCCGAGACTCCGACTCTGTTGCTGCTGTAGTGTGAGGATTGCAAATCCAAAATAGGATTTGAAACAAAACCTCTGTTTTTGCCTTGCCCTTGGGATGTTTTGCCTTTGCTCTGGTCACAAAGATGCCTTGCGGGCTCTGCGTGCTGGTGGAGTCCCCCAGTGCTGGTGCCAGGGGGTCCAGAGTGGGCTGGTTTGGGAGATGCACCCCTAAGTGCTGCTGGTGTGGGGGCACCAGGGGTGGCTGACCCAGCAGGCATGAAGCTGAGTACCCCAAACCATCACCTCTCCGAGCAGCCCACAGATTCCGGCATTTATAATTGCTCCCCCTTTATTTTATCATATACTCACAATAACAACCTTAGCGTGGGGCATTTCCTGAGTATTAATGACCAGCTGGGGTTAATGGCCCTTGCTTGTGCCTTCAGCCATCAGCTCCTCCCGACTGGTCATTAATTCCCAGGAAAAGCCCTCTGTGGAGGTCATTATTGCTTAATTATCTCCATACACTTTAATGCCAGTTTTGACAATGTACAGTCTCATACTTTGAGTTATAGGTACTTTATAATTCATTAAATAGCTTATCATTAAAACTGCAGATGATCTTGATTATTATTTATTAATGTTTTCCCTTTGATTTTTTTTTTTTTTAAATCTGATGCTCCCATGCTGTAGTAAGGAGGGGACAAATGTAGATGGGGTTTGGTGCTGGTGCCAAAAACCATCGTGCTGTGGCTGCCTCTGTCTGGAGGGATCTCCCTGGCTCTGAGGCACCCCCTGCCAGCAGCACCCAGGGGTGAGCACCCACACCTGGGCTCTGAGCAGCTGTGTGTGTGGTGAAAGGCCCAGGGCTCAGCTTGTTTAGCCCATAAGGGCCAGCAGGAAGAGTTGAGAGAGCAGTGATGCAAGGTCTGGAGCTCCCTGTTCCTGCCCTGCATCATGGAAGCACTGGAAGGATCCACCACACACTTTTTGAGAGTTCTGGCCTTATCTTTCTCCTCACCCTGGACCTGACGTAGGCCTGGGGATTGCCTTGGGAGCCCTTCACAGCTTGGTGAGTTGTTCATGCGCTGAGGTCTCTTAGGGTTCGTGGTTTGGCCCTTTTTTTACAACAGCATCAGTTCTTTAGTGTGTTTTAATGCACTTAGGTGGCATGGAAAATAAACGGGGCAGGCTTATCCCAGGCAGAGGGACTTTAAAGTCTACTTTTTAATAAGAAAGTGCCCTCCTTCCTCCTGGGAGAACCTTATCTTTGTCACTCAGGCGTCTCTCTGCGGGGCACAGCAGCTCCTTGCTGCAGCTGCTCCGGGCCTCGCACCTGCACGAGCAGCACCCTGGGGTGCTGCAGCTGCGCCAGGCGAGCGCCCGTGTGCAGCACGGCCATGCCTTGGGTCCCTGCTCCCGTAATGACCTGTGGGCTATGGCCAGCTGGCTCTCAGTGCTGGAAGGAAAAGCCTGAGGAACTCTGACATGTTGGGGTGCCCTCATTTGGCTAACACTGACTCTGGGTGAACTTTTCTGGCTTATTTCCCCAGTCCTGCAGCCTCCCACCCTTCACTGAGTTCTCCCCTATTTTCTGTTTTTTTTTCCCCAGGCTTCATGAGTGAACTGCCTGGAATAACAGGACACTAAACCCTTGTTTTCAGCCCCTCTGAGGTTTTGGTGTGCAGAAGCCCTGCAGGATGCCTGGCTGGCACCAGGGGTGATGCCTGAGGTCGGGGGCCATGGTGCTGCCCTGTGCCTGGGGCAGATGGCAGCAGCAGCAGCTCTCCATTAGCCAGAAAGCTCTTTAGGGTGTTTGCTCCCTGTACACACTTGACGCTTATGTTTCTGTTGCTCTCCCCAGCCTCTGACAGCATCAAGCTGTTTAGACAACAATAATACCGATTTGGAGCTGTTTTCTGTTACCTGCATCTCTGTCAGCTTTGTGTTTGCTGGAGGAAAAGTTCTGTGTGGATGTGAAACTAGTGGCCTCGCTGAGCTGTGACACTGCCTTCGGTGGAGGCCAAAATTTCACCCACCGTATTTGCTTTTCTACCTCCGAGCTGCATGCGTTTACAAAACCTCCTTCTGAACTGCTATAAACCGCCCGAGCAATCTGCCTCCCAGCCCCAGCCCGTGCTGGCCTTCTCCAAAAAGCAGTCTGTTTTGATTAAAATCAAAATGTCATTTGAAAGCGAGGAAACAAACAAACCCAAAGCCCTGTGAAAAGTTTGAAAGCAGCATGTTGCTGCTGAGAAAAATAATAAAAAAAAAAATATAAAAAAAATCAACGGGTCTCCTGTTACCGCTGTCGGGAAAGTCCAATGGCTCAAAGCTGGTGAAGAGCTGCAAGTTAGAGAGGAAAAAAAACAACAACAGAGGGCAAAAGGGAGCGATGGTATTTATTTATTTATTTATTTAAACGCCTAAAAGATTTATGGCAGAGCTAATTTGGGAGCGCGCTCCAGTCTAAGTTCCCGCTGTGCACGCAAAGCCATCGGGGCGCGACGCGGAGGGAGCGGGTGAGGATTTTAGGAGAAGGGCAGCAGCCCTGGGAACACGCGGCTGTGTTTTTTCCCCCCCCCCCCTCTCCTCTCAGTAGTGGCATTGTAGGTAGCCATGAATTAAGGCTCAGATCGCTGTCTCCTCGCTATAAATCCCGGCCGTGGGGCTGTGCTTACCGCGGGCAGCGGGGCACGGGGCGAGGGGCAGGCGCTGGGGGTGGTGTTGTTAGCGACACGTAGCAGAGCTCCTCCTGAACGGAAAAGCGCTGGCTCCAGATTGTCGCCAGCGAAAGCAGAAACAGAAGCCGGGCGTGTGGGGAGAGCTGGCCCTGCCTGCGGCTGGGGATGCGCTCGCTGCCGGCGCGTGGCTCGGGGAGGCAGCGACCGCGTGGGCAGCGTCGCAACGGGCAGCGCCGGGGACACTTGTGCATCACGACCTCTTCCAATACCTTCTCTCTCTCTTTTCGTTCTTCCTCTTTTCTTTCTTCCTCTCTTTTCTTTCATTCTTTCTCGCCCTCTCTTCTTTCCCTCTCCTTTCTCGTTTCTTTTTTCCTTGTCTTCTCTCTTCTCTCCTCTCGCTCTCTCCCTTTCTCTAATTGTTCCCTTGCTAAAAGCCAAAGACAGAATTAAAAATGCTGCTTTGGCACTGCGGTTTATGGCATTCTTCGGGGGTGTTTTCTTCTGCACAGTATGTTCTGTATCTTCCTCTTGGATCGTCATCTCTGCGAAAGAGAAAATACTCCTGCTCTGTTAGAAGCTGAGAAGCATGGAAAAATGCTAAGTGTAAGGAGCGTATAACACTTTTTCCCTTTCTCAACATCCATATAGTTACTGTTAAGCCAAACCAAAAAGCCTCAGGGTTAGAGATCACTAAAGTTGCATTTCACCAGACAAAAACTGAAGTCAGTACTTAAAAAAAAAATAAATTGGTGACCAATTATGTGTCACAGACTGTAAAACCAGGCATGATATTTTGCTAGGGAAAAGCAGAGGTATTCAGGTTTGTTACCGTATGGAATATAAAATTAGCTTTATTTACATTTATTTCTTTTCTCCTGCTTTGCGGAGAGCAAACTGAGCTATTAAAACTCTTGATATGTTTGTTTTTCGAAAAGAATAAATAGCGTGCATAAAGAAAACGTCAGGGGGGAATGTACAGTGATGATGTTGCCTTTTTTTTTTAAGTTTTAATTTCAGGGTGGGAGCATTGGAACTGTGTTGGATGGGAAACGTATTCAGGCAATGAAAGGCTGCATTTGAATGCAGTTTTTTTGTTTACATTTTCAGCAAAACCAAGATGACACAGCTGGCCATGTTCAAAGTGAAATAAAAATAGGATTGAATAAATAAATGGTAGTGAAGAATAGTAGTAAATAAAAATGAAATACAGCAAGCAGCGTGCTGAGCCTCGTGGAAGGCACCCTTCATCTGGCAGAGCGGGGTCAGGGGACAGGGACAGCTCAGTGGGGTGGCACTGGGACGTCACGGCGAGAGGCCAAGTAGCAGCGGAGTCTTGTCTCCTCTGCACAACCTCATCCCCCTGTGCTGCAGCCCCAGGAGTCCCATTTTGACCAGGTCAGGTGCCGTCATGCTGCCGAGAGCAGAGCGTTTCCCTGCGTCTCTTGGGGCATAGCGTTGAGTTGAGAAGGGGGAATTTTGGCTGAGGTTCTACCTTTTGTGTTGGCTTCAGGAAAGCTTCTTCCTCCAGAGGAGGAGGCAGCTTGGGTGGACACCTTTGGGGGAGTTCTGTGTCGTGACCCATGCCTGGCGTCCCAGCACGCTGGGGCTCAGCACGGTGCTGCCCGGCCGAGTGCCACATGCAGGCGGAGGAAGAGGAGGGAGGCAGAGCCTGGGAGGCTGCTGCGGGTGGGAGCCCTGGCAGCAGCAGGCAGACAGACAGAGATAGATAGCAATTAGGATCGAGAAGCAGACTGGGAGATAAGGAGTCACTGAAGATTTACTGGATGTATATGGACAGCAAGAAAGAGCGAGTACATTGGGAGCAGAGAGGGAGGTGTGTACGCACAGTAAATCTCCAGCGATGCCATATCTCTGGCTGCTCCTGCATCCTAATTGCTATCTCCTTGGCTGCCGCTTTCTGGCCCCCAGCCACTTTCTCTCCATTTCTCTTCATACCTCGGCTGCCACCTTGGTGATCCAGGATTAGGCCCCACAGGTTTATGGCTGGGCAGGGTGCTGGAAAAGAGAGGTTTTCCCAAATCTGCTGTGATTTGAGCTCTGCTTTCTGGGGCCTCCGGTGAACCTTGGGGAACAGATTGGAGCTGGAAATGCCATGGGCTTGCTGCTCATGCTAGGAATTTGGGGCACAGTTGGGCTACTTGCGCTGCTGGGCTGCCCTTGGTGTTTTCCTCACCAACAATAAGACCCCTGTGCATCAACAAACCAGGAATCAGGCGGTTACTTTTGTATTTGGGAGAGGAATTTGAGAGGTGTCCCTGACAGTCACCCTGGGGGTGAAAGGCAGCCCCAAGCTGCAGCTCGCAGTCCCCACAATAGCAATGATCTCACTGCTCTTAAATTGGCTTTGGGGATCTCTTTCTTCACCCTGGAGCAACTTGGAAATATCTGAGTCTTTGGAAAGAGCTTTCCTCTCCTTGTCAGCATGCATATCCACGTATTTTCACGTGGGATTTTTCTTGGGTCAAATTCTATTTGCTTTAGCAATGTGAGTAGCCCCAAGGAGCCTCTCGCGAGCAGGATTTGCCTCTTTACGTCAAAAGATGGTTGTATCTGCAGCGTTGCACTGAACCTTGTGTGGCTCCAACTTGTAAGGATTTCTTTTTCCTGCCAGACAGGAATTAATGCTTCTTTGGAGTATCTTATTCTTTCATGAGTCTTGGAGATCACCTCTTGATTTGCTCAAACTCACATTAGTATACCAGTAATGCTTAATTAGAATAGTTCTATATCAAGTAAATATTTTCTTAAATGCATAATTGATTGTGTAGGGAAGGAAGAACTGCAGGAATGGAAATCATACATCATTTCATTATTAATGGCAATGTCTAAATAAAATGCAGACCTTGTCATATTTAATGGATGGCTGAGTCCATTCTGCTTTAAAACACAAACTGTTTTTTTTTTTTTTTTTTTTTTTTAAAGGTGCCTGCATAATTTCAGCCAGTTTAGGTGGAATTTAATATATCCGTAACTGTGTTTGAGGGGGGGTTAATTTTGTAGAACCTAAAGGAGGTTGTCTCAGTGCAAACCAGTACGGAAACAGTCTTGGCATAGGGTTGAAAATTAATATTCTCTTAAAGAGATTTTTTTTCCCAGAATAAATTAATTTGGGGATTTTCTTGAAAACAGCATAACACCTAATGAAAATGTTTTTTTTTTTTTTCATATTATATATAAAATTGAAACTGATAGAGCTGTGCAGATTTACACTCGCTGTAGCTGTGGTCCGAAGTGCTACCAAAGAACAAATTCTGCTTCTCGCCATTTTATTAGCTGTGAGCTTTGATGAGTGATGCTGGGTCCAGGTGCTGGAGAAAGGGTCTCAAATGGATGGAGCTGGGGTAGGTGTGAGGGGATGAAAGCTCTGGGCTCCAGCACGGCTCCTTCTCCTGGGTGCAGTCCCCTTGAGGCTATCAGGGCTCTCATGAAGAAAGGTTTCTTGGGCTGGTTGATTGTTAGAGGCATGACATATACATTTTTTTGCCCCTCTTATCCCTTGTCTCACGGACTAGCTCAGGGTGGCATTTGAAGCTTCTTGGAGCAGAGTGTCCAGACTTTGTCTCGACACCTTGAAAACCAGGAGCAATTTGTCATATTATTTATTGTGTGAATGCCAGTAACGCCCACATGTTCCTGTGATGCGTACAGGTGCCAGACCTGGTGTGGGCCAGTTTTCTTCTGGCAGGATGGTTCAGTCTGAAGGACAGCAGTGCCAGGACAGGAAGCGATCAGGGTGTGAGCAATGCAAGGGACGTGAAGCATCCTTGCTGGGGACCGCTGCCGGTGGCTCAGGTAACTCCCAGCACCCGCACGTGGTTCCCATCAGTTATGGTGGGAAGGCTGGAAGAGGAGAGCAGGGCAATTGCAGCAGAGTGCTGAAATGCCATGGTCTGAAGGAGAACGGCTGCACTTGAAGCATCTTGGCAGTTCTGGGCACATGCTACAGCTGGTGCTTGCGAAAGGATCTCAGGGATTTTGTTCCCCAGCATTTGGCAGGGCTGTTGTGTCTTCCCATCCAGCACAGACCACAGAGGCCTTTAGATCTGAGCAGTGGAGAACTCCGACTCTTCTCATCTCTAAACCTTTAAAATATTGCAAATAGTTCATTTGTTTTAAAGCTTTAAACTCAAGCCTTTGATGTTGCTTTTAGGAAGTTAAATAATAAAGCACAGTGTTCTCCAAACGAGGGCTTTTGTCAGAAAACCTTGCTTTACAATGAAAAGAAGGAAAACATAAATAAATGATACTCAAATATTTATAAAGGCATTCAGCAGATCAAAATGTTTCATTCTGCCTTTATATTGTTGCTTCGTGTCTCCCTGTCTGAGGCTATTTTTTGTTTAAACCATGCGATGTAGAATGTATTTTGTTTCTTATGTCATTAATTTGCAGTGTTTTACCGAGTCCTTTCTCACAGGGACATCAATAGGGCATTCAAGGGATACGTATGGAAATTGGTGAATGTTATTGCTTTGGCTGTCAGCTTTGTGCCTGGCTGCTATGGATGGCAGGGCTGAGCTCAAAGCAGGAGCTATGAAGCTGCTCCAGCGATAATATTAATTATCTGGAGGCTGATTGAGACTCATGTTTGTGGATTTCTGTTTGGGCATAGCATGTGCGAGGGACAGTCCTGCCCCTGACGTGCTTCATGTGCTCTTCCTGCCCAGGGATTAGGGGATTCTCTGCTCCTGTCAGTGGTGAGTCCCTAGCTCCTCTCTCCACCCAAAGCAGGAAAGTGCCCTGAGCTCTTTGCTCTGAGAAGGGGAACTGGGGCCCCCTCTCTGCCTTTTCCCCCTATGAACCTTCTGGACCCATGGGGCACTGTGGTAGGGATACAAAGGAAGGGGAGTTTTCAGATAGAGGAATTCCAGAAACTTGTTAGTCACTTTATTTTTTATTTATTTTTTATTTTTTTTTTCCCCAAATAAATAGTTGGGATCACTTTGTCAGCATCTGAGCTCCTTCAGGTCCTTGTCCCTCCACCTTGCCTATATATTTCCATCGAGGAGGTATGCTCATCGTGTCATTACACAGAGGAAAATCTTCTCGTTACGTCAAGAGGATCTTGGGCAGGCCTTGGAGCTCTGTTGCACTGCGAGCGCGTGCTATTGGGCCGGAGAAGGAAATACTTTGTGCCCTTTACTCACGAGAGTGTTGATGTGCAAGGCAAATGGAGAAGCACAACAAAGGGAGAGCCCCCGAGGTGTCCACACACCAGGCAGCAGAGCAGAGGGTGCACAGACCAGGAGGACAGGGTGATAGAAGCAGCATGGTTTAGCAGAAAAGCCAAAGTCACTGTTTGCATTTATAATTTGACTGGTCGGCGGAAGGGACTCAGAAAAGCGTCCTGGGAATCTCTCTGGGGACCTTGAAGAGGTTTTTAGATGTGGTTCTGAATCCAAAGCATTCATTGCTTCCTGTGACATGTGACCTCTATTTTTTTGGTTTAATATAAATAAGGTTTATTTATTTATTTAACTATTAGCCAAGTTCTGCATTGTAGGTTAGTAAAAATACCCACAGTCAGTGCTTACTGTTGAGCAACTTTAATTCCGCTAAGACCTAAGTCTGAGTGAGCTGCAGCTTTTGTTCCTGGAAACTCAGAGATTCCTGGGATTCTCACCAGGCAATGAGATTATCTATGTTTTTGTGGCTTTGAATTTAAGATATTAATTTTCTGCTGCTTGTTGTTAATCGCCACAGTTCAAATGCAAAAATAGATGAAATCCCGTTGTTAAAAGGGAATTTGAAATGGATTTGAAAAGGGGATTTGAAATGGAGAACTCTTGACAAACTATGAAACCCTTTAAAACATAAAGTTATGTTACATTTGTTCTCTGGTATTTTGATTTTCTTTGTGGATGAGGTGAAAAGGGAAAACGTGAACTGAGGCAACATATCGACGGGCAGGGAGAAGAACTGTCCTGAGCCTCCTCATTGCTCATCCGCAGACAATGTTGTCCTGCATTTGCAGAGCACCTTGTGATTGGGGTGCTTGATTTATCTGGGTGCCCAGCCCTGAGCTTTGTGTGGGGTCCTGAGCTCTGGAGAGGAGATTTCCTTCCCATGGTCCATATTTTGCAAATTGGCTCCCAGAGACACCGAGCCCCCCGAAGGAGCCGGTTGGAGAGCAGAAACGGCGACCAGCACCGCTCACCCAGGGGTGCAGCATAAAGGCCTTCCTGCTGGAGGGACCCAACCTGGACCTCTCTGGGGAGGTGTTTGCTCCCCTGCAGAGCGGCAGTCACTTAATTGAGCATTTGTCTCACTCGCTGGGGAGCAGTGCCACGGCCATGCTGCCTCCCGAGGTGCTGTGGTCTGATGGCCATGCGGAGCAGCGTGTGTGCTTAGGGATGCGGTCGCAGGGAGCTCGACAGGAAGGTGTTTCCAGCAGCAATCACGCCGTAATGGTGCAAGTAAACCTGCTTCCTGACTTCTGCTTTCCGTTGGGGGTGTAAGGCTGCGGGGCTGCTCCGCAGCACTTTCCACGTGCTTCCCGGCAGGAGCTCGTGATGAGATTTCACTCTGTGCCGCTTTCCACCCTGTTCATAGAGAGGGCTGCCCGAGATCTCGCCTTTCCTGAAAACAGACGTGGCCGTGATGCTGTCAGGTGGCTGTTGTGGGTGCCGGCAGGGACCTTGCGGTGACCCTGCAGAGCCTGGCTGGGCAGCAGAGATGAGGTGGACAGAGATGGCACCACGGGGAGGTGGCAAAGCAGCTCATGCGTGCGTGTCCTTTTTTCCATCCAGGCAGTGCTCTGGAGCCGCATCACCAGCCAGTGTGGTGTACCCCAGTGGGCTGTGCAAGCAGGAGCCCCGGGCTTGCAGCAAGCTGCAAGAGCACAGCGGGACTCACTCGGCTCCTTCGTGTGAAGGCAGTGGGTGGGTGAGTGTCAGCCTGTCCCGGGAGCGTCCATCTGTCCTTGGGGGCGTCCCTCCGCCTCCCAAGTGCCCTGGGGCAGCGATGCCGTGGGTGTCCTCTCACATTACAGGGCCCTCGTGGTGGCTTCCTTGGCCTGTTATAGCAGAAATAAATAATCATAACAATAGCCCATGTTCCTCCTTGGGAAAATAAGAGTTTTCACATGCAGAAACTCAGGAAGTTAAAATTGGCAGCTCTGACTAGTCCTACTGATTTGTCCACACATTTATTCTGAGAAGATGCTTAAATGGAATCAGCTTTCGGCTCTGGCACTCGCAAAATGCAGCCTTCCTACCCCCAGTCATAGCATAAGAGGGGAGGAGATGGGAAATAAGGTCTGGTTCTAAATGAGTGGGAGAAAAATCAGGTATGTGACTCCTCCAATTCAGGCGAGGCTGTCTCTTATTGTTTGGCAGTTTGACTGTAGCTTCAGTACATGGGAAAAATTTCTCTTCCAATTACACAGCAGTTTTGTGGTGGCTGAGTGCTATAAATGGGAATGCTTTGCAGCCAAAGATATCTCATTCATAAATCCCACTGTTCCACTCTATAATTTTTCTCTTTTGGATAGATCAGTATTCTGTGGTCATATCAACCACAATCATGCAAGCAAAAATGAGTAGTTAAATATTGTGACAGTCCTATAAGTCTTCCTAAGGCATTGTGCATAGCACAGTTATTCAAAAGTGTCACATGGGGCACGGAAGGGAATTGACCCTTTACTAATATTTCCAGTAGACGGTCTTGATAAAAAAATAAAATACTGAGTATATCTGGTCTGGTAAGTCAATTTATAAATTTGATGTTAAATGCCAATATTCTATTATTGTTAAAGTTTATTGCACATGTGTTTCAGGGACAGATGTGTGTAGATACACACACCCATTTGTGCTATAAAACACGGGCATAGTGTGTGTGCACTCGTATGTTATCCTTCTGCGCTCGCTTACTTTCTACAGCATGTGTTTATGAATTTAACATGACTCTCCCTTGCTATTTGCCATCCCTGGGAGCACCTCTAGCCAGCAAGCTTAAAAAATAAATACACATCTAAGGAAGCGTTCCCATAAAAGACATAACTGCTGATAGCGGTGCTCCCTGCCCCATCAGCAGCCAGTGCGGTGGCTACGTTATGCCCGCTCCATAGGCGAGACCCAGGGCTCCCAGCCCTCCCACAGCCCCATGCCACCCCTCCACTGGTGGCAATGGGCTGGTTCGGCCGAAATCATGAGGTTGGTCTGGTTTGAGAGGGTTGGGACTGGCAGTGAGCGGGAGCCTCACCAGGTCAGAGCGAAGCCTTTCTCCCCTCCTCGTGGGTCCACGTGCGCTTGTGAACGTCTCCAAAAGCATCCCCGCATGCTGGGAGGACGAGGTACGTGTATGCGACCGCATACCTACATGTGTTTCTGTAGATGTCTGTTTTCTCAAAGCTGCCTGCTGATCAAAAATGCACAGAGTGGTACTTTTGTTTTCAAAACACCCATAATGGATTTTTCCCCCCACTGGTATCTTCTTCTCTCTCTCTTTTTTTTTTTTTTTTTTTTTAAACTTGAGCAAAGCTGTCTGTCTAGAGGTATATATTCACACTGAGAGGTCTAGTTATCCCGTAATAAGCACGTGTAACTCCCATTAGTGTCAATGAGAACTTCACATGCATATCAAAGGGGAGAATAGATTCATATGCTGTGAGAAGGATCTGAAATTCAGATTTATAGTTCATGTTGCGTTTAATGGATAAATTCTTTGGCAGAGAGCTAAAAACTCAGAGGTGTTTATAACATTCCAGGTTCCCTTCCTTTTTAGTTAAAAGCAATAGCAGAACGAAAAATGTAACCACCATTGTGTTGTATTAAAAATGTACATATTTACAGCGAGTACTTTTTTTTCCCCTTGCTCTTCTGATTTTTCTGTAATGGCTTTCCTGTTTTTAAACACTCGCAGATAGTGACCTCCAGGGTCTCTGAGGGCTGGACACACTTGTGTGGCCAGAGACCAAACTAAAATGAAAGATTAAAGCAATTCTGAAAGATTTCCTGATAGGCCTCTGCCAGCGCTATTTCAGAAAAAAAGTCCCCTGTAATCTGGACCTCAGCCATTTTCCTGGCCACCTCTGTGGGTGTAGAGCAGATAGTAATTTCAGAGCTGCACTCAGAGTTTTTGTGGAACTGTTTATTAAATATTTAAGCTTTTCCTTTTTATTTTTTTTTTCCCCTGCCTCTAATTCAGCCCTGTCGGAATGAAAGCAGGATTTTCTAGAGGATCAAGTGTCCTGAAGAAAATTGAGCATCTTGCTCCTGAAGCAGTCCTGGCCCCGAGGGTGTGGGATTTTCACCCGGTTCTGGTTTTACAGGCGGCGGCACTTGCATGGGGGAAGGTGTCCCCCAGCTCTGGCTGTGCCCCCCCTGGAAAATCAGTGCTGGGGCTGTGATGCCATTGTGCTTTGCTTAGGTAGCACTCCACAAAGCCAGAGGACTATAGGTTTTTAATTTTTAATTTTTTATTTTTTGCGGGGGGGCAAAGATCTGGACAGTCATTTTCATGATGTTTGATGGAGTTGGTTATAAAGAAGTCACCATCCAGAAGGGGCTGGGTGCTTACTATCGCCTGTCAGCTATGGCAAGCAAAGACCTGGTCTCCAAATAAGTTACGTTTCAGACCCTTTCCCACTCAGACATACACCTGGCTGTGGGGATGCTGGGCTTGGTGGACGGAGGTGGGACACAGGTGAGAAGGTCCCAGTGCAGCTTCTCATCGTTGTGGTCGGACTGGGGGGGGACAGAGGTGCTCGGGTTCGGGAATTGTGGTGGAGCATCATGGCCAGCAGCCCTGGAGTGAGGATCTAGGGCAGGGACCCCAGGCCACAGCCCCCACAGTGCTGATAGAGCCAGTCCACTGCCTGCGTAGGAGCCATACATCTGCTTCAGTATTTTAATTAGGTTTTAAGTGGAAGCAGTGGCGTAAACTTGTGTAAAAAATTGCATAACAGAAACCGCAGCTGATCTTTAAAAACTCTTTTTCGGAGGGAAATGGTGATTATAAATAAGAAGGCAGTTTTATAGCTCAATTACTTTAGTAACTTGATTTAACAGCTTGTTTTTTAAATCTACACCGAACCTAAGATAAAGGATTGATAATGTAATATGTAGAATACAGTCAGCATAAAAACTGAAAATCCTACATCACACCATTGAAAGAGAAACATAAATGCATGCCGAAGTCTACAGTGGTTTTATTTTAACTAGTATAATATAACAACATGACATGCTGTGAAAAATAAATAACTTTTGAAAATGCATTTTCCAGGAATGAAAGTAATATTGAAAAATGACTGAAGTAATCACTTTTGTATGGAATCTGAGAGCAAAAGAGACGAAAAGAATAATTCAGAACTCAATGCAGTGTTATATAAAAGCATACATGGGTTTTATAAAATACACTGCTCGAGATGATGCTGGATATCTGCTCACAGTCACATGTGGTGAACTTTGAGTGGTACCTTCTTCTGTGAATAGTCTTATTAAAAGTGATGTATCTTGCTATGCACAAAGTCTTTATTCAGCCTTGAAGTGACAGAATCTGACCTGTAGACAGAGCACATGAGCTTCTGGACTCTTACTAAATGCCGTTTTTGCTTTGATTATCATCGTTTGGAGTGGCACAGGCTGGCTGCATTTGAAATCTTATCTGGTTCCTCTTAGCCTCAATGAGATCAGCATCATGTCTTCACTCTTTTTTTTCTGTTTGATTTCTGCCCCTGAAATCTCTCGTTCTGTTATTTGCATACAGTTTGCTGTTATATGTTTCAGCTTACAGTTCATAATACAGATGGGATGTAATACTGGCAAGTCCTGGAGCATTTACCCGTGGTTTAGATCTTCTTGTTACTGGAGCACTAATGAAACCTGATTTAAGGGTTTGGGGATCCGAGCCTTCTCTCAGCTATGCCAGTGTACATTGTAAATAAATTCCCTAGAAACAGAGGATTTTTTTTTCTGTTGTGATATGGAGAGCATTCGAATAGCTGCAACTGCAGCTTATTCCTATGGATATTGTTGAGAAGGTAAACAGACTTGTACTTTGGATGGATGTCTTATCCAGAGCCCTTCTGAGGGCTGCAGTACTTGTGTTTCCAGCTAAGGACACAAAAAGTCAGGTTCTTATTCATGTTCTTGAGGCTGGGTAGGATGGCACTAGTTTCAGCACGTTTTCTGTGTGTTTCTGCTACTTTTTTTTGGAAATGGAGATGGTACATAATTTTCAGTTGGTCATATATAAGAAGGAGACATGAGGCAGATGGCATTTAAGCAGATGCTTGCTGGGCAAGGAAGATGCTTTTTTTTTTTTTTTTTTCAGGGCTGCTCTCTGTGCTTCTGTTTCCACCTGGAAGTCTGGGCAGAAAGCTACAGGGAGGTGACACCTTGGTGACCATGGCTGGGCAAGGGCTTCTGGTACATGGCACTGGCAAACACCCTGCACAGTGCTTTCCAAATGAAAGCCTGCAGATCTTGGACCTAAAATTGCCTTCTCTTGCATTGCCTTGCATATCTGCAAATTCCCACTGGGACCAGACGGGGTTTAGGTGGGCAAAGGATGCAGGCGCAGTGCCTAGAGAGTTAAATGTCCAAAAAAAGTGCTTTATGTGGCTTTATGTTAGTTTTAATTTCCTGGTGGAAAATGCCGTTAATCTCTAGTGTTCTCCCTTACACTGTGTAAAACAGGATATTATACCTATAGCAATATTAACTCACTTTTATTGAGGAGCTTTTATTTTGGGAGCAAAACAGTGACTCCAACATTTTATGAAGTTGGTAGCTGTGCACAAGGGCTGGCATGAATGGAAGTGATTGAATGTCTGTGCTACACTTCTTCGCATCCTGTTAATTATGTTAGTTTTGGGATGGACTTGAAAACCCTATGCTGTGGCAAAATCTGCCTTTTTGAAGCTAGAACAAAGGCGTCTGTTTGGTTTGCCTTGCTCCAACCTACAGAGAAGCATTTAAATGAGAGACGCCTGTCGTTTTCCTCTCGTGGCGTAACCGTATGTGTAAAACACTGTGCAGGCAAGAGGGGGTTAATTCAATAAAATAAATATAAAATACTCTCCAGGCTGTTGGACAGAGCTGGAAGGGGTCAGAGGTTGCTGAGCTGCTTCACTAGCACACTAATCGATTTGCTGTCAAGGTAGTGGTGCTGGGGTTTCAAGTAAGAGAAGAATTGAGTGCCGCTCGGGCCCAATTTCCATAATTGCTCACTGCCTTTAGTGTACAACCTTTTATGAAACACAAAAAATATATCACTGAATTGTATTGATTAGCCATTGGTCTGAATAATTCACTTAGTATTTATTACCTGACCCTCAGAGGTTAAATAAATCCACTATCTAACTTTGGTTTGTGAGAAATATTATTTATTCATTGAAATGTGAACTGATTATTACACAATAGGAGAGTATCTTTGTTGTTCTTTTTATCTCCTCCTGGAAAACTTCATCCCCGCTGCATCTTAATGGCAACAAGTTAAAAGAAATATTTATTGATAGTGAGGAGCATTTTCCAAAATAAACACTAACACATCCGTACTAGCATAACTTGGCTTTCTTTTGTAAAGCCTTTTTTTTTTTTTTTTTTTTTTTTAAATTCTCACCCCATAGTTCAGGTCAGCTCTTAGCATCAAAATTCAAATCCTCCAAACAGAACTTTTATGCACAATAGCGAAATACATTCATGTGCAAAGTTTTCCCTGCAAACATCAAGTCTGTGTAACAGCTTCATTGCTTGTGACGGGATCTCAGTCCATTTTTATAGCACTATTTTTGGATAGCTCCTGAAGGCCATAAATCTTCCCATCGTATTAAACACCCTCTGATAATTAAATTCTCAAAGAAAACAGAAACCTTTCCTAACATGAAAAGATAAAATTTAAACCAGTCAACCATGGACAGCTCACTGTCATTACAATAAAAATGATTTCACATCACCTTAAAATGTTTTGGACATAATCTGCAGGGCATTTTATGGCTTTGTCGAACATTAAGGCAATAATCAATTATTTATCAGAGGATGGTATTTACATATTGCTTTTAGCATAGCTAAACAGCCCTTCTTTTGTTGATGAGCTGATATACGTCAAAGACAATAGCGCAGCTCTTAAATTTAATTATATACTCATTTACCATGAGATCTAGTCATCCAGATAAAATTGTTCAGTAGCTTGAAGTATTCCCTCCAAAAAAGATTTCCTAACTTTGTGTAAAGTCTTTCCTCAGTTTCCGGCCTGCATCCTCCAGCATCTCAAAGTATTGTTTTTGAAGTTTGATGGAATTTGTGTTAGGTCAAGAGGAGGAAGCTATGTGAAGCTTTTTTTTTTGGTGTTTTTCTTTTTTTTTTCTTTTTTCTTTTTAATGAAATGTAAAGGGAAAACCTAATGTGATCTCAGTGCTACCTTGTTTTGTTGATAGCTATGTGTGTCTGTATCCAGGATCTGGGCTTGTAGTTAGCGGGAGCTTGTAACCCGTGTTCTCGGTGTTATAATACTAAACCTCTTTTCCTGTATCACATAATGGAAGGAAAAGTCTGTCAGAAAATAATGGGGATATAATATGTACAAGATCCTCTAACGTTTACCCAGGTGGCCAGCTTCCTGAGCCCCGAGTGAACGGTGGCAGCAGCACTGAGCACGTTGCAGACCCCAACTCGTCTCGGGGAGCTCGAAGCTCATCCCGTCCCGTCCCTGGGGTAATGCATGCTGAGGAGGGCAACAGGGGAACCTGGGCACATGGGGAGGGCCGAGCTGGCTTCCGTCCTAACCTCCAGAGGATAATGTGCCTGCTGGAGCGCCTGCGCGCTGCCGGGAAGCGGCTCCGTCTGGCTGTGAGCTCTGCCTTGGTCTCGGGGAGTGGAGCCCACCTCAGCGGGTGCCCGCCAGGGCTCAGCAGCAGCCCAGGCTGCTGTCATCCTCCTGGGCTGCTCAGTTCAGCGGGGTCATTCCCCATGTTAAACCCAGCTGGAAGCTCCTGGTGGGAGCTGAGCCCGTGGGTGAAGTCTGCAGAGGGATTTGGCAGCTGGTGGAGCTTCCCAAGCGGCTGCAAGAGGTGGCAGCACCCTGGCAGGCATTCATTCCTGTCGTTAGGTGCAGAAATAACCTGCACAAAGTTGGCCTTTGGCTAAACTTCATGCACACAGATGTGTTCATGCACCCAGTTTGCTTTAAAGGGGTTTATTCCTTCAAGGGATGTCCCAGTGTGTTTTCCTGCTGTTAACTGGTGTCATTTGGATGCTGCCTTACCACATGACAGAGACGGATTAAGAAATGCATCTTTCTGTGACTGATAGGAAAAGGCAAATTCACCTCTTCCTGTGCTACCATCCCTTTGTTCAGGTAAAAACTTCCTGGCTCAGATGCACAAATCACTAGGAAAATGATCTAGAAAAGTTTATGATGTCATTTCAGGATAATTTTGCTGTGGGTGTTGAAAGAAATATGTTAGCTGAACGGTCTCGTTTGGAAAGCTAATTATACAAATAACATTTTAAAGCAAGTTAATGTCATAATAAAGTCCATAAGAACAGGCAAACAATCCATTAATGAGAGGATCCCAAACCAGCAGCTCTGTTCCCTGCAGAAATGGGGTTTGCATCGCAGTTGAAGCCCCAGCCCTGTTCCATCTGGGAACTCTCCTTGTCCCTTGCATCGAAGCCACAATGTCCTGGTCCTGGCTCAGGGCACCGTGGTCTGCAGTCACCTAAGCTGGTCCATGGTGGGTGTAAAACTCCACCAAAAGTATAATATTTTACCAGTTCAATTAAAAATGGGACTTTCTTTCTCTCTCTCTCTTTTCTCTCTCTCTCTCTCTCTCTCTTTTTTTTTTTTTTTTTTTTTTAATTCTCTGCCCTCTGTGGAAAAAAATAAAAAGGAAAAACAAAAATAGAAAAGAAAAGCCTCCCGGCAGTTCAGGGTGAAAGAGACTGATCCCTGCTCCCAGTTACATTTTAGGAAGGGGCACAAGGAATCTGACTTTCTTCCAGCGCTGCTCCACCCCTAGCAAAACCAAACAAACAAACCAGAGAAAAAAACCCAAAGCGGCTCCCTGCTCAGTGCCACCCGCTGCTGGGGAGGGAGTGGTTCCTTCCAGCCGAGCAGGAGAGGAGCAGGGGTGGAAGGCTGAGAGCAGCCCTCCTACCTTCCTGCCGAGAGCTCCTGCCCATGCCGTCACCAGACATGAGATCCTTTCCATCTCCCTTCTCCCAGGAGGCCCTGGATGGGATGGGGCGAGGTGGGCAATGCACCACACGTGCAGGGGATGCGGCCAGCGCCTTGCGACGGCTGCTTTTCCCCCTCACAGGTCGCAGTGCATCTGTCTGTTGTTTCACGGGTGATTTCTTTGCCCTGTGTCAATCGCGATGCTGCGCACTGGTGCGAGATGCCCAAGTCAGGAGCTGCAATTTGGCACTTTTGTCCACGGAGAAGGGAGGGGAACGCCGTCTGCTTCCCTGCCTCTCCTCCTCCTCGTACACCTTAATGCATCCTGAAGCATACATTTTCTTTTCCTTTTAGGTTGCATTGTACATAACATTTGAAAAGCTCTGTCAAAACAGCTCATATGAGGGGAAAAAGTAATTGTCTTGATATGTGGTGATTATCCAGAGCTTAAGCAGCAGCAGAGAGAGGGTTATTTTGTTTGCAATTTAACTAGAAGTGCCCAAGATTTCCCAACTGTTCTATTTTTACAAATGCAAAACTTTCATAAAAGGGTCAGATTTAGGCCCTTGTGTGGGAAACAACTGATACTGCCAGCAACAGGGCAAGATCACTGCTGTGTTGTGGTTTAAATGTCTTATTGCATTCCATGCATTACTGAACTGTATATAGAATGGATGACTCTAAATCTTTAGGACTTTGTGTGAATTAGTAACCTTTTGATTTTTTTTTTAACATTTATATAATATTTTTAACTCTAGATGTTTGTGACTTCTGTCCTCCCCCCAGTAAATAGCTTATATCACAGGAAATGGTTGGAGCAGTTACAAACAGCACTTCGAAATGGAAAGCACTTTGCTTTTTCTTTTTGGACTCTTATCTTTTTAATATTCTCATCTGGATGATTTTGGCCCCAAATGAGAAACAAATGGAAAACAGGGAAATTGCCATCAGTACAGAAAATATATAGATTTCATGTGCAGTAATGATGTATCTCAGTAGATTTAGTAAAACTAGAGATGTCACATTCACAGCTGGTTAACATTTTGCACTTGAAGTCCTCATAACATTTGTATATGTTTCAACACTTCTTTTTTTCTATCTTGGGACCATCTGTATTTCTCATATGTGACACTGACTGGGAAGCACAAACTTTCACAGAACCAGCAAATGACTAGTTAGCTCTACCAGATGTCTGTCTCTTCCCACTTTATCACTGTACATGCTATTAAATTGAAATTGGGTGGGGAAACAGTGGACTTCTGAACTAAGAACCATTCCCCAAAGAAGTTTCAAGTGAAGAATTTAGTTCCCAGGGTCTTTGCTGCACTTAGAATACCAATAACAAGGGTGATGAATTTGCACAGAAAGAATACTTTTCTTTTTTTTTTTTAATTTTAATATAGATAATCGGAGACTAGTCTAAGCAGGTATTACATCTGCAAGAAAGGCTGTTAAAACCTAGTCTCCCAAATTTCAATTTGTCCTCCATGTATTTCTTTGCTCAGCTATGTAGATCTCATCATGCTTTTCTTTTCTTTTCATTTTAGCAAAAATTAATTGCATTAATGCTGGCAAAGGATAAATGCATGAAAAAAAAAAAAGAAAGAAAAGCCCCATTTCCTGCTGTTTAGGTCCCATTAGGAAGAAAACTAGAGAAATAACCGGTATTCTCATTGCATCTCTTCTGAGCAATAGTGCCCCAGAAGTTCGTTTTACCTCTCTCGGCTGCTGTTGCTCTACGCAGTACTTGAGCTGTTTTGCACTGGTGTGTTGATGACACGGATCCTCCTGCATCTGAAGAATCTTGTCATGAATTTTAGTGCAGAGTCAACTGTGCAGGCTGGGGGAAAGCTCCAACAGACCCAGTAATGAGGATAAACAACAGCTTGGTATTGCACAGTGCAGTGTGATGAGTGTCCCCTGAAGATCCAGGCCTAAATTCATTACATTTAATCAACCTGCAGAACAACTGAGCTAGACACCTCAACCTTACATGCTGCTGCTTTAATCTCCTACTTAGAGCCGAGGTTCAGGGGATGGGTATGACCACTTTGCTGGGAAAATCAAAGCCCCCTTTAAGTGGGAGATCTGTGGGTGTGCCTTTAAAAAGTGGTACATAATGCTTGAAAAGAATATCACAAAGTTGTTCAAATCACATTATCGGGAGCTTTCAGCAAAGGGAAAACTAACTCCTATTCTAAGGTATACATTGTCAGTAATGAAAGTTAGCAGGAATCTGATTCCATTTTTTACATTCAGACAGACCTGTAAAGACATATTAAGTGGAAAATCCACAAAAAAGAAGAACCTCCTATAGGAAATCTTGCAGGGTTCAGACGAGGGCAGTTTCATGTGACCTCATAGATTGGATATAAAAAGGCTGCTATTAGTTCCATGTCAGTTCTTATAGCGAATGTTGTGGAGTAATGGAGGGTGTTAAGCTGTCAAATACTGGCAAGGGTTAATAAGGTTAAAGAAGAAGTAAAAGCCAGGCCAACAATAAAAATAATAATAATAATAATAATAAAAACACATGGATAAATATGGTGTAATAAATAAAGGATGGCATATCAGGGAGGAAACTAATGTTGTAACTTGGGAGCAAAGCAGCTGCAGAAATGCGAAGCAGGATAATACGAAGTTACGTCATTTGTACTGGTGATATGGCTAACTTCATGCAGCGTGTGATGCTGGCTGCATAGCACAACTGAATTCCACTTTTTCCCAAAGATATTTGGGGAAAAAGAAAAAGAAAAGCTTTGTAGTTGAATCCCCCAAATGTTCTAAATATAAATGAAGGGATGCAAATGAGTGAATAAATGCATACATGAGCTAATTAATTAAATAAGAGAACTTCAGGAACAGGAGCAAAGCACCTGGAGTTAGATATGAACCGTGTTTTGACATTGTCCTCTGAGATGGTTTGAGCTTTAGTGCTTTTTTTGTACCTGAATTCTGAAGTACTTTGTACCTATAATTTAAAAAAAAAAAGAAAAAAAGAAAAAGGTAGAACTTGAAGCTCACATTACAAATTATTTCTAGTAGTTTCTAACACTTATCTTAATTTTGACCTGCTAGATCACTGTTAAGGAAGGAACTTTAAAGCTTTTTTTTTTTTTTTTTTTTTTTTTTCTTGCTCAGGAATATTCTATGTGTTTTATGAGTCAGGACTGAGTTTTGCCAGTCTTTACGTACAGCCTCTCCTTCATCCTTAGGCTTCATTTCTGTGCACTCAGTTGTTCCAAGAGATCAGTATTCCCTTGTCTAAAGTTAAGGCTGAAGGAAATGTTTGCAGGTGAGAGCTGAAAAAAGGCTTAGCTTTCATCTGTGTGCTTGGTGGGTACTGAGACTTTGGTGCAATTGCTGGTGGGTCTCAGCTGTTCTCAGGGTGATCTGCCTTTCCATTGCAAGTGCAATCAGGGAGTTACTCCTTCTGTTGGGAAGGCTCATTGATTTGTTGCTTTAGCCAATGTTGAAAAGCTTGAGAGCATGTTATTTTGCCTTTTTAAGTAGTGGTGCTCAACCTTTTCAGTTCTAGCTCCACCTGTCTTGTCTGGAAATAAATATTAGTCCAAGGGACCATCCTATGAATAGTTGCCAAAATGTTTTTACTTACAGCCAAGTACCAGCTGCACTAAACTTTAAACTTTCCTTTTCCTTTTGCTTTTCCCCATTCTGCTTCCTTGCCAGAATACCCACGAAAGCATTCAAATTGTTTTTGTTTTCCTGAGAACCCTTGGTCAGTCCTCTCATGGTTGCTTGCAGACTATCGACAGTCAGATGTCAGTTTGAGAATCGATAAGAAAAAATTGAAACAAGAAGGAAATCTGCTTTGGCTTTTTGGCTGCTGGGTTGGCCAGCAGGCAGGTGATGGTTGATCTCAAATGCTGTTTGTTGGGAGCATGAGGCTGCAGACAGCCCTTAGGCGCACCTGGTGTGAGCGGCTTCCTACTGTAGGCAGGGCCCTGCAGAGTGATGGGTATTTTTGGGTATTTTTGCAGCTGCAGGAAGACTCTGCCCTCTTCCCCCAAAATTTTGTGTGAGCCATCTCTTTGCTTTTGCCAGGGTTCCTGTCCATGGAGACTGATTGGGTGGAAGGGAGTTTCAGTGAGGAAAGAATGAGGAAAAGACCGTGTTTATTTCCTCCATGAAGGAGCCTGAGGATCTATCTCATTCAAAGACATCTGATTAATAGCCCGACTGAAACAGCGTTGGAAAATGTTCACATCATTTATCAGTTTGGAGGAGGGAACTGAAAGCAAAAAACATGTTTGTTTTCATTTGCTTCCCTTCTCTCCCTCCTCCATCCGTCCTCCTGTCCTCTTGTCCTCCCCGCAGGGAAGGAGGGCTGGCGGGGCAGGGACTGGCAGTGGGGAGCAGCCCTTCAGTGCACAGGCTTCCCAAACCCAATTACAGGATGCATTGTTAGTTTTCAGCTGAAAATTGGAACATTTCAGCAAATGGAAAAATTTCTGTCAAGATGTTCTTTTCTGTCCAAAACGTTCTTTTCCAGAAAACTGTTTTGATGAATAAAATTTCAGTTATTTCTGTCCTGGAAAACCTAGCTTGAGGTTCAGATCTGAGCTCCAAGCTGGCCGGTTGCTCCTGGACCTCTTACAATAGTTACACATCTCCCTGCGAGCTGTGCCTATAGGATGCTTGGAGGAGAGCAATATGTTTGTTTTTAATGATGCTGCTGGTTTTCGCTATAAATTTAAACAAAGTGGGCGGTATTGGAACCAGCTGCTAGAATTTTTTGTTTGTTTGTTTTCATGAGAAAAATGGTAACGTACTGCAATAAATTAAACAATGTACATATTTTTACATAGCGCTGTCTCTGAGCGTCTAGCTGCTCGGAAATTACAGAAGCCGAGGGCAGCATTGGGCCCTGTATTCATTTCACACGCACTGAAGTAAAGCGACAAATGTTTCAGAGTAACTGGATTTCCTTTTAAAGTGACACTTTATTTGTGCTTGAAAAATGTAATGAGCCTTCACTAAGAGATTTTTCTGGCTGTGTTCCTTTTTTAATGACCTGCCCTTACAAAATAAGCTAAGGAAAAAAATATAATAAAAAAAAAAAGAAAAGAGAAAAAAAAATCCATTTGGTCAACTTCTCTTTTCATTACATGGAGAGCAGCAACACTTTTAGATGGGGAAATAAAACGCAGAGCCTGATAGGTTCCTGTTAATTCCTCAGCACATCCTTAATTAGTGTTTTATGGCTAATCCTCATCATATATCTTAAAGAGTTTCACTTGAGGTGGTTCCCCGCAAGTTTTATTGCGTGCAGGATGCTTGGTGTGGTGGTGGGTATGGCTGTGGCTTTGGTGCAGAGGCAGAGCTGCTGATCCTCAGAGATGGCTCCCTGGAGCTCGGTACCCCCAGGCTGCCTTCCCTCTGTGTGCCTGATGTCAAATTTGGGGAAGCAGCTGGTCACTCCGAGCTCATCCTGCGGGAAGTGGTGGGCGCAGGGGAGCGGTGGCACTGAAGCGTGCTTCGCTGCTGGTTCTGCAGCCTCTAATTGAGCTGCACGACAACACCATTCAGGAACTATCAAAATAAAGCCTTTGAGGAGATTTGTGTTAACAAGTTGGGAAGAAATGGGGCTTTGTTGCAAGCGCGATATGCAGATCAGGTGCCTTTCAGTGTTGCAATATTCTGCCCCGTGCTGCAATTGAAATAGCACTGTAAAAAAAGGCCTCTTTAAAATGCACTGGTACTCTGGTACCCTGGATGTGCTGGTTTGGATGTTAACTAAAAACACTAATTTTAGTGCCCTCAGTGTATAAAATACAAGTATTTTACAATTAGCATCAGTAATGGGAGCTGACTAGACTTCTCCCAGTATCTATAATTGAAAAACACTATAGGGTCCATTAAGGCCATTTAAAGTTGCGATGCAGTCTGATGGTATTATATTATTACAGGGATCACACACGTGGCACTACAAGTTAATGCCCATGACTGCGAGCAGCCACTGTGTGTGCTTTTTTGTCAACACTGCAGTACTTCACGACTATCTCAATTGTTTCTGATAATTTAGACTTAATGCTGTGTACTTTTTCATGAAATATTACTAATACCCAGCAGAGGGGCTGGGAATTAGCATTTGATTAAAGCCGGCTTGGAAATAAATGCTATTTGGTGGCCTCTCTCCGTGCCATTCAGCACAAGTTTATTTTGCATTCAGATAACCCACGTGGAAGTGATGGGCTTTTCCTCGGTTTCAAATGATTTTCAGTAATTAAACCCCAGAAGAATGGCTTGCTGCCGTCCCCCCTCTCCCAGTGTTAGGAGGACATTTGTCACCTCTGCACCTTTCGGCAGCAGCTGGCGGGGCCCAGCCGAGCGAGGCTGCCGAGGGATGGTTGGTAGGCCTTGCCACCTCCAGGCCGCGCTCCCCCGGGGAAACCGATCTGCCCGGGAGCCGCGTACAATGTGGATGGAAATGAGACTCTCAATTTCAATTTGCGAAGTAAGAAAGTTGCAAGGCAGGGTTTGGGAAGGGGAAATCCGAATTGCTTAGCATTTAAGCTGGATGGTGCTGTGCGCTGAGCTAGGAGTAGCCCTGGCAGTGGCCCAGAGTGAGATGCTGTGAGAAACTTCGCCGTCTGTCTGTCTGTAACGTGTGGTAGGTCGGATTTAAAAAGGTGTATTTGAAGAAGGGAGAAAGAGGATGAGTTCAGGGGTTGTTTCTCAGTTTTCTGGGCTGTTTCCCCTGTGCCAGTGGATCCCGTTCTCATTATATTATGCTTTTTGTACTGCACACCAAATATTTTGTTAAGAATGTGACAGAAATGTCAGCATAAATAAGTAGTATCAGAGCTCTGCCAAACGTATTAAATGGTACTCCCTGATCAGAACATAGCAGCGAAGCAGAATCTGTGTCTGAGGGAATACCCACAAAACAAGTGAGGAGCACAAACATTAATGAGCCTGATATAAAACATTTTTAAAGCATTTTTATAGTTGCTATAGAAACACCTTGGCCTTCACTCTTGCTAATTAGTTGGATTTTGCACATTTATATTTGAAAATGCAAATCGGTTTTCATAAATTATTACGTATTTTTCATTTATATTTACAGTACCATTATCCAGATACATGCAGGAAGTCTGAGATATTAATTAGTTATACAACACAAATAAGCATGACATTTATGGTCACAAGACATCTCTTGTTTCAAACAGTCGTCTGGTAAATGCTTGGAGGAACTGTGCAAAGATTAATGTCTTTGTGGGAGAATTAGGTAAATATAAATGAATTGGGCCTAATAAGTTTTTAATAAAGTGCATTTTTGGAGCAGGAGAAGAAATAGCATTATTTTGGTCTAAGAAATATAAGTCCATCTTTACATGGCTGTGGAGGGCTAAGGATAGTAGTTAGATTTTTCTCTTCTTTACACTGGTGGATATCAGATGTACATCGGTGCAAGCCCAGGGCAGTCCCATGGCCGAGACCAATATGCACGGATGGAGACCAGTATGCACAGTCCAGTATGTCACCGGGGTGACATACTGGCCCCATCTCCTCTGCTTCCTAAGGCCTTGTTTGAAGTGCTACGCCACTCAGTGTACCTTTCTGATTTTGTATGCAGTACTTCAGGAAATACTCCAAATTCTTCAAATAAAACACACAGAAGCCATTCTCTATTTTTTTTTTTCATTTGCTAAATACCCTGTTTGAGTCAGTGAGGGCAGAGCTGAGGAGAAGGCTGCAATGACCTGGCCGTGCTGATGTGTCTGGGTGTGCAGATTCCCCCGTTTGCTATGGACGTGCTTCTGGAGGTTATCTGGAAATTCAGTCCTTCTTGTCCTTATTTGATCTGTGGATTTAGCATACGAGCAAAAGCCTTTTTGGCACGGTGGTCTGGTGGATTTTTTTTATAGCACTTCACTAATTTTACTGTATTGTTTTAGTGATAATCAAGAATAACCTGTTTTCTGAGTCTGCCGTTCCATGTAAATCTGTATTTTTCCACATGATGGATGTTCAATAGTTGTAGGAAGACATATAAATAACTGAGAAATGTGGTTTATTCATGTTATCTTGTTAATCAGTGGCTTCCTTAAATGCGTGTGCTCCGGACGGCACACACTAGGGTTTAAATGAGTTTATTAGCTGAGAATATGAACAGTGTGTTCAAGTCGAATATATTTAAACCATATAAGTAAAATAGTAACCAGATTTACTTTATATGTTGCGATGAAAAAGGGCAAAAGTTTGGAAAAAAGCTTCTTTTCTCTTTTGGAAATTGAAACTGCTGCTAGCCGCGTACTCATGCACATATGCTTTGTGTCGTCAGTAACAAGAACGCTGCGGTGAGCGGATACCAAAGTGCTGCAGACAATGCTAATGGAACAGCTCCCCGATCTAAAAACATTTTTGTTGGCTATTTGATACTCGAAATGCCATCAGACAGCCAATCTGAAAAGGGGAAAAATTACATTTCTGATATGTTACATTGTGTTAAATTGGATTCTGTTGTCATGCCATGTACTGCTGTGTCATTTCATGTATTGACTTTTAACCAGCTGGAACTGCGTCGTCTTCAGAGATTGCAAAGTGACAAAACCTGACCTGCGTTATTGCTAGAGCAGTCACTGTTCTCTTTTGGGGGTCTGGAAAGTGGAGGAGGAATTCACTCCTAAGTATTTATGGAGCAAGACATATGAATATGGAGTACATTTTTATTCTGATTACTGTCTTTCCTGCCAAGTGAAAGACCAGTGCCTGTGAAAGCGAGGTGGGAAGAGAGCTGCACACATGTCCTGGTCTTGCAAAGTGAGTCTGAACAAAGGAGGACAGGGGGAGGCGTGGGAGGGATTTTCTGCTGTGGGGTTGCATGAGTCTAGAAGTGAGCTGCCAAATTTTTTGCTCCGAGTTCTTCCTGCAGCATCTTCTCCTCCTATTCTTCCACATGCAGCATTCGTCCGGTAGATGAGGTGGTAGACGGCTAGATTGCATTCACCCCAAAGTTTGGTGCATCTCTGCTGTGCTGGTGGGTGTTCCAGTGCTATGGGTGGCTGAGCATCTGCAGAGACAGCTGGCTCTGCTTTACACGGCTGGAGGCGTGGGCTAAAATGGGGAGAAGAATTTCATCGCTTTTAATGAGCTCCAAAAAAGTGTCACTGCATAGAACTAACAGTGATAAGGCCATCAGAAATGCTTAAGTAGACAATGATACATTTTAACTCCTCAAAAAAAAAAAAAGGGGGCATACAAATAAAAGTTCAGTAACTTCTGTATGACTGAGGCAGGACTAATTCTGCACAGCCTTCTGTGAGCAACATGCATGACATATGGTAATTTTTGAATATAAACACAAAAAGAGTTAAAACATGAAATTTAAGGCACAGTTCAGTGAAAACTCAAGAAAGACAGCATGCACCAGTCTGCAGCTTGACACAAGGACTGGTTTGCCAGGACGTTGCTGCACTGGTAATTCTCCCTGGAGCAGACAGGCTGTTCCCTGTAACAGTGGCCGGCATTTCAGCTCCAAACTGGGAGAAGGGGCGAGAGGATAGTTTTTGTATTTGGTGTTTTCTTTTTATGGACATTGCCTCTTCTGCTCTCCAACTCCTAAAAATGTTTGTGTTTTAGGGGATGAAATAAGCAAACGTCTTTGTATTTTTTTTGTGTGTGTGTGTTTCCCCCCCAGTACATTTTCAGTGTAAGAAAGGCAGGGGACAAAATGAAGTAAAATGCAGACGTTTTCCTTTCCAATTTCTTTGCCAAAATTGAGGTAATGAAATCAGTAGTGCTCTTGGGATTTCTCTCGCTCCCTCTGTCGAATTTTGGTATTTGTGACATTTGCTCCTCATATGATGAAATGCTCCTAAAAAGTCCCACACTGAAAATGTCAATAAACAAAGCAATAAAAGAAGGAGGGATTGGTAACAAAAAGGCATTGTTTTCAGTATGTGGTGAACAACAGGCTGCAACGACAAGTTCTCAAAATAGACCCCATCCTTCAGGACGTGGCCCTGATACCTCTCTTGCACAGGACAAATTAAATCGCCAGGCATTCACCGGTCCCCAGACCCACCAAAGCAAACACGCTCTTGATTTCAGGGCTGTCATCGGTGCCGGGAAGGCCCTTGCAGGATCACAAAACAAATCGAGCAGTGGAGGGCTTCCGGGCAGCCAGCTAACAAAAATATACTCTGGGAGGATGCAGTCCGCTGAGCTCGGCGTCCGACGCAGCAGTGGGCTGCAAACCTGGGCTTCCGTTACAGTGCTTCACCCCACATCTGGAGGGGCCGTGACAATCAGTGTCAGACCGTTTTAGAAATCAGATACTCTGGGTATCAGGAAGTTGATTCGACTTCCACTTCCTTAGCAAAACACGCATTAATATTTCAGGTTCTCTTTTATAAAGCCGTGTTCTGTCCCGAGCGCAGGCTGAAATTATGCGCTGGGAACGGGCACTGGGATGGAGCAGGGGCATGCGCTGATTTCGGGCCGTTTTTAAAAAGTGCAAGCTAATTGAATCCTGCTGGTTTGTTAGTGTTCTTTGACAGCTTTATATAAGTACTAAATAATATTTATAAAATAGATATATATGTCTGGATAGGCATACACACACCTACAGAAAGGAGGAAAAAAATCTATAAAACATTTCCACACTCAGTTAGAAGAAAAATCATGTTTATTATGCTTGGTTCTGCGCTGTGTTTAGCATCTTTCTTCAATTAGATGACCAGATGACATGGATCTTCCTGTTACTTTCAGTAAGCACAGGCTTTACTACCAAGGTTGGACCTTTTGCTTTCCCTTTTTGAAAGACAGTTTCCCTTTAAAAAAACAACTTATTTTATTGTAACAGATTAATAGGGTGCCACAAAACTGATAACGCGATCTTGAATGCCGTGTGGAATTCCAGTTCTAATCCAAAAGCCTCATTTTTCTTACATTAAAAAATATTTTTTGTTTCTGAAAGTTTCTTTTTTTTTTTCTCCTTTTAAATGTTGTTGGGATAAAAACAAAACAAAACAAAAAACAACAACAAAACCAGAAAAATAGTTCTTTAGGAGCTTTGCTGATTCAGTGTGAATAATCTTTAAATAATTTTTTTTTTTTTTTTCAAACAAACAGTCTGTATATGTTAATGTTGGTTATCTGAAGTTTCATGGTCAACAGATGTTCAGTGGAATAATATGCAAAGGTTTAAATTCAGGCACTGAACATTTTTCAAGGGGAGTTTACCTTGTGGATGCAGACATGTCTTTTTAGAAATGCTAAATGCTTTCCCCTCCTACCCCCCTCCTCCAGCCCTTTAATCAAAAAGTAATGTAAATGTGACAAATATACTCCTGTATACCAATATTTAAAACAACAAGCATAACTTTTGACAGCTGTCTACCCAAGTGCTCCCACCTGTGGATAAAACACAACACCCAGCCCTTTTGTCTCTCCCCAGAATTGGACCTAGGCAAGTAGCTGAGTCCTAAACTCAACCCCCCTCACCAATGGGCTGATGGTCAAAGAGCATTCCAGTGCTGGGAGCCATGGACCCAAAATGACCAATTTCCCAGCCCCAGCTGCTCATATCTGGGCACAATTAACCAGAGAGCAACAGCAGATCCCAAATTATGGGGTTGACAGATTGAGGGCGACAGAGAGTCTCTGGGTGCTCAGCCCAGGGATCCCTGGCAGAGGTTTGCAGGGGACGGTCTGTGGATGCTGCCAGAGCACTTCCAAAAATGATGTGCTGATGCAACCCCTGCAGGAACATCCTGAGGTGAACAGGAGGGGAGAAGGAAAAGGAAGGAATAGAAAAGGCTGCCCTGTGTTTCCAGGTGGTCTCAAATGAATATTAGAAAAAGGGATTTAGTGGGTATTTAGGACATTTATTTAATAAGCGGCCAGAGAGGGAAAACAGATTTGAAAGTTGGCATGGCTTTTTTTGCAGTACGAGCTGGCTTACTGTTCCCTTTAACTCATGTTTAGCAGCTGTAATTGTTGCCTGTTCCTTTTGGTGTGAGCAGTCTAGATCACAAAAGCTTTGTTTTCAAAATCCGTCAGTCGGTTGTCAGTCCATATCCATCCATCCATCCACCCATCCTTTCTCAGAGATGCACACCTTCTTAGCGTCAGCCTTTCTGTGAATTTGGGATGTGCTGCAGCAGGGAGGAGCCAGGGCAGGCCCGGGCCAGCTGTGTGGATGGCACATCACCCGCTGAGCTGCTCAGCCCCAGCCCATGTGCTGCTCCACCAGCCCTGAGCATCACCCTGCAGGGTCCGCGAGCGGTTGCCAGCTCAGCTCCCAGTCTATCAGCTGCGACCCATCAGCCACAAACAAGGGGCAGTTGGCAGTGCTTAAAATTTATCATGTTTTCCCCTGGGAAGAAGCTGACATGCAAACCTACCTACAGAGCCTGGGTTTGCTGCTGATGCTTTACCTGGATGCTGAACTGGGCTTCTAATTGGTTTCCCCCAGCCTATTTTCCAAGTGTAATAAATGGTTTGGGGTGCTGAGCAAGTGTGTGTTGTTATTGTTAGGGACATTGCTGTGATTTTCCAAGGAGGCTGAAGGGGTTAGGTTCCCAGGTCCTTTAAAAGTGTCAGACTAAGCCCGTTGTGCTACCAAGCTGTAAATCAGCAACTGAAAAAGCGGCGTGTATGTGTGTGTGTGCGAGACCCCTTCTGTGTGTCTTTGTGAGCAGGCTGAATCTTTAATGCAAGGAGAGGAAGGGGTTTTCTGTAGGTGAATATAAAAGAAACACTGAGGTTCTTTGGAGGTGGCATCCTGGAGATAGTTATATGGGAAAAGTCAGACACAGCCTAGGGGTGCATCTTTATTTTATTTATTTGTTCATTTGGCCTGGAGCTGGACTCATCATATGATTGCAGCTGCTGTAAAACTTATGTGGGGGCCAGTACTGCAAAGGACAACTGAGTGCCTCTTTGTGAATTCTCTGAGCATTCAGAGAATAATTTAATAAATAGGCTGAGAAAGCCATCACTTCATAGGTTTCTAAAATGACACTTTTCCCTATCATTTTTCTCTTAACCATTTTCTATTAAAATTTTCTAAGAGCAAAGTTACGGCCACTGAATAATTTTGCTTTTAGAAGACAGGAGTCATTTTAATAGAAGAAATTGTGGCTCTGGAATGGTTTGTGCATTTTAGGGCTTGCTTTTACCTTAAGTCTTATGCCTGTGTCCTCAGTGCAGAGGGTTTTGATGAGTGAATCTTTGCTGGAAGGGGACAGTGGATGTGCCATGAAGCCCAGGACTCTGGAGATGTCCTCTTATACCTGCTCTAGTTTTTCTGCTAGGCTGCAGATAGTTGCCCTCAGGTTTTCCTGAGAAAATCTTAGGATTTTGGATGCCAACTTCTGAAAAGATGGGGAACTCAAAGCATTGAGAACTGCCAAAGGCTTGAGGTGGCTGCTGTGCCCGAGCACTTGGAAATCTGTCCCTGGATTCATCCCGCTCTCCAGGCTGAAGTCCTGGAGTGGGCCAGCCCCAGCCATGCACCTCGCTGCTGGATCCTCGAGTGCACAGGTGCAAGACCGGTAGTGACCCATGTCCAGACCAGTTTTCTCCTTACAAACCAGGAATGCTGTGGTTAAAATTTTAAACAAGCCCCAAATACTTGATTTCCCAGCTGTGTTCAGCTTGCATAGGAATGTTACCGTGTAAGTAGCCTGTCCCCAGCAACCTTCCTTAATGAAGGAAATTTCTTTTTTGTTGTTAAAAGAGACATTTTTTTTCATTGACACATATTTTCCTCTTCAAGGTATGAACGTTTCATTTTATGTTTTCTGTTTTATTTGGTTTATGTACTCCCTCAGGTATCAAAGCAATGGCCATTTGGTCATTCGGGGGGAAAAATGTATTTAACAAATGCTTTTCTGACCCGTATCTTGCTTTGCTCTCAAAGAGCACTCTGCTCTCTTCCTCACACAAAGCCACCCAAATTTCATAAACAAAATGTAAGATTTTCATGACATAAAGTTGCAAATTGTGTTGTCATCCAGATTATTGATGTTATTTTTGAGGTGGTGTAACTACGGGCATGGAACAGGGCAATCTGCCTTTAAGACAATGTGAAATACCCCTTTAAATTAAAAATACTCAGCACAGAAAGTTCTGTCACATTTCTTAAAAGCCTGCTGACGAATAGCTTTACACTGGGAAATGGCTTCCTAAGCATGTCTGGTTGTGTCTGTCTCTATATCTGAAAATGGGGATATTTTATTTTAGCAAAGATTCCCAAGAGATCTGCTTGTCTCTTGCTCTTTACCCCTGCTCGCTCTTGATTTGCGTGGTGATGAGTGCCATGATGCTTTATGGCATTGATGGTATCTTATTTAGCAGCCTCATTGCTTGGTTCTTGTAATTGTGCAGAAATTGTATTGGCACTGGTCATTTTACAGCCTATTATATTCCCAACCCCCAAATACAGTTGATAGAAAATGATATCCATCCTATGGCATTTGAAGAGGCTTCTCCCTGGCAGTGGTGTTCAGAAGACCTGCAACTTTGGACAGATACACAATGGTTGTAAGACACCTGCGTTCACTGCTCCTTTTTCCTGGTTATGAGAAAGTAAGAAAGAAGCCAACTTTGATGGTTTTTCTGTCATTAATTTTCAATGAGAATATGATTACGCTTTAATTGATGAGCTCTCCTGTGAAATTTCATGGCATAGATAATAAGGCTAACAGGTATCTTCCTGACCTGGGGAAAGAACAGACTTTCCCTGTGTATAACCACAGTGTTAATGACACTTAATAGAGAACATCATTTCACCTTTTCCTTTTTTTTTTTTTTTTTTTTTTCAAATTCTTCTCCATCACTCACCAGGGACCATGCTGTCAGAGAATGTGTACAGCTTCATATATTTTTCAAGATATGCTTGGTACCTGTGTGATAAGCCTCATTTTATGCCCCACATTAGGCCCTCTTGCAGCACAGGTGTTATTTGTTGTCTGGCCCTGGATTATCTTGGAGCAGGCACTTCTGCGTTGCTGTGGTTTGGTGATTATTGTTCTTGACATTTTTCTTCATGGAAAAGAAGAAACTTCCTTGTGACTACATTTTGCTGTTCCAGGCGTATGCACTGCACAGCATCTTTACTATCTACTGATACCCTTTCTGAGGTTAATCTATTGTAAAATTAGATTGTAAAAATGGACACAGTTACCACATTTACATGCCAGCACTGAAGAACTTGTGGAATAATTCAAACACTGTACAATTCCTTTTGCAGAAATCACTGCAAAATTCATTTGTAAGTGACATGTAAACCATGCAAATTAGCATGGATTCTTCCTCAGTTCAATTCATCTTTCAGAGGTTGTTACCCTTCCCAATCTGATTGCTTTAAGAACACAGATTGTCTTCTCTTGATGGTGAAACTGCTTTAATTCCCTTTTCCAAAGGTCAACTAATCTCCAGTCTTAAGTGCAATAGATGCAAATACAGTTCTCTTGCAATGTTCCTTCTAATTTAATTCTCTCCTAAGCTTTCATGTATAAACCTAGTAATGGATCAAGTTTGGAAGGGGTCAAAAGGTTTCTGTTCCAGTAAAATTTAAATTGACATTGCATACTGATAATGGTTTGCTCTCCTTTACTATAAACACTAGCTACTACTCTATTGGCATATCATTTTGTGCAACAAAATGACTCCAAACTGCAGCAGATCATACTCTTGGTTTTGTTGCAAAAAATGAGTGCCCACAACCTGTGATACAAGAGAAGCAAAAATGCATCATTTTTAATTCACAGTTCTTATGCAGCATCTTCGGCCTACTTGTTTTATTCCATCATCCCTAATTGCATTTAGAAACTGAAAAATGGTGCAGATTGCACACAAATATATAATTAATAATTAATTACCTGCCCGCTGCTGAGACCTAAATAAAGGCCAAAATATGATTTTTCCTTTGCAGCCTACTTGAAAAAAGGCTCAGTATTAACCAGCCGTAGGTAGAATAATTTTTTTTTTCTTTTTTCTACCCTTTGGCATAGAAACACCACATCTTTAAAAGAGGGCCCCGTCTAGTATTGGATGGACTATAGACAGGAGAGTGACAAACACATTGTGAAATATTGACAAGGGCTTCTTGGTAGGCGGAACATGCCTGTGACGTCCCACTGAGCTAGGCCACGCTTTCCTGTTAAATTCGAAAGAGGGCTGGTGTTATCAGTGAGGAACACTTACGGGATTTGATTGATAAATTTACTGCTCTTGTGGATTACCCCGTCCTTTTGTGCAGGACTGGCAGAGTGTCAGGACTGGGTCTTGACAGACACCAGAACATATGTCCGGCCTAATTTGCTGTGAGGGCCAGGGAGCCGGGGTATTGTCAGGCACCAGCCCACCGTGACACGGAGCAGGAGGCTGTGCTTTGCCGGGTGGCACTGCTTCCTCCTTGAAGCCAGCCTTTCCTATTGCTGCTCTGTGTGACTTCGTGATGTACTAAAAGTGCTGCATGGTTATTAATGGAGTGCATGGAGGGGCACAGCAATAAAAGATGGGGTTATTGATTAGCTTGTCTTTTAAAACGGAGTTGTACAGAGCTTACAGCTTCATGCAAGGAACTTAAAATATTTTGTCTTTTAACCTTGTCAGACTTTCCAGGCTGCTTTTTCTGCAGTGGAACAAGGAAGATGTGCTGGTGTGGTGGCCGTACTGGGCCCCAGTGCAGCTCTTGCTGGTGGGCTGCTCACATGCTGGGAAACCCTAATGTTTCTGAAATAAAATAGGGTACAGAGCATCAGATTTTAGCACATGGATTGCACTCTGTGTGTGTGTTTTCAACCAAAGCAGATAAGGGTGGGAGCTAAACAAGGCACGGCACACTTGGAGGATGTTTTAGTTTTCAGAACACCCCAGAACTGGGGCTGTGGTGGGGGGAAAGGTGGCCACGAGCCCCTCTGCCCATCCTGCGTGGCTCTCCTGGGCGTGCTGCGGGGTGGGAGCCGGGGCTGGTCGGAGCTTGAGCTGCACGGCGCTGCCCTTTGTTCCCCACCGCCTGAGGGGAACGGCTGGCAAACTTCAGTGAGCGTCTGGCGTTAGGTTTGCAAAAAGGGGAAAAAAAGAAAAAAAAAAAAAAAAGAAGGGGAAAGAGAACGGCATGGAACAATCCAAATGTGCCCTGCCAGCCTGAAATAGCTCGCCACAGGTTTGAAATCCATTTCCCACAATGGTAAGAATTAAAAAGCCACAAAAGCCGACCTGTACATTTGTGCTGTATGAGGATTGCTGATACACAGCAGAGCTGTCATTTTAGGAGGAAATCATCCATCATCTGCCTGCTAGTCCCCAATAATCACCTTCTATTACAGTCAGATTGAATCTTCAATCTGTGGCATAATGCCAGTTTTTCCACAGTTCTCAGTTTCCTGTTCTTTACAGAGGTATTCAAAATAATTTGCCATTCAACTCTACAAATGTAGCACTTGCCGAGAATATTAGTATTGTTAGCATGTTGCTTCTAAAGAAAATCTGTGCCAAAGCCTAATTTGCTGAATTCATCATTGGTCACCCATTTACATTCCTCTCCCCTTTTTCCCCCCCACGCCCAGTTACGATTTTGTAATCGCTGTTGTTGTTGTGTTTCATACACACTGATGCAATGTACAATTTGAAAAAGATGTTGAGCAATGATCCTATCGCTAACGATGTAAGCAATGACCTGATTAGAAAGACTCCATCAAGCAGAAAGCTAAGGGTGCCAGCACAACGAAAAGTCACGGAGAGGAAATGTATAGTGAAAATGGCAAATGGTAAGGCAGAGTTTAGGACGGGCTTTATGGTGTCTCCCTCCCCTCTCGTAGTTTGCCTGTGGGAACACAGAGAAGACAACAGGGATGTAGGGACGTCCAACTTCACAAATGTCTCAGAGATTCATGAGCAGCCAAAAAGCCACGAGCTATATTTGGGGGGCACTGGGGGCCCAACAAAACTTACCCAGCTTTTAAATACTTCAAATGTATTGGAATTTTCATGATGTTTTTTCCCTTCTCCCCAGCACGAATTAAGATGCAGCCTTGTACTAAATTGAATCTGCCTATCTTTTGCAGTGCTTCTGATTGCCTCTGCTTTTCACATGTCATTTTAGTCTTCACCAAATAGATTTTTTTTAGCTTTTGCACAAAATTGAAGTACTGTATTAAAGCAGAAGCCTTTAGGGCATACCCTTGGTTTTTTCCTTTTGGAAAATAAATAATAGTAAAATTTAATTACTATACCTACTACTTAAGTAAAGTTTTGGTTCCCTTATCCAAAGTCCAATTTCCTACTTTGTGGTTAAAGCTCCAGTATATTTTGAGGGCAGTGTACTGTTACATGCTTGAATTCAGCAAAGGAAAATAGGAAATAATTCACTCTGGCTTGAAAAGGGTGGGGATTTCTTTGTTTCTTTTTATATTTATTCAGGAAAAGCTGACAATCGTCCCACATTAATGAACAACACCATCAATCAAAGTGCTGACAATGAGCGGAAAAGCGAGGTAGATGTCAGACTGACGGCATATTGCTTTTTTCAGCTAGGCCAGGGCTGTTTATAGCACTTTTCACTGGCAAAACTCTGGCTGTAACTAGACAGGAATAGAAAGCAGAATCAGAAATTGCGTGCGGAAAGTTGCTCCTGTGCTTTGTAATTCGAAGTTAGCGTTGAAATCCAGCCACCGCAGCATTGTTTTCGAGGTTTTGCTGTGCAAGTTGGCTGTCTTCTTCATGCCTCCTGGCGAAGAGATGATGCACCTTGCTTCAGAGCAGCTCACCTGAGAGCTGCAGCACCTTGTGAACAGAGCAGAGATGAAAATATCACTTGGGTCATGATCCATTCTCTCCCTGGTGTCCCCTGTTTTGTGAAGGCAGAAAATCTCTTGCCCCTTTTCCATGGGGCAGTTTATCCTCCCCATGGACATCTTTTTCTTGCCTTTCTCATCTTTCTGGGCAACTTGCTTCCAGCAGAGATAAGCTGCCAGGTTCCCCCTCCCAGGGGGAGGTGGTGGTAATGAGAGCAGGGTGATGAGCTACCCGACGTACGGAGGACGGAGGGATGTGGATACCCAGAGCCAGCTGGCAGGATGTCATGGGACCCAGACCGCAGTGGGAATAAAAGCAGTCACCTAACATAGAAGAAGAGCATTTTGACCACTGCCCCATGTCAACTCATCTTCACCCACACTTGCTCTTTCTGGAGGACATGGGTGACTCTGCCACTTCTTCAGTAGCCACCTAGATGCCTGTACCATGGCTCTCTCTTTCTTCAGGACCTATAGTTCAAAACCCAGGTACCCATCCCTCTCCTTTCCTGGATGAACCAAGGCCGACTTTTGCTTGAAGGCTTGGTCCAACAGTGCCTGCAGCTCCTGTCGAGCCTTTGGGGCTGTGCTATTCAGCAGTGCAGGGCAGGGGCTGCGTGGCAGTGAATCAAGCTCCATTTTTCTTAAACCTTTACAGAAACAACTATGTTATTGGAAATCACTTGAGTCATTGCCCCGCTGTACGACCTTGGGCAAGTCATTTCCCCTCTCTGTGCTGCTGTTTCAGCCCTCACCCTGCATCTGTCTGCTCACCATAAGCTGTAAGATCATCAGGGCAGGGCTCTGCACTTGGGCATGAACACAAGATAAAACAGACTCTTCTGGCTCACGAAATGGAGGAGGGAGTGGTGAATACAAAACCCAGGAATGTTTCAGTCATTTTGGCTTTGAGAATTTCATAAGAAAACAGTTTTGCCTACTTCTCTGCTGATGTGTGGGAAAACTTTTATTGAACTTTTTCATTTTTGAAACATCTGAGAGTTTTGAGTTTCCCTTAATTGTCTCTTTCCCACCCTCACTCAGCACAGAGAAAGAGGAGGAAAATGGGGAAAAATGATTAAACTGAAAAATAATGTCGCAGGGCGTCAGAACTTAATGTTTCCTTTTAATGCTTTGGAACTTTCCAAAGACGAGGAAGTCATGAAAAGTTGGAGCAGCAATTAAAAACAAATAAAAAAAAAAGAAAAAAAAGAAAGAGTCCCATAGAAGGGTTTTCATAGAAGGATCTGAAGATTCAAGAGCTTTAAATAGGAGATTTTTACAGCTGTTTCCCTTCCTCTGCATTTTCAGTGGAAGAGCTTAACACAACCTCAGGGTAGGAGGTGCCTCCTGTGACCGGAGCATCCCAGCAGGGACTGCTTTGGTTCAGCTGGCTGAGCTTTGGCCCAGTATATCTCCATTACTAAATACCTTTTGGTCTCACATGGCATTGTGATGCCTTCTGCCCCATGAGGGGCAAATGATGCCTGGGTGAGGGTTTGCATCCCCAAACCCAGCCCTGCATTGTTCTGGCTACACTGCAGGGTGTGAGGTTATTGCTGCATTGCCATGGGACGACTGTGATTGGCTTTCCTGAGGCATAATAAAATTTTTATTTTTATTTTTATTTTTATTTTTATTTATTTATTTTTATTTTTTTTCCTGTTGTCCAGAGCTCTGTACCTTAGAAAAGTATAGCAGATCACCTTCTGGAGCCTTGCTCCTTTCTGCTGAGACACACTGTGTGTCTTCACCAGGGCCAGCTGCAGGTAGTGGCTTACAGGGGGTGTAGGATGAATGCACTGATGCCGCATCTGGTACGCTGAAAAGCTCGTAGTAGGGTGGAAGTGGGTGGAAATAGTGACTCCGTTGAGCTTAGGGAAACAGCTGCCCTCACATCTCCTTCATCATCTGAAACAAATGAAAACTGGGCTGATAAAATTCATGATGCTATTCCCAGCTGTTTTGTTTAAAGGAAAGTTTCCTTACGTGCAAACTAACTGAAAACTAGAGATGTAATTGCTACAAAATGTAACAGTATCTAGCGAAAATTACAGCTACTCGATGAAATATATATTTTCTCAGCATCAGCATAAAAGAAAGAACATTCTCATCCAGAAATGGTATGTAAATAAATAAACTGTAATTGGTTTGACAATGCCCCTTTTCCTGGCAGTGCCAAGAATCCTAGCATTGTAATTATACAGTTCTGGGCAGACATGTGGTTTCCATTAAGAAAGACTTGTGATTGACTGAGTTCATGAGGCATGTCAGAAAAAACACATCAATGTCTTTATAAAATGAAAAAATAGATCCAAACTTACTTCCAACTTCATGAGAAATGTGCATTTGTAAATACTCTGAACACAGTACAAGAAATAGAAGTAAAGCAAGTCGCTATCAGGAAAACTTGCCAAATTCATGTTGGAATATAAACTTAGACAACCAAGTGCACTTACTTTTGTAAGGCAAAGAAACTTGTTCTTGCATTTTTGGTGAGCATTTAAAGTTTTCCTAACCATTTTTTTCCTGTTGTTTCTATTCAGCAGTGTAATAATTGAAAATGTTTCCAATAAAAATGAAAATGATATTCTACCACATTTTGTTTTACCTACATCACACAAGAGCACTTAAAGCTAAGACGCAAGCTTTAAGAGGAAAGAACTGCAAGTAGTTATTATTCTGTAAGGAAGGAAAGCTGGCTAGTTAGGTAAGGGAAAATTTTATCTAAGAGTATTTTAAACTAAAATTCTAATGACTTGTTTTAATCACTTAAAGTGACTAAAATGTTGGATAGTTTATTTTCTGCCTTAGCATAAATACTTTTAAAATGACAAACATTTTAGGATGCTGCCAAATACTGTCATCTCTTGGCAACCTTAACATTTTATGCTAGATGTATTTTTCTTGACAACAAAACAATTCAGTCTGTTTCTCCTCTCCCCCCTCCTTGAAAAACAGCAGTGGCAAATACAGGGTGTTTTTAAATGGATTATATACGGGATGACTTTTTAATATATAAATTCAGATTCAAAATGTAGTGATTTTTAAAAAGAAAAGGTCACTGACTGTGCCCTTTTACAGTTGTGCTAAATAATAACATTTTTTTCTTGACCCCTCCCAATATAACTTGAAAAAAAAATAATTTTTCTGTGACAAGGAACATTGCTTTTATGGCTAGGTCACTGCCCAGTGAAGCTAGCTGTCCTGTGTGTGACTCATTGCTCTGCCACAGGCTTCTGGCATGGATGCAGGCAAGTCATTGAATCTTTTTGTGCTTCCACCTCATTGCTATGAGGTTAAAATCCACTAATCACTGTGAAGTGCTTGCATGGCATAGTGGTGAGGATCAGAGAAATACCTAGAAAGATACGCAAAGTCTAGCAAGGGATTTAAATTGTGCGCTGTCTGCAAAGTTTTCTAACACTTTTTAAACTTTTCCAAATACTTTCAAACTTTTTAATCTTCTTTAAATTCTTAAGAAATGTTGAATTGGCAGCAGAGACTATTCTGTTCAGTAACTCTGGACAATGGTAACAAGGAAAAAATATAGATATGGTCTAAGCCATTAAGGCTTAGACTCTGCTCCCATTCCTGCACTGAGAGTTGAGTCATATACATACAAATTTCTTAGTTTTTCAGGAAGATTTAGCAGACAAGAGGTAGGAAATTTCTAAAGTTTATGGGGCAAAATTTCTTGTAGGGAAACAAGTGTAAATCTTATGGCTCAGGACGATGAGCACCCTATCACCTGCAAACAACTTTGGAGCTTGGTCAGTGTATCAATGGGCAACTCTAGCTTATTTCTTGCTTTCTAGAGTTAATTTGGAATGTGAATTATTTAGATCATTCTCTTTGGAGTTGTCATATCATAAAGCCTAGAAGCTGGACAAAAGGGCTTACCTGGCACCTTTGATAAACCAGCCACTGCTATTAAATTTTGTCCCAGCAGAGAACACTGTCTCACAGTATTGGCTTTTCCTATGTATTTGAAGACATGGCAGGAACCACAGTCTCCATTTTGAAGTGGATCCTCCAGAACAAACTTCTCAGGGGAGAGAAACTACGGACTTTCCTCAAATGATCACACACCACAAAAGTCCGTGTTTGCTTGTAGGCTTTGGTTTGTATGCATGCCATATTGAGAACTGCTTTTGTAAATAAGCTTTTAGGTGGTGTGTTTAGGGAAATGATGGTTTGCAGAGGATGCATGCAAATTGTGGAAATCCACATCTGAATTTCTGATCCTGGTACTGAATTTATAAATCACAGCTATCTGCACAGAATACCTAAATGTGTCATTGGCTTGTCACTTCGACCTGAGTGACTGAGGGAGCATTTCTACTCACTTTGTTCCTTGGAACAGGCTCTGAGTTTTAAAGCATGAGTTCAATGTGAAAGTAGATTGGAAAAATCCCCATCTTCAGTTTCTCAAATGCACTCTTTCAGAGGGGAATAATAGCAGTGGGGGGCCCGAAGGAGTTGGGGAGGTTTCGAGCACCCACCGATTGCAGAACCAGTCTCTTCATCTTAGTGTGACGAGCAGTTTCTGGAATCCTTGCATATTTATTAAAATATTTTATTAAAAATTAAAAATTTGCATATTTTATTAAAAATTCATTTTATGGAAAGAATATTTCGTTCATAGTTTCTCATACTACAGTTTCATTATACTGTGCTTTTCTGCTCTGTATATAGTAATAGTATTAGTGATCAGCCCTATTAGCAAGGTTTCAAAAGAACAATTGTGTCTCTGTAAAGCCTTGAAACAGCAGTTAAAAATAAAACTTCCAGACTGATTACAAAATCAGCACTGTGCAGATGACAAGAGATGTCTTGCTGGAGTCTGATTTTTGCTGTGAGACTATTCTCTTGTTTTTGGAGTTGGAAAGACATAAGGACTTTGGACTACAGAAAGTCCAGAAAGCTTAAAGCTACCTATTTTTGCAAGGAAGTTCAGTTTGACATGAATGATTTTTGAGTAGAGGGCCTGGCTTAATCCTCCATTTTTCTAGGTTCAGCACCAACCCCTGTCATTGGGATGAGGTGGCCAGGGCTGAACACAAGCACAGCTGAACACAGTCATCTACTATGTGTCTAGTGCATGAGTGATCCCATGGGAATCAATGAGGGCATGAGAGGAAGGAATGAGACTTTGCATTTCCTCAATGTTCAAGAAGTTTGTGGTAGAGTGGACTTCTTGGTGGCAATAGCACAGTTGGAGCCTTTCCCTTCTTTTTGCCTTGTCTGTGATAAGGGCCCTAAAGCTCTGCCATGTGGACAGAGGGAGAGGAAAGGCAGATTGTCGGCGTGAAATCTTTGCGTGAAATGGGGGGATAACTCACAACTACCGGCAAGAATCTGGCAATCCTCACTCTTGTTATAGTCTTCATAAAGCTTTAGGGAGACCTGACCACCTCAGAGTAGCTGCTGTGAGTGCAGCACATCCCCTGGGAGCTCCTCCACATAAAACTTGGAGCAGCGTGAGCTGTGATCCAGGATTTCCACCCTGAGGAGCTGCAGGGGGTAGTTTCTGATGCCAGACAGCTGTGTGGCTGCTGATCCAGCTGCACTGCATTTGGGGAAAGGAAATTCAGGACTCAGTACCACAGGAGCAGGCTTTTAAAAGCATCGGATGCTTGGGGCTGACCTTCCTTATCCACCTTCAGCATTGCTCTACCAGGCAGCTACACCTCTGCTGGGGTGATGTTGCTAGTCTGTCCGTTCACAGCTCTGGAGGTGATGACTAAGATGTTAAATGCTGTGTTAGTGAGTAATCTAATGCCAAATTCACAAAAATGTGAGGATCTTAGACGTTCTGCAGGAGCTGCTTTTCCATTGCTTTGAAAAGAAAGTTAAGCATCTAAACTGAAGTTTAGGTATCTAAATACCTTTGTTGATCTTGGCTCAAAGCAAGTCACTCAGGCGGTTTTGAATATGATATCCATAATGTATCACTTTGCTTCTTGTTTAAATATTTATGGGGAAGACTCAGGGTGAGGCAAGGGGGTGATAAGGCTGACTGTAAAGTGAGAGAGGACATTGGACTCTTTCTGATGTCACTGCAGATGAGTCACATCTCCACATTAAGACTAGTCTTACAGTGGCTTATGAGCCTCCCCAGTTTAAAAGGAACATTTTGAAAATATTTTTAAAGCCTTTAAAGTGCCTGGAGAAGTTCAGGAGACAGCTTTTTATTATTATCATTATTTATTTATTTTTATTATTACTATTCAGCAGGGAATTGGACAGGTTCTCACCTGCTGGTTGTACCACCAGAAACACATGTTCCCTGATGGAATACCTGAAGCTCCCTAGAAGGGGAGGATTCAGGGAGTTTAAGCTGCTGGAAACTTCTCTTTTGAGGCAGATAAGAAACCCCTAAGTTTCATAGGGGGAAAAAAACAAAACAAAACAAACAACACACACCTGAATGATTTGAGATTTCTCCCCATGGATTCACTACTACTTTGTTTACTTTTCCTTTGGATGCTTCAAGGAGGTTAACCTTGCTGGGGAATTTGTCCTCCCTCCCATGCACTGTGGTCCCTTTGCCTGAATGGCTCCATGTTGTTGCATCCACATGATAATTAACTGTGCCTTCAAAGAGTATTGAAGATAAGTAGTCTTCAAGCCTACTGCTTAATTACTTTAGTTTTGTCCCTTTGCTTCTCATCGCTGTGCAATCTGTATCACTCACTGGTATTGGAAAGAGATTCCTTAAGGTGTAGATGCCGAGTGGTTTAGGTTGTACTCTAAGATGGTTTTAGTAAAAATGTACAGTCAATTACACTTTCAGAAAGGCTAACAAATGAATGTACCTTTTCAGAAAGCACATTTATGTACAGAAAAACTCTTCATGGTTCTTTTTTTTTTTTTTAATTATTAAAACTTTCAATTTCCAGAAAATATAACCAAGTAGGAGACAAAGATTTTTTTGAGTGAAACTGCTAAATGGAGTGCCTGTTTTGTTTAAATATGTGCCTTGAAAAGCAATTTTCTTACATTTAGAAAAAAACAACAATGGGGGATAGAGTAATGAGATTGTGGAGTCTAGGTCTGTGTGCCCCTTCTGAGGAAAAGCAGGGTTATGGAAACCCTCCTAATGAGGTGAACATGTTCTAATGCACATTTGATTTTTTTTTTTTTTAATAGTGAAGCTATTATTGCAGACTACTTTAATAATTTGAAATGAGATGTGATTGTTTTCTGCCTGTTGGACTTCCCCCTGCAGTTCCAGCCACACCTTACTGCTTAAACTGTCCCATTTCTTGTAATGTGAGCAACATTCTAAAATAATAATAGCATGCAATATCCCACCCCAAAACACATACATTCTTTATGTATTCTAATGGGATATATGCACCTAAAGTGAAATTAACGTGTGTGCTGCTGTGGGTCTATGTTTGTCATGTACAGTCTCTGATGTTACAGAATGGAAATAATATGGTATTTAAAATGGAAATTGTGTGGTGATACATTTGCAGGTAACATTTGACTTTGTTATTTCCTAGGAGAATCTGGGTGCGTTATGATGCCTCTAATGTATGTGTATTCTAATAGTAATGCATGCTACAGTGATAATCTCCTGTACCAAAACAAATAACACATACTAGAATACAGAACTCAAATTTTTTTATGGTTGTTAGGTAAAGCAATTTTCAAATTAGTTTTTAATGAGTTCTAATATTTTAACACAACACAAATTTTCAAGTTAGAGGTGCTTTTTTAGTTTTTCTTTTTGTTGTTGTTTTAGACAATAGGATACAATATTACTTCACGGGATAACATTTAATTAAAATATACTAATTTATGTATTTGTTTATTAGTTTTATCCCTAAAGCAGCAAAAACCTCTGTGTGATTTTTATGAAAAATGTAAATGAGGGCTTTGGCATCACTAATAAAGTGGAATTAGCATACATTTAAAAAATGGGTTGTTTCACTTTAATAACATTTATAGCGATAACTCTAAAGGTGCTGCTTTTGTCGGGAGTGCACTGAGCTTGCACTGAGGCCGGGGAGGATCAGATTTTGATGCTGTGGTTTATCTTCTCCTCAGCACAGCCCTGTGCTCCTGTTTGTTGCATCCTGGGCTTTGCCGTGGTGCAGCACTGATTTACACTGCTGATTTACCCCATGGGTGGCAGCTTGGGGTGGTAGTGGGAATCTGGCTTGTTCAGGCCAGAGCTTTAGCTGAGGCAGGATCAGGCTGCTCTGGGAATAACCGTCCATTTTCCTAATTTCCTTTTTGGCTTTATTAGGTTTTACCTGATGAGGTCTTGTCAAAAAAAAAAAAAAAGTTTCCTCTTATTACTTCAAGTGTATGAAGAGTTGCAAGGAGAAAGCCCAGCCAGTCCTGAGAGAGAGAAAATTTCCATTGGAGTTTATAGTAATTCTGTCTGAGAAAGGATTGTTAAGATCAGGCCTCAAATTTTTCTCCTGTGATATAATGTGTCACTGCAAGACAAACAGGGTTGCTGGCAATCTGCTACTGAGACTCTTTGTGTTTGTGTGGCTTGTGTTTGTGTTTTAATCATAAGTATTTTTACAAGACCCCATAGCTTGCTGTGGGCTCAATTCGTGGTGTCAGCAAGGGTTGTGCTCTGTGGGGCCAGCTCCTGTGGGCCCAACCTGTGTGTCTGTGCTCAGAGAGGTGTGGACTGGGCTCCTGTGGGCTCCAGCTGAGTGGTTTGTGCTTCTGGGGGACTTTTTCTACCCATATATCAGAAATTAAAATCAGCATCCCCTCTCTCCTTCTCTTGGGCCCTCATCTGTTCCTTATCTTGCTTACAGAAATAATAAAACTGAAATATAGGAAGGCAAATAGTTTTAGAAACATTTTGATGCTCAACATTGCTTTTGGCAACTGAAATACAAAAGCTCCTGTGGGGCCGTGTGGTGATGGCTGGTGGAGGGATTTCGGTAGCGGGAGCACCTGCCTCTCTGTGGGACATGGCCACCATGTCCTTCACGTGCACCTCCCGGGGTTTGCAGGCCCCTGTCACCCTGAGCACACACCTTCCTGACAGAAAACTCTACCCGAACCCACCCAGCTGCTTCCTCCCCATCCTTCCTCTGTCACTCATTTAGTTTCACACTTCTTCACTTCAGTGCCTGTGCCAGGGCTGTTTGCTAATGAGCTGCCCCAAAACACAAGGTCTTGGGGGAAAAAGGGTGAGTTTTGCACAGAGGCTGCTCAGGGCAGTGAGGGCGGTCAGAGGCCTCAGGGCCTGGCTCAAGGCACTGCTGAGGAGGGATGAGTTTGTGTGTGCTCTTGCGCAAGCCCAAGCCCTTCCCTTACCATCTTGGGAACAGTGACATGCCGGCTGAGGTGGCTCGTACCCTATTCACAGCAACTTTGAAGAAATTAACCCTGGTTTTTATTGTTAGCACTGTTTTCTCTTCTCTTCTCTTCTCTTCTCTTCTCTTCTCTTCTCTTCTCTTCTCTTCTCTTCTCTTCTCTTCTCTTCTCTTCTCTTCTCTTCTCTTCTCTTCTCTTCTCTTCTCTCTCCCTTCCTCTCCCCACCCCCCCCCCCAAAAAAAAGATTTTTTTTTTTCAATTATCCACGTCATCAAAATGTTTTAATGAGGAAATCCCGACTGCAGGAAGGTCAGGAGATGAAAAGCAGAGCTGATTTTAAAAATAACGCCCAGTTTTACTGTGCGGCCAACTCCCTGTGCTTTTTGAGATGAAAGGGAAAGGAAAGCTTCACAGCGTTTAAGCAATAAAAGTGCTACAAGGAAAAGCTCTTTCATATTCTTTAGCTGGCATAACGGGGTGATACGTATGGGGGAAAAAAGCAAACAATTTCTTCAAAGCAGTGGAGGATGTAAAATGTAACACACGCAGAATCGATACTCACCAGATAGATGTATATATGTGTGACTTTGTTACGTATACCCATAAGCAGATGCAGGGCCTGATTCTTCAGGCATGTTATGCAAATCAGGGACTCTTTTATCATTAACAGTTGAGATAATCATAAATTGGACTGATTAAGCACATGGTTAAATCTGAGCAGGATTTAGTTCACATACTTATTCCGATGTTCCTATATAAGCCTATACTCCATCAGTGCAAAAACAAATTACCCTAATGTGACATTAATATCTATTTGCTACCATCTGAGATCTTTTAAAATGGTATTTAATTTCTTAATATTCTGAGACTTTTTTCCTTAAAAATTTCATGTATCATTAAAAAAAAAAAGTCTAGTCTAAGTCACAAATGCATCCTTTTTCTCATGTATATTTGATACCAGGCTCCAGTCTAATCTGATAAAGTGCACTTTGCCTGTGGTGTCTTACAATAAGCTGGCTGCATTAGTGCCGGGAAAAATCAATACCGATTTATAATTTACCATCGCAAAAACCTATCACTTTTTATGACCCTCCATCCTGGCTCATTAATATTACATTAAAACACACACACACACACCACTGCAACAGGGCGAAATTGTAAGCTTGTCAGGTTTGCAGTCATAAAGAACGCTTTAATTGGTCTTAGTTTGGGAATTCAGCATTAGATTTTGTTTATTTGTTTGATTATATTTTTTTTAAATATTCCTGGCTTTTGATGGATTTAAAAAAATGCAACTTAGCAATATATTGATTTCTCATCCATTTGGTTTTCTTTCTCTCTCTCTCTCTCTCTCTCTCTTTCTCTCTCTTTCTCTCTCTTTCTCTCTCTTTCTCTCTCTTTCTCTCTCTTTCTCTCTCTTTCTCTTTCTCTCCATGAAGACATGGTTTTCAAACAATGACCATCTTCTTAAAACTTCAGCAAGGTTAGATAAATCACACAGAGATGTTAACTGTTTGGACGTTATCATCTCCAATCAAGAGTGCAAAGTATAACTGGTTCTATCCACTGGTAACATATTTCTTTAACTCTCTTCGTTGGATTTTTGTTTGTTTGTTGGCTTTTCAGCAGATTGTTTTTGGGCAATATATAGAAAGCAAATCAATGTATGCTATATTGCTTGTCTCTCTCATAAAATGCTTGCTTTTCATGAACTGGCAGGAGCAAAGTGAATCAGTTGTATGTTGTTGGCCCAGTCCTGTGGGGTGCCAATGGCCAAGTGCAGTGCACAGAGCACCAGGATCTCCAGCTGATGTCAGTGCACCTAATAACTTCCTCTCTCTGGTGTGCAGGAGGATGACATGGTCTGTGAGATGTAGAACCAATGGTGAATTCAATTTTTTCTTACATATTTTAGAAAAAACAAAACAAAACAACACAAAAATCATAACAAACCAAAACAATGCTTCACCCCCTGCAAAGAAAATTAAAACAGTTTCATAGTCATATGTTTTTAGACTCCAGAACTCCCTATATCTAAATTCTTTCCAGATAATGTCAAAAATAATGATGTCAGTGTTTATATTGGCAATGGAAAGGTGTTCTTTATTTATTTCATACTATTCCCAGGGATTTTTTTTTTCTTACTAATATCATGGAGATTTGATCCTAACAAGATGCTTTGCTCACTTTTCTTGCAGCATAAGAGGTTAAGGAATAAATAGGTAAATGGTGTGTTAACACAGAAATAAAAAAAATAAAAAAAAAATATTGGAAATTCAGTGTGTTCTCAAGTGTGCAGTAGATCCACACCATGCAGCAAGTACATGTCGTGATTGGGTTTTTAAAAGACGTTCGCCTCCCCACTGACTGACAGGGCCTATTGATTTTTTAGGTTTCTGCCGTCATCAGTTTTCAGCCTCGCAGCGGCCATATGTCGAGGTCAGGGCGCGCGGGGGCTCAGGCAGGCAGCCTTCGCCACAGCCAAAAGTGAAGGGCCGCTGAAAGAAAATCAATCATGTCATAAGTGGGAAGCATCAAAAATTTTCCCCCTGTATGGCCGAGGCCCATCAGGCTGTCTCCACTCCGCAGCGAAGGTTAGGCATCTGTCAAGCCGGGCTAGGTGAAAAGTATTAGAAATGCCAGTTAACCCATGGTACGGCACAGCGAAGCCGCACTTCCCCTGCCTTTGTTTGCCCGATGCGTGTGACAAGGTTAGCATTTTCACTTAATTTCTGAGACTAGATAGCCTTTCCCACCTTGGTTAATCTGCAGAATATACTGCGCTGGCTCAGTTTTGGTAACTGGTGCCAAAATGCACAGGAGTCAGGCTGGGCACAGGCACACGCATGTAAAAATTTCACGCATATGGCATGGATGTTTTACTTTCTTCTGGGAAGTCAGCGTGATCCTGTGTTCATAAGGTCCCCTAATGTGCTTCTGAAATGAAGCATCCCAGAGAGCAGAACATGCAAGTTTTCTTTTTTCTTTTTTTTCTTACCCCCCCCTTTATTTTTTTATGATAAAATGATTTGCCCCTGCCCTGCACTGATTTGGATTTTGCTTGACTCTTGTTTCAGAATATCTTCACTGAATTGACAGTAAATATTTCCATTGTTCCGCTAATTGGAGAAAATATATTTCATGCACTCTGTGAAAGTATACTGCTGTGCTGTATGATTTTAATCTTTCTCCTCCTTGTTCCATTTAAAATCCATACAATTAGATTGTGCAATTATGCTAAATAATCGATCTTCTGTATCTTGTTTGCCACTTACATGATGCCTCTTGCAGAGAGGAAAACATATCTGAGTATGTCCACTAAATTTGAAATACTGATTTGGTAATACACTGGGATATTTAAGATTATGTTGGCCATCTTTCAAGCTTTCTGATTGCTGATCATGTGCCCTGAGGAATATTGCACTAGGCTATGGATAATAGAGTGTGTGTGGATTTATTGTTAAGCAATTAGGCAAAAAGAAAAAACAAATTTATCAGTATGAGAACGGGAGCACAGCCTCATTATTTTCATTCTGGAGGAAAAGCAGTGCTAGTTTCAATAAAGGTAGATTTGCTCACTTAAGAAAAAAATACGATAAACTAAACCCACACAAACAAACATATTTTCCTGATTTGAGACCAGTTATCTATCTCATCTCCATGTGCCAGTCGTAGTGACTTCACTGAGCATCCCTCTTCCACGAGCGATACTGGCGACTGAAACTCCTGAGGGCAGTCTTCCCGTGGGCGCTGGTCCATACACAGCAGGTGGTCCCAAGGTGATGGGACGGGGCTGTGAATCGGACTGGATGCTGAGCTGCAGCTCACCACTTCGGAGTTGTCTTCTGCTGCCTGACCCGAGATGTATACTTCCTAATAAATGTTTTAGCTCTCCACGCTCCAATGATTACACTCTCCATTGAATACAGATAAAAAGACAAAATGTTTCTTTAATCAGTACTGTGATGTGAGACCGTTAAGGTAATAGTGCTTGAAACTATTAGAATCTTGAAGATATTGACTGGCTTGCTTTTGGCATTGCAATTATAATTACATTTTTAGGCTGCATTATATGGTTTTATGGTAGTTATTCTAACACAGAAGGTTTCCCTGTCCAGAGTCCTAACTGGGGGGAGATACACAGAAGAAATTTTGCAGTCTGAGCTGTAGGTGTAGCTAGAAGATGACCTAATTGGGACTGATATAATTTGGTTTGAAAGTGTGCAAGGAAATCCAGGTCATCCCTCTGGAATCCACAGTGAAAAAGCATAGACAGATTTGAGAGGGAAAAAAGTGTTTGAAACCCTCCTCAAAGTGTATTTTAAGCTCTTGGAGCATTATGGGGAAGACTGGCTACAAAAATTGTCTTTTGTGAATTTAAGCCAGATAGGCTGCTTCTGGCCAAAGAAGTCTCCCCTCTGCAGGTGCATGGCCCTCCAGTCCCTCGGAAGAGAGAGGAGAAGTTCACCAGGCCTGCAGGTGCAGAGCACTCCAAATTTCGTCTGATAACACCAGTTATCCTGGCTCATGGGCGTAGAGAATTAAGTCTGGAAGAGACCAGGGGTGAGACATCTGACCTTCAGCTCAGACCCTTCCAGGGACAGTCACGGTTTCGCTCCCCCATCTGCCCCGAACCTAACCAGACTGTCTCTTAGGAGGACGTGCAGGTATTTCAGTGGTAGGTCAGCTGGACCCACATGAGCTGGACCCCTCATGTGAATATACATTCGCAGTGACTCCAGCAGGGTGATTTCCACCAGTGTACACCAGTAGTGGCCACCTCCTCACCAGTAGCAATACACTAATGTGAGGAGAGGACCAGGCACAGAAAATCTTACTGCACTGAGTTACAGATATCTAATGTAGCAAACATGTACCATGTTTGCTAGCTTTTAGTTGCTATTCAATTCCAGTTATTAAATAAAAAAGTGTAAGGATGACACCTAACATTTTAGAACTGATTTAGATTTGGTGCTGTGACCAGTGCTCTGGTCACACGCTGTGCTTACAGCAGGATTACAATCATGGCCACTTGCTGTCTTGCATGTTTGGATTTCTGGCTTTTCTAAGCAGAGCAAAGTTTCTTTTGTCACTGGAAGGCTGCACTGAGTGAGGACCATTCTTAGTGCTTCAACTGGAGTCTGATTCATGTGTAAGGAAGTAGTTGGCTCTTCAGCCCCGAGTTTCATTCCAGGCACAATATTTTCTTCCTAAGTGAGAATTAACATACTGAGATAACAGAAATCAAAAGCAGTGTCTCAAAGTCATCTGGTAGCACCAGCTATGGTTCCTGGAATCTGTGCTGGGTCTGTATATGTGTGTGTGGGGTAGTGCATATGTGTGCATGTGCAAAACTTGCTATTTGCTGCAGGATTTTTTGTGCAGCCACATCTGTTTTTTCTGTGAGGGTCTTTATCCCCTCCATAATTTCCTTTTGGGGGTTTGCTGGAGTCTGACTTTGAAGACAGATCGGTTAATATCTCTGCTGCTGTGCTTTGAAGATATGAAGCACCATGCAGTCGTTATCATTACGATTAAGAGTGATCAGCTGGAGAACGTTTCTAAGGAGCAGGAACTGGTCCCTTCACTCTGACGTGGATGGGCTCCCTTTGCTGTCTGCTCTGCCTTTCACTTTCCTTCCTTTTAAATCATTAGTTTGCGGTATGGACCAGTGTGTGGGCTGTCTGCCTAACGGGCACAGGAGAAGACTAAGAGCCCCAGCTATTTAAACTCAAGATGCTCTTGTGCAGGAATTTACAGCATTTACCCAGGGTAGCTGTCAGGTCTGCAGCTCCTGCTCACCCAAATTGACCTTTTCATTTCTTTTATTTCCTTCATAGCTGGTGTGTCGTATTGCAGCACTCTGCAGGAGCAGTGAGAATTAGCCCCCCTGAGAATTAACCCCCCTGGCCCAAACTCCCTGCAAATTTTGGAGCTCCCCCTCACTGCCCTTCTGCCAGGACTGTGGCTCCTCTGTGCCTGAGTAGCTTAGGCGTTAGTACTGTGGACACTCTCCCATCTTCTCAGCTCCCCTTTCCATTTCCTTTCTGTCTTCTACTTCTACTTCCTTTCCTCCTTTTTCCCTCTTCTCATTTTGCCTGCTCCAAACTGCGTTTCAACCCTATTAAAACAATAAATTCTGATAGCTCCAAAGAAGCTGTTTAAGCTCTCTTGGGCCAAGAAAAAAAAAAAAAACCTTTTTAACAAAAAAAGTCCCTGCATACAGATTTACAAAATACATTTCACATCCATTATGGCCTTTTGGGTAAATAATGTTCATTTTAAAAAAAAAGTCTTTATAATACATATTTTAAAAATGTTTTAAATATGATTTTTTATGGTAGACAATGATGGGTTCTGAAGAGCCATTACGATTTATCAGGGAAATCGCATACTTTTTTTTTTTTTTTTAAATTGTCTTTTAAATACACATTCTGGAGTTGTTGCAACTATGATGCATTTCTAGCAGAGGGGATTTATTTTCAGCAGTATTTCCTTTCTCCCCAACTAACATGTAAGAAATGAACATTTCTACATGCTCATCTCTTTCTAAAACAGAATGTGATGGTCTGTTTAAACGGTCAAAGCTTGAAAACTCCACCTTTAGGGTGTAATATGCTTTTCTAAAATAGTCCATTATAAGGGACTGCTGATGTATAACTCTTTCCTGAGACAGCCTCCCCACAGTGCAAGACGTTAACCCTGTCTTGCAACAGCTTGGTACTACGGGTGATGTAAGAGGCAACATCTTATTATTTTTTGGACTATTGTTGGTGTTCATTGATCAGAAAGGCTGAGTAGGAACTTGTCTGCATTGACAAGTTATTCCCTTGTAACATAGGATGTGAAAAAGGCCTAGAGAGCCACTGCAACATTATGTGGACACTTTTCCACAAGTAGGATGTTTTCCTGGGGTGCCCTTCCAGCCAGCTTCTTGGCATATGCAGACCCTCTTATTCTTGTACTCCAAAAGTCAGGACGATTCCTGAGGGTGACTGGAGAATGCCTAATCTCCAGCAACCTATGGTGAAGATCTAAGTAGGGATGGATTTATCATCTGACTGAAGCTGGTTCACTAGAAAGCATGATTTGAATGCAGACTCTAGGTGTTGCTTTCATTAGAGTCAGGAATGGGATTAGCTGAATGGAAACGTCCACGGGGAGTGGGGAGAGGAGAAAGCTTCTACTGTGTAAGATGTCCTCAATTACACAGATACCTTCCAGCCAGCACCACGCTCACCACCACATGTGAGAAGGGGTTGTACCTTTTCCAAATTTTGCTGGTGGAAAGAAGTAGCAATGCAAAGAAACTGGAGAAGGTGAAATATTTGTACTGTGATCATGTCTGGGACCCCAGTCGAGCACAGAAGCCCTGGTGTGCCAGATACTGTACAAGCAGGGAGCAGATGTGGCAGGTGTCCTGGCACTGGTGACTGCTGCATGTTCCAGCAGTGTCACTGGGGGACTGCAAACTGTAAGAGCAAGGCTCACAAAACATACAGGAAACCATGATCCATACAAGAATAATTCGTGGGAAAAGCAAATTTTCTTAGTTTACAAGCAGCTATCTGTGAAATGAGATAATTGCCTATTATGTGATAGATCTGTGCAATAAAGCTAACGTTATGTGCATTTGAACAGTTAATAATTGGACTTACTGAGGACTGAGGTGTTTGTGGTATAATAGATAACTGGGTTAAAGGAAAGTTATTCTGAGAAGTAGACTAGTTTTTGTCTAGGATGCTGGATGTTTGCAAAGCTACAGAAAATTATTCTTCCCAAGGATAAGTATTAACAGATTAAATAGAACTGATGAGGAATTAAGTAAGGATGCATGCACCAAAATAGGAGGACAGAATATAAAGGTTAATTAAAAAATATATATATTTTTGCAATCAGTGTAGAAGTGATTGCAAGACAACAGAATGACATCTGATATAATATGGCAGCAGCACGTATGCCTGTTACCCTGCACTAACGCTGCAGTGAATTTCCAAAGAACGTGTTCATGGCCATTTCGGAAACAAAATGTGAAGATGAGGACGATGCAGGATGTGAGCTTTCAATGGAATCAATAAGGTGTTTCCTAAGTAAGGTTCTGTAAAGTTGTAGACATGCGTCAAACACTGCAAGGCTGGGAAAAGTCATCTCATTTTTAGAAAGCTAAACTGAATTGTTGTGCAGCACAGCGACTTACTTGGAAATACATTTCCAGGTGAATTGACATCAGATAATCTACAGTTCACAAACAGCTTATTTTAGTAGTTCCCTTTGACATGACGGGTCAAGAATGTGGAGCTCAAGCACTGGTTTTCACACTGGTCAGCTGAAAAATCAGTATATGTTGCATGATGTTCAATCTGAAGAGACGACGTAGCTTTGGAGGAGCCCAAAAGCTTGCATGATGCTCTTCTAATGCAGTTGGTCTTGAAAAGTTTCATCATGGTTGCAAGTCTGGAGACTTGTCAATAGACGAGTGCTGTGGTGGTAACATCTAGTGGTTCTTCAGAGAACCACCTAATGGTCCCACAGAGGAGCGTGCACGCGTATAGGCACGTAGGAAAACACGCAGAGAAGATACAGTGTGGTAATGAACGCTCAAAGGGGGCTCTCCTGGTAGGTGGGCACGTTAAGAGACAGCAGCTGGCAAACTTCCTCTGGTAACAGCCACAGTGTTTGCTCCGCAGCCCAGCACCCTGACCTCATCTTGGCGTCAGCCCAATCCCACCCAGCCCGAGCAGGATGCGGTTGGCCCCAGCTCCTGACCCTCAAGGTGGAAGCGAAGCCTGGCAGCCCGCTAGTGGCAGCGCAGGGGCCAAGGTTGGGTGCGCCAACAGGTTTCCCCTGCACTGGGGTTGACTTACGGTGTTCCCCTGTGAGCCTCAGAAAACCCAGTTTTCTTTCAGGCCGTGCCAGCTCTGATCGCCAGGGCTGTGGGATTCATTTTAACTGGTAGCAGGGGACGTAAAGGGAGGGGGCATGGCACCTCTGTGGGGCCTTATGATCTGCGGTGGGGTTTCTCATGGTACATTCCTGCACCCCCAAATGCCTCCCACCAGGGAAGAACAACCCGGATTTCACCAGCTGAGTTCTTGCTTCCTGTGGGATCTCTGAGGAAAGTAGCAGTCAAACCCTGTAGCTTTTTATGTACCTTTCAGAGTTTCCATCATGAAAGTAACTTCCTAAAACACTGCGCATATCATCGTAAGTGACCAGGGCAGCTGAAATGCAACGCAACCACGCACTGAAAGATTTCTTATGAGACACCCTATGCTTGCAGAATAAACTATCACAATACTACATACGACAGGTAATAAATAATTGTGCCAGTGACCTTGAAAATGAATATTGTTTGTTATTCCTGTAAACAAACTGAGTTTCCTTTCCTTATTATATTTTGTATGGTAATTTGGCATAAACACTCCTTTTCACATAATTTCCCCAGTTGACTTTTGTCTCCTTGGCAATTTCCGGCTTTAATAAAGAAAACCTAATTAAGAAGGAGCTGTTGATTGGTTTGCTAGTGTAATTAACACAGGTGATGCTAATGAGTTTCAATGAAACCAATGGTTTATAGGGAAAAATAAACAGAGTTGTGCTGCATATGGTGTGAGTGATATCTGCACTTTGGGAAGATATTATTGTGATTTTCAAGCCTCATGTGAGTGGTTTGCGAATGTGGGAGGGGGAGATAAAATGTTTTATAAGATTCATTAGTGGTGTTAGACCAAGTTGAATAAGCTTCACAGCTTGGGTATATTAAAAATCTGTTTTTTTTCTGACCTCAGTAATAGCATGCAAAGTTTTATATTTCTGAGGAAAGGAAGAAACATTAACTTTTTGCTGTTTTGTCCATGTTAAATCTGCAGCGCGATCGATGTGGTGTACGGTGGGTCCTGGCGCTGGGGGCTGAGTGGGCCGCCAGCCTCCTGAGAGTGGGGGGTGTGTGGGGGTCACCCTACTTTTCCCGCTCTCTGCCTACTCCCTGTGCAAAATAGAAAGGCTGGTATAGAGCTGTACAAGGTGCTTGTGTTGTCTGTGATTTCCTTGTTGTCACCTCAGGCAGTTCTCTGTATTTTTTTTCTTGACTATGGGAGCAGGATTTTGCCCTGTATATTTAAGTCAACAGAAAATGTGAAATCTTCGGTAGTGTGGGAAAGTGCAGTGCGAGATTCAGAATTTCTGCTAGAAATACAAACACTGTAACGTCGTGCTGATACCGCTTCTGTGCTGCAGTTTCTTTAGGAAGAACCGCTTATTTTTGTAATAATACTGACAGCATTTTATAGTTATTCTGTATTTTTAAGAGGCATTTGTTGATTCCTAATTTACATAGCTTTCGTTCTGCAAGGCAAAATGGTTGTGTCTTATATTTTAAGGATGTGCTCTCTTGCTTGTTCCTATCCTTTCTGTACATCTCCCTTTTATTTGTTTTTTCTTTTTTCTTTTCATTTTCGACTCATTTTTCATCATGATGGAGTTAATTCTTTTTTTCAGCTTGTGCTACACTTTGTCTTGTCTATTGCTATGTGACAGAAAAGCCAGAGACATTCCATGTCTGGCAGTACACCTCCAGGGACATCTTTTGAACTCTCATAATTTGTATTTATTGCCACCCACTTTGTAAGTTCACAGTTTAATTTGCCAGCAGTGGCAGTGTTAGGCCGACACAGTAAAACAAGATAACGTTAAAATGTCAGAACGAGAGGGGGCATGAATGATGCATTACCCACTGCTAGAACTTGCACTTGTCATGCCTTTCCACCAAAGTGATGTTAACTACCTTTTGAGAGCCTTATCTGACTGGTATTACTCAGAAATAGGATCATTAGTTCACTGCTCTGATTAGAAGGTTGCTATGGTTGATTAACTCTTCTGGAACTGGGATCACGGTGGGAACATAACATGAATCACACTGGATTATGCATCGAGAACTAATTTTATAATTATTTTTTGCATTTTTTATAGCTGTTTACACGTGTATTTCCTTAATTCAATCCTGGGCTGGCAGAACTGAGGGTAGATGGAAAAATCTAAATACATTTTAATGGAAACGTTCAAGGTAGATTTCAGTTGACCTGTTTCTCCTTCAGCACAGCATGTTAACAGTGACCTGTTATGCAAATTACTATAAAATCAGGAAAAAATGCAATTTGATGTGGTTTCTAGAGTTGCATAGATAGTGTTAGTTAAAACCTCAGTAGAGAGTGACAGCCAAAATCAGTGTCTCGTGTCGGGTGCAGAAGGATGGGTTGCTTACCAGTATGGAAAGGTTGCTTACCTCTGTGGAAAAGCCCACTAGGGTGAGCATAAGGGGGTCCCTCTAAAAGGGACATCGTGGGGACCATCTGACAGCTGGTGCTGGTTTGGCTGTGTTTCTAAAATGCTTCCTTGTGGAAATTTTGCTGAATTTGAAAAATGAGTGGAAAATAATGCACTGCAAAAAGTTTATTTTTATTTTTATTTTTTCTTGTAAATTGTTGTAGCAATATCCCCATAACCAATGTAGGAGTTCATTTCTGAATGTTGTTCCTTTGGCTCCTTCACTGTAGGGGCTCCTTGCCCATTATGACTCCAGGTACCTTAATGGACAACTAACATTAGTGTTATGCTAAAAAAAAAAAATAAAATCCTTGTGATGTGGACATAGCAAAGGTGCATTAGCAAGAGTAATGTCTCCTAGCCCAGAAAATACATGTGCACAAGATAGCTCTTTATAATTTCAGTGCTTCCTCCTATACGCAAACAGTTTTCTGTATTGGCATATCTGATGCAGGCAATTTCAGACCGAGTTCAGGCAGCACACCTGAAGACCTGACTTAAATACCTAATCCTCTCCTGATTTCATGCAAAATGGCTCTGATCCAATAGTCTTCGTAGTCGAGGAGAGCTGGATCAGGTCCTAAAAGATGAAGGGCCAAGATGGATACAATTTAATTGAGTGAGTAGCACGACTGATTCCTACAGTTACATATCCAAGTAAAACAAGGAGGCTTTGGACGAAAAATTAGCTGAAAAATGTGGTTTGAAAAATACAATGACGCTGTTGACAGTGACTTTGGAGAGTGGATTTTTGGCTGCTGAAGAGGAGATTCTGCTTTAATGATATGAAATAAAGATGCCTCTGTACCAGAAACATGTTGTAATGAAGGCATTTTGAGGCAGAACTTAGTTGCCTTCTGGGGGGGGGGGTGGGTGGGTGGGATGGACATACTAGAGATAAGTCCAAATTTTACATCCCTTACTCAGTTCTTCCTCAGACAGTGATGAAAGAATTACTCAGACTTCAGCCATGACTTCATGGGGACTGTTCACAAGAGGACAGTTCTCAGAACTGGTTCACTGGTTATAGTTGGCATTTTCATAGACAGGGATCCACCACCATCCCCTTCTTGCTGGGTTTAAAAGGCAACCTTTAGATAAACCAGCAATTGCTGGTTCTTTTCTGGCTACATTAAAGTCAACCACCGTGTAAATCAATGTGTCTGCAAAGCAGTTGGTGTTCTGCAGGGCTTGTCTTACTAAGAGTTGAAAAACCAATTTAACTCCTACCTGTTGCTAAAACAAGCCCCAAGTGTACACAGACACAATTCAGGAGTGGTGCAGCATGTAGATTTGTAACAGTTGCATGAAGAGTAGGGATGGAGTATGGTTTGCTTTTCCAATCCTGGCACTTTTGGTATTGAGGGTGGTGGTGTGGTAGGGTGCTGCAATCCTTTCTGTGGATTGCACTTAAATAAGAGTATCCATACCAGCGTGCTTTTTTTTTTTTTTTTTGTGTGTGTGTGGAACTAAGTCCATAGTATGCAGTTTAGAAGTCTGGTATTTTAAAAAATTAACTTGTTTAATATAATAGATTCTCTTTGGCTTTAAAAAAATATCCAGGCTGCCTTTTGGAAATGGTATAGTATCTAAAAGACCTTTATTTTTATTAAAATCTAAATGACTTTCTGCATGATAATGTTACATTTTTGGATCTGTTTTAAATAAGCATTGAGAAAAGGCTGTAAGGGCAGAGCTGATGTCTTAGGCTTACAAGAAAGACCTGAAATCTTTGCTTCTCATGGCAGAAGATTCTTCAGGGACCAGAAGATCCGTCTGTCCTTGCAAAACAATTATTACACCTGAATTACCACGCTGCTCAGCAGCCCCTTTCTCCGAGCTGCCTTCTTGCTGCACTTCCTGCATTGCCGAAGTATTCTCATGTCTCGTGTCATGTGAGAAAGAAAGAGAACAAAAAAGAAAGTATCACCAATTTTTGCCTACCTTTTTTTGCTGTGAGCCAAGGCTTTTGCAGCACCATTAGGATGTAGATTATCATATTTAAAACCTGTGATGACACCATTGTACCCATCTGAATGATTAATCTGCTCATTAAAAGAGTGCCGATGGGCTAGTCTAATTGGAACATGGATCTTCTTAAAGGACGTTGCAGGGTCGGGAATAGGAAATATTACTCATAACATAAAGTAGGGATTAATTATGCTACTAAATACTACTGTGTGAAATTTACATATGGGTCTGGTCATTGGCGAGGGGTTAGGAAAAGTGTAAGCACCCCATTTTTATAACCTTAAAAACGTAGGTGGTACGTTCGTGGCAAATCCTAACCCCTTGCTATTTCAAAGGTAAGAACAGCTCAGATGCCATGGGAGGGGCAGGAACACAGCTTCATACCAATTAATCACCACTGCTTAAATCACAATGTTTTTCCATGTGCGGATCACAGCGATACCTTTGGTACCAGCGGTGGTTTCTGTGTGGGTGCCTGCAAAACGCAGAGGGAGGACTGCGTTATCAGAGGGCATGACAGTGGAGTGCTGGGGGGCAGTGGGGCACAGGGGACGTGTGCGTCCCCCCTTGGATTGCTTTCTGGAACTGCACTGGCAGTGTGAGTGCTTTGGCCGCAGCCCTAGCTTGGAAGCGGGATTAATCATTTGATTGCAGGAAACAGGCGTTGTTGCTCCAGTCTGTGATGGTAAATTTTGCTGCTTCTTGAGTAGTTTTTGGCAGCTGCGTTAGGCAGCATTATTCAGTTGCACGGTTGGCTTTTACTGTGTACATCTGTCTCTCCGTTGCTGCTGTTGGGAGGCTGCTTTAGCTGTGATTTAGCTCTGCTTTTCCTGAACCATCTTTGGCCAATGCTCTTTATTGGTGACTCTAAACCCTTATGGCAATGTGGGCTGTCTGCTCTTTCGGCATCAGCAGGTGTCTTTATCCTGTCATTGCACTGTCAAGGTGACCTTACTGGCAGTCTGGGCAGAGGTCTGGGAATCGGTGGGGTTTGTGCAGTTTGCAAGCTGGGAAAAGAAAGTGAGAGTATCACAGATGAACCACCTGTTACTTTGGTTTTAATCTAAAATCCACCTGGGATATTTTGATGGATTTTGTCCCCTCTGTAGAGTGATGAGCTATTTTATTGAGATTTTACAGGTGAGATGAAACCCTTTCTTCAAAGAGGTCTGTATTTAAGCCAGTACCCTTTACCAGATCTCACGTTGCCCGAATCCCTGGGCAGTTCCCTATCCACCAGATCTTCCCCTTCGAGTATTAATCGACACTGAAGCTAATCCGTTTAGAAATCACTTTTTTTCCAAGTTATTTCCTAAACCTAACAGGATCACCCTTTCTCTAATGAATATTTTGAGGACATTTTATGCATCCTAAAAAAGGAGGAAACCAATATGGTTTGTGCCCTTAGTGAAAAGTCCCTTGAATTTAAAGGAATAATTCCCCTAAAGTTTGCTTTAAACCACTTTATAGAACCCTAAAGAATCTGAGGATTACCCATTACAGAAAGAATTCTATAATTATCTTTCTTTCCTAGCCAATTTAAACCATGATATCTTAATGTCCTGTAAGAGTTAAAGACCCAGCAAACCCTTTTGCAGAGAGGAAATTTCACTGAAATTCAAGGGGGTCTATTTGGCAGGGGTGGTGGTCCATGTATTTGGGAAATTTGGATTTGTATGTAGCTAAATGTATAAGCATCTCTGTGATTCATTACTCCAGTATCTGGTCACTGCATAAACACCCAGTGGCTTATACTTGTAGTGATGAAACCCAGGATTACTTTCCCAGTTTTACAGCTGGAGGAAATGAAGCAGGGCAGGGCTTGAATCACTTGTGCGAGGTTACAGATGAATTTGTAGCAGAGCTGTGAAAAGTGAATCTGGCTATTGAGCATCTCTGTGTATTTGGTGAGCCGCTTTCCCTCTCTAGAGCTACGCAAGTGTTTAAGTGTTTTGTTGGATTGGGGCCTGGATGCTTTTAGGTTTGTTTTGAGAGCTGTTGTTTATTTTAAAGCACTTTCCCCTGCTAATTTACAGTTCTGTTCTTGAGATCCGCTATGGAAAGTCCTACCTTATGGAAAGGGCTTCTGTATGTCAGAAGACAATGAAAGACCTTCGGGAGCCACTCTCTGATAAAAGCTCTTGAGGACGGAGGGAAGGAACAGGTCACTTGTCAATCAGCATGGTAGATTGTCCCCTAAAATGGTTCTCCCCCATACCCAGATAGTCCGGGGGCTGGTTCTGACCAAAGATGCAGCCTGTGGAGGCAGGGGTCCAGCTAGCTAACCAGATGGCCAGGATTCACTGAGCATGCTTGTGGTGCAAAGCCTCTGGCAGCCCACCAGTGATTATATATAGCAATTTGCTTAGGGGATGGAGATGGGGGAATACCAAGTTTTTCATTGGCCATCGGAGAGGGAGCTGTTAAAAATTTTGGCTTCGTAATTGCATTTGGCCTCCCTAGTGGTGGAAGCTGCGATCCCTATGGAAGCTATTTTCAGTTTTTATTTTTATTTTCAATAGAAGAGCCATTAGAAGGAAACTATGAGAGTTTTTCTTTAAAAATAGTCTGTTGGGATGTTGTAAGTGATGGTTGGCAAAATGATCCTTGTATGCAGGATTCTTCTGTAAGTAATGAGATCACTTGGATCAGCATGGGAAAATGGGATAATCTGCTTCTATAGTAAGTGAAAGCTCTGATGCAAAGCATGAGTGAGCTTGTGAAATATGTCACTGTATGTTTAGCCGCTGTTGCCTATAATAACCTTGTGCTTGGTTCCTAATAGTTGTAAAGAGTAAAGCAATGCTAAAAACAAGTATTTCTGACATATTTGTCAGTGTTTCAGTGAACCCTGATGCTATATGTCATTGACTTGCAGCTACAGACAAAGAAAATCTTTTCTTTTTTTCCTCTTTCTTCCTTCCTTCCCATTTTTTCTTTTCTTTCTTTTTTCCCCTCTTCTTAATAATGACTGTGTGAGATAGAGGCTGCATTTATTGATGGGCTATGTTGTTGACAATGTTGTTTACATATTTGGAGTGACGCCGCCCCTCAAGCTGCTACAAGCTTATCAAATCACTTTAACTAACTCCCATGCTACCATCAACATTAGTCCAAATCTGTCACAACTGGCAACCTTCAGTGTTTGTTTGAAAAGATGGTTAACAGGTTTGAGCACCATCAGAATTGCAAGGCATAAGCAAATAAGATTATTACGTGCGGAGTGTATTGTTAGATGCGCTAAACGGATGTATCACATAGGCCATGTATTAAACTCTTTGAATGTTTTATTAATAATGACACTCCCCTGTGCTTTTTCGTTTCCATGAAAATGGTTTTCAAGTTTTCTCTCCAGTCGCTTACTTTCTGAGTGGATAGATATGCACATATATGTGGATATTAGAAATAACTAACGCATTTTTTTCATTGTAAAGGAAAATCTCCAGTTTTTCTTTCCTATGAAGACAAGAGTCTCAGAGGAGAAAAGGGATAAAATTATACACAAGTTAGGCTAGGGTTAAATAAAAAAAGGTGTATCCTTGACAAGGACCCAATTTAAAGCAAAAAGTTTAACTCCCATACTGCACTAACCCAGACAAAACAGTTTCCGTGGCCTTTGTGTGACGTGGAAGGTGAACATAGAGCATCTTCTGTGATATTGCCCTCTCTGGCTTACAAACTGTATTAAGTTACGTGAATGGAGAAAGTTTTGAAACAGGCCTTAGAGTTTGACATAATATCTCGCAGTTGGAACTGGTGCTTATTACAGTGAATACTTTTTTTTCATGTCCATAAAAGCGATTGGGTGACTGTTAGCGAAGCCGTGATATTGGCAGTCTGTGCCTTGACCTGGGATCTGATACTCTTCCCAGGGGTTCTTGCTTAGGAATGCTTATGGCAGCAATGCTGCTAATCCCGTATCAAGAAGCAGAATACCGCTGGCTTTTGTCTCGATGTTAATCAAAAAGTAGTCTGGAGGGCTAGGTGGTCTGTCTTGTCCCAGAATGGTGGGGAAGTCATCTGTCATCGTATTGAAAACGCCAGCAACATGAAGGTGATCTGAACTCCGTGTGATGTGGGCGTCATCCATAGCTGATCCCTGAATTTAAAGGTGTGGCAAAGCGACCGGTGCTGCAAATTAGAGCCATCCAATTTGCATGGATTAACGAGGGAAGGTCGTAGCCTGGTGACCGGTCAGGGGTGCCCCTAGGGATTGAAGGAAAACTTTGATTCTTCCTTTTTTTCCTTTCCATGAAGTAATCGTGCTGTTCTATTGTAAAAAGAGCTCTGTTACTTATAAAGGAAAGCTTGTCATTTAAATTCATCCAAGTTAGGACACCACTGAGCACTGTCAGATGTCAATCACAATACAGAAGGGAAATGTTTTTCAACAGATTTCTACCTTCATTTTTCCGTAACACAGAGCGGTAGCATAAAGGAGGTCTCTGAATGTACTTCTTAGGGTTAGATTTTATTTTTTTTTATCTGCAAAGGACAGTTTTTGAAGGTATGTAGTAAAGAATCATGGTCATTTCTGTGACAGAGAGGGAGGAGAGTGAGGTGAACGTTGTTTATAATATCTCTTCCATTTGGGGATGTTAGTGGAAGGATTTTTGTGTGTGCTGAAGCCGACATTCTTTCCCAATGCAATTGTGGATTGTGTCTCCTCGGCAGAAGTCGCTTTGAAATATTTTGGCTGAAGCTTTGGGGTCTGTTCTTTTCACCAAACCTCTTTCACCTCTGTGCTGCTGTCCTACATTTTTGTCCAAGCCTCGTGGAGATTGAATGTTCGCCCTACCTGACATCTGCTCAGGAATGAGATTTTGTACTCTGGCCAGTTCTGGCAGAAGCATCAGTTTGATGCCCTTGTCATCGGTTTCATAGGGAAGCTGGGGACTGCATGATTTTTAGCACTGAGCTCCAGTGACCTGCCAAGCTTCCTGCTGGGGTATTTGGGAGTGCTGGGCTGGCCAAGGATTTAGGAGATGGGAAAAGAGTGATTCCTTTTTTCTCCTCTTCTCTTTATTTCTGTAAATGCTCAGTAATCTTATTTCAATCTGACTTCTCAATATCTGTAATCATAGAAAATCACAATAATATTAAAGAGAAAAGTCTCTCTTTGAGCTGCCGCATTCTCTACAAACTATTATCATAGTTTGCTATGCCTGCTGTTCTTGAAGATCGTGGTTTGTCTGTCGGCTACTGTGTAGGTCAGGGCTTTTTCTCTTGGAAGTGACATAAGACCACGCTGGCATTTGCCCCTAGGAATGAGAGAGGAGGACTGTGTCCATACGGCTCCCAGTCATGTTAAGCAAAGAACAGATGCTGGACTTGTGAGCAGCTTGGTGGCTGAAGACCAACTACAGGGGAGCTTCTGGCAGCTACTGGGGCCACCAGTGCCAGTAGGCGTCACTACTGTCAGTCAATGGCGATTTCTGCAGAGCACCGTCATTCACTGGTCGGCACTTCTTGCTCCGAGAGCCGCTAAGTGAAACACCTTCCTGGCAAGGAGTAAATAAAGAGATATGCATAAACGTAACTCACTGTTTAAAATATTATTGCAAGCATATGTGTTTTTTTTAAATTAGCATTTTCTTAACCCAGCTGATTCTTTCCAGATCCTGCCTAAGTCCTTTTTTTTTTTTTTTTTTTGGCCTTAAGTAAACCTATGTGTTTATTTAGATATGGAAGGATTTTAGGCTTGCAAGACTTGGGATCAACCATGCATTGATCTAAACATTTACTGAGTAGCAGGCAGTTGGACACAGAATACCCTGAGAAAATGATGTTTAATCATGTGGAAAATTTTGCCATTTGCATCAGCACAATGATACATAGATAAGTGTACTTTCAGTTCCTCAAACAAAATAAATGCTGTAACTAAATGCTTTATGAAGTTGAACATCATATTGTACACAACTTCACTGTGAGGCCATTAGAAAAAACACTGTGAAAATCCCCTATTATGCAAAAAGGTGCATGCAATATTTCCTGAGTAAAATGAGATACAGTAAGAGGTATAACTTCATCACTCTTTCTTTCCTTCCATTAGCTTTTTGTTTACACAAATTAGGTGAAGTACCCAAGCATAAATCTGCTTGGAATCGAGACGGCACTTGGGATCAGCAGTACATGTAAGTGGCTATCTTGAGTCAATGAGCCCATTCACCTGTTCAAACTTATGAGCATAAAGACCAGCATGTCTTAATTGCACTGCACCTTGCTGAATGTGTGTCCAACATTACAATTTTCACCCCCTGCTATCCAGCCTGGTGCAACCCAAGCTTTTTCACAGCTTTTTGTGCTGGGCTGGTAGCTCTTAATGGATTTTATTTCAGGTTCCAGCTTCTAAAAGAAAAATTTATGAAGAGTTGAGGTGTCACAAATGTACACCACAATGGGAGCTTGGGAATGCTGGGAAGAGATTTGCTTTCCCAGCGTATCTTTGTGGGGCAAATTCAGCTCCATGGAGAAAACCTGCTTTGACACTGTCAGAGAAAAGTGCTGTCTTTATTTAAAATAAGTGTTGAATCAGTGTTAGGAAGAGTAGTATTGAGTCATAAAAACTAATTATCACTGTTCAAAACATTCTCAAATACACTTAAGTGGAGGTTTGTTGCATAAACATACAATTAAAGAAAGAATTTGTGATGGATGCAGAAATACGCAGCTCACAGACTTACTGTTTACTGGTGCAGTTAACAGATGGGTAGGCCAACTGATCCACAGATGTGCAGCTTATAAATATAAACTAACGTCTTACTAGTGATGTATATCTGCAAGTGGCAACAAATTACTTTCTCTTTAACTCTTGGCTGTATGGTGAAGTAGACTTTGACAACAGAACCATCTTTAGAGCTGGTGGATAACGATTAACAAAATACATTGCTTTCCCAAAATCTTGGGGTATGCTGTTGTGAAGTAGTGGTAGGACCAGTCTTTAAAAAGTGTTTTTTGTTTTTTTTTTCTTTGGCAGGGCATGTCCAAATACAGTATTCTAAAGCATATCTCAGGTATTTTGACTCCTAACAAGGACCACAACTCTTTGTTGCCTTGGTTTTCTTTGAGAAGATGAGAGCAGTGGAACAGGAGGGGAAAGCTGAGTCTTTCCATGATCCAAAATACTTCTTTTTTTAGTTAATAAACCCCTGTTCATCTACAAACCCAGTGCGCTGATGAAAAGACAGAGTTAAGGGGATGGGGGGTGGGGCTGTATTCCATTATTTTATTTGCTCTTTAAATAATTTAGTTGCAAAAAAATCTGAAGGCTGTTTTAGCAGTAATTAATAATTCATTAATGACATGCTAATTGCATGGTACCTTTGAATATTTAACAAAACGCAAAAACAATCACTGTAGTTATGTTTTTAATGTAGGAAGAGATCCCTTACTACATTACTTCTTTTGTGGAAAAAAATAGAACTCTTTTTCGATGGACTAGGGAAAGTCATAGTAGTGGCCTACTTTCTATTCACTCTCTTCAGTCACTCTTTGTACAGTGGAATATAATGTCCTTATCTAGACTTAACAATTGACAGGGTGGCAATCCCTTGACTTTTGTCCAAATGATTTCTCAACAAAAATGGGTTAATTATCGCTCTCCGTGGCTTTTTGAATAACAAAAGGCCATGGTTCCTTTTCTTCTTTTCTTTCCTATTTACTGTATGGAAGCCTTTGAAATGCGATAGTTTAATCGGTGACACCTTCTAACCGGGGATTTCTGAGTGCTGGAGCTCTCTGCAATGAGCTCATATTGCTGTGTGCGAACATTACCATGATTAGGAGATATGACCTTTATTATGCCAAAGCCACCCTGGACTTTAAGGATGAAAATAAAACCCCTCCAAACCTCTTCACGCGCTGAAGTAGGTTTGGATTGTTTCACCTAATAAAAGCCAAGCAGTGTGCTAACAATGCCCTCTTAATACGCAGACTCTGAGCTGTGCTCTCTTGACCAGCTTGTTAAAAATATTAATTGTTGGCTACACCTCACAACTGAGCTTTGAGTGTATTTAAGTGAACAAGACGGAAACTTTTAAATCTTTCTCTTTTTGAGAACTAGCTTGGAGATCTTGCTATTATGCAACAGATTTCAGTAACCTGGCTGGCTATTTCTTTTCAAATATTTTGTTTTGTTTGTGCAAAATATTAAACGATAGTCAACAGCATTTAGAGTCACTGTCCTTGCTTTTGCTCTACTGTTTCCTCAGTGTGAATATAAGTGACATATGCGCAATTCCAATTTGCATCCTATAGCCTAGATTTTGTTCTCCTTTCTAATTAGTTGGTAAGTCCCATTAACGTTAATAGTACTTACAAATATGCATCAGTGAGAGAATAGATCCCAGTAAATCTGAGGATTATTAGGGCGATGCAAAATTAGCATGTAGGATGCTTCATGCTGAATTTTATAGCTTGGCTGGCTATAAAGGAGTAGAAATGTATTCAGAGACGAGATGAGGGAAAACCAGAAGTACTTAACTAGAAGAAATAGGAATGCTACATCTGATTGTCTTCCCAAATACTCCTTCGATTGAAGTAATGTAATTGTTTCAGGGCTGGCTTGAGTCCCTCTCCCTCTCTGTTGGTTGTGCTGTTTGGAGGATTCTTTTGGCATCTGTGGCAAACCTTCTAACTGCAGACTGGGCAGGTCTGGCTCTGAACTTGCTTTCTGCTCCCCTGCTATGGAGAAGAAGCAGCATGACAGGCTCTTCCCTCCCCTGTTCCCCTTACATTTATGAAATTGGATCCGATGGCAGATAAGGCTAGAAGTAATATAATTTATTATCTGGGTGTTCTTTATTCAGTCTTCTAGGAGAAGCATCTGCCCGGTGCATGCCTAAAAGCATATGGATTAAAAAGTCAGGGAATATATGACAATGAGCTGGGGAGGAAAGTCCACCTGTGATCAGGAGCTTTGACAGGTACCATTGGTACCACCTGCAGCATCTGCTCCCCAGGTGGGGATCACATGATTCCATGTAACACCAACCTGAGTGCTAAAGCTTGCAAGATGACCAGCTATCAACGGCTGGTATGAAGGACTGGCTCCCTTGTTTTTGAGCACAGTAGAGGGACACCCAAAACACATTACACCCCCAAGCATTGTCCATTAAACAGAAGCCAGGTACAAGCATTTACTTTGAAAATGGACAAAAATTTACCTTGCTGTGAAACTGAGTGAAAGCAGCAGATGGAGGGCAATTCACTAAGCTAAAGTCTGCTCATGGTAAGAAGTAAGCCATTCATGGAGTAACAAGTGAAATCTGCCTTTGGGTTCTCCACCTGGTATGGGACGTGAATCCACTTGTAAGTACAAACATGTCCTTGGGAGTAGTTTCCTCCTTTTTTTTTTTTTTTTTTTAAATTAGAGATGCTTATTTTTGGCTGCACAACACCAGCTCCTAAGTAAAATTTCTTTGGTCAGAATGTCAGCCTCGTGTATAAAATACGTGGAAATTTATGCAGATGAAGCAGGGTCACGACAGAGCAATGACACACCATCCCAGACAAAATATTCTAATCTGCCCTTTTGTTATTTATTATTTGGCATCACCAAAGATGCAACTCCTGTTCTGTTAGGACACATTACAATACAGATAAAAAGATGTTCACTGAGATGATGATTGACAAATTAATTTCAGAGAGGACAAAGCAAGGAGAGGTAGGGTGTAAAAGGGGAATAGGAATAACTGCTAAGAAAAAGTTAGTCTGAAGCTTGTGCATAGCACGAAGAAACTTTTTTTTTTAAATAAGGAATGTTCTTTAGGGTCAGACAGGAAGGATAGTCCATGTTACTGATACTGTGGCAGAATGAGCAGAGATGGACTAATGGCAGGTACAGGTTGGTGTCACCAGCAAAAAGCGTGTATGTGTGGAGGGGTAAAGTGACTAGAAGTAGAAGCAGATGAGTCTGGCATCCTGCAATAATATATAATTTACATCTGCAAGAGAACAGTGGAAAAGAGAAGAAATAAAAATAAAAGGACCTCAACACCCTGGCATCATGCAGCCAAACCTAGGCTTCGTGGGAGGGCACAGTCCATGAACTCAGCTCTAGTTTTGCGTCAGGCCTCTTGCTGATGGAGTACTGGAGAGTTATTTTGGATTTAAAAGGGGGTGGTAACCCCTTTTTGCAAGGACTGAGTGTATTGCCACTGAGCACAAATTGTCCTTGCGTTGCACTTGCACTATGTCAGACCAGTGCAAAGTGAGCTATTTTACCACTTCCACCCACTTACTTCTGGTTTCTGAATGAATTACACCTGATGTGTAATTTACAATGATGTGTTGGTTACAGAGCTACTCCCATCACTCAATAGCACGCTTCTGCCACTGTATTGAAAGGGCTGAGGCCATGAGGTGCTTTGGTTGCATAGGTGTAAAGGAAATGGGAATGTGGTCAACTTTACCCTGTAAGGACACTTTTGTTGCAAATGTGACTTTTAATACCAAATAGCAATTAAATACCAGCTTTGGATTCCTGACTGCAATTAAGTGTTTGGATTATGAATTCATATTTGAGAAATTTTGTGGCATTAAATATAATAAACTAAGTGAGGGGAAGGAGCAGGAAATGAGGGGGGAAAAGGTCCTGTTGAAACATATTCAGACATGACATTTCCTTATGTCGATAACCATCAAGGGCTTTGCTTCTCCATCCATAAAGAGAAGAATGCCACCTGTCAATCAAAGGGAGGGTCACAACAATAGATCAAGAAAGAATGAAACAAAAAATGTCGTCTTGCTTTGGAAAAGCATCGGGTGCTTTTTTGGCAGCTGATAATATTTATAATGCCCACATCCAAGCACAAGGCATGTAGGTAGTGTGTAGCTTATATTATGATGCTTCATTTCCTTTTAAGATTGTATTAACCCAGTGGGGAAAATTATACAAATAAGGCATTTCAAGCCACTGAAGCACGACCCATTTGTAAGAGTTATTTTAAAATGCTAGGTTCTTATTTTTGGTCGTCTCAGTCACAGTATCTTAGCCCTTTATCAGTATTAAATGTTTGGTTTAGAGTAAAATCTACTTTTTGCTAGACTACAAAGAAGTTGTTTGGTTGCAGTGCTACCAATCCTTACTTATAAGGGTTTCTAGCCCTTATGGTTCAGAAAAAAACACAACCCACCTTGAAAATCATGTTTAATTTTGGAAAAAAGTCTTCTCCAAGCTTTGACTTTTAGCTGTTCATGATTTTTAAAACCATTTTCATTACAGGTAAGCACTGTTTGTACAAAGTGCACGTGGAGCCTGAGCTATCGGTATTAGTACCGCAGCTGCATTAGTTACAAACTTGATATGGTATATTATTATTTTGCCTTTGACTTGCATGTAGTAAAGTCACTGGTAACTGTGGAAATGAAGCACAGTTACTGTGCAACATAGATCTTAACGTTTGAATATAAATAAAATAAAAAACATGGCTAGTGAATGTGTCTGTGTATGTTTCCTATTTGGAAGCTTTTCCCATCCAGAGTAATTTGAGTTTCTTCATGTTGGCATCCTTTAATATTCTGATTCGATTCTGGATTCCTGGCCTATGCACTAGCTCTTCCTACGTGGATACCAAGTACCAGAAAGGGACAAACCTAATCTTGTATAATAAGCTTCAACTTCAAATATCAAACCAGTGCCAATATAGTCCAAATGATATCAAACAGCATAACTTTTACGGTTCAATAAAAATCTGACCATAGTTCATGAATGCAAATGGCATCCTGTCTTTTGCAAGCTGAGAACACGACAGGAAGTTGAGAGAAAATAAAACTTAAAAATGAGGGACAGGAAATTAAGATGCGAAGAAATTAGATGGATGCAAGCTGTGCATTCCTCTGGCCTGGGACTGGACACTGACATTCTTCTGAGGGATGCATTTGAACTTCCAAGAGGAGTTGCCATCCATGTGTGGTACCACATTCTTTTAAGAGCTGTGCATTTTGAGCATATATCTGATACGGCTGGCTTCTGGGAGTGGGATCATAAGAGCTTCAGCAACTGGTTCCAGAGCTCCTTGGAAAGGCTTGACTCTACCAGCCAAGTTCAGTAGTGTTGACTGGAAAAACAAGAATTACACTCTACATAAAGGTGAAGGTTTCCCATTTAATTGTCTTCTACTTTTGGAGGAAAACTTTTTTTAATGAAAAAACAATTTCAAGAATACGAAAATAGATCACACCTTTGTGGTAGTAAACTGCCCTGGAGCACAGTTCATTGTGACACTAGTCTTTGCTGTGTCTAAGATCAAGGATTTGAATCCAGCTCTTAAACATTTTGCACTGCAGTCCCCCTCTTCTAGGCAGAGTGCCTTGTTATTGTTTCAAAGATCTTTGTCCAGGGTATGAAAAATTTGATGAAAGATTTGCAAGAAGTGCCATCAAGAAATGTTCACTCACTAATGTGAAATGTCACTGATCAGTTGAGAATCTCTGACCTGCATCTTGAATATCTGGTGCACGTTGAATGACTGAGGGTCACACTGACTCTAGTAGGACCGTCTCCACTGTGAGGCAGTTTTGTGCTCTGCCTCGTTCTTGGGGACCGTGTTATGGACATGTCCTGTGTGTATGTCAGCACAAAACCTCAACATACATTGATTTCCTATGGGCAAGGCGAGCAGCAGATGGATGCTCCTACAAGTCTTTAATTCTGATAACCATGGGATAAGGAGTGTAGACTGTCTTCCCACAGCTGGATGTAGCTGGTGTGCATCCTGCGAGTAGGCTGCATTATATTTGCTCTACAGTGCTGCACAACCGTTGAGCTGCGGTCAGAGTTGATGAGAATAAAGACATCACAGTCTTCCTCTGAGAACATTTCTTAATGGCTCTAACATTACTTAAGAGTTCATACATTGAGGCCTCCATTCTCATAAAACAGTTACATTTATGACATTTTTAATTGTAAAAGAAGTCTACAAATTCAATTAGTATCACCAGAAAAATAAATGAATGCCTACAACTCTGCAGCTTATCTGGCACTTCACCTTATCTATTTTTCCCTTGAATGTCATCGAAAATTTTGGTCATTTTTCTCTCATCTCCCTCTAATTTGCCAATGCTACTTCTCTAACCTTGTTGTTCAGGGATAACATAGTGCTGTAGGTGCACACCCATCAGTGCCATTTTATCATCATGTGGCACCTTTGTACATCTGGCTTCAACTCAGTGATTGTTTTGTAGCCGTATCGCATGTTTAATTTGCTGTCCACCAGCAGTACAGGGACCTTACAGCATCTCACAAGTTCCTCTGGAAGTCATCACACTGACAGTTGTTCCAGGTGCACGCATGCATCAACTGTCCTTCAGAAAATGTTACGACGTGTAGCATATGGGATGGATTTTCTAGCTGTTATCATTGAGAGCTTTTAGTTATTGGTATCATGCATGATCTGGAGTTGTGCTTCTCTTAGTATTTCTTTTTTCAAGTCCACCTTTGTGGCCTCATTAGGAGCTGTTGCTAATGCAAATCAGTCACTTTTCAGGAGGGTACTGGAAAGGACTGGTACAGAATGAGCACTGAGAATTAGTGGTAAGCCTTTTCCCATAGCTGTCATAATCTCTTGTGTTACAGTACATGATGTAAGTTCACATTTGAGGCTGCGATGTGTCAAATATAAGCTAAGTAAAGAGGAGAACCAGAATTGGCCTTATTTGTATGATTTTGGCCACAGAGGTGGATCTACTCACATGAGCAGAGCAATGTGCTAGAAGTCAGCTATAAATGACTAAACTTCTGCTCTTTGAATATGTGGTTTGGACACCCCAGTGACGCTGCCTCCAGTGGTGCTTTCCTCTCTGCAGTGACTAAACAGAGTGTCACCTTTCTCAGAGAATCTGAATGTGACTATAATCACATGGGGGGGAGGGAGAAACCAGCGGGGCATTTTCTTGGTCGACACCTCATGTTTGCATTCAGGCTGAAATCCTGTCTCCTCTGTGACCTATGGTTACTGTGTGTGTGGGAGAAGAGCAGACTGTGTTGAGCACACCTCTGTGCTCAGCAGGCTGCGCAGCGATGCTTTTCTCCCTTCTTGGTACGGTATGGGCAGCGGGCAGAGGTGAGACTGGAGGGGAGCCAAGCAATGGCTAGAGGGCATTTAGCCTTCAGAGGCAATGGCTGAAGTGCTCTTGAGTGTTTGTGGATGTCAACTGCACCTCTGCTCCATCAGGTCTTGTGCCATACATGTGTGTGATCCCTTCTCCAGTCTTCAGTCTTTTCTGTAGAGGTAGAGTACGTGACTTTAATACAGTAAGTGAGGTTTACATCATGGGGTTTTGAAAGCTCTTTAGTGATTTGGAGATGCTCTTAGAATGCCTGTGATACAACACTATTCTTGTTTACCAGTAGCATCCTGAAATGGAATAGTTGAATATCTATTATGAGCAAGCGTATGGTTCAGACCAGTGAGAGCAGGTACCAAAGGATTTGCTCAAAATATTGCGTCTTTTATTCAAGAGTCTGCTGCCAAGTCTTGGCAAAGGTGACGTTCCATCTTCAAGCCATCAATGATATTTATGTGCAGGAAGGCTGGATGTGTTTGATGTGGAGTTAGTGGAAAGTTGCTAAAAGTAATGAGGCTGCTGACCAGTGAGTTGAAAGACCCATCTTCAATGTCCTGCTTTGCCAGGATACCTTCTTTACACAGCTTCCCCGGCACTCAGTTTCTTACCATTAAAATAGGAAGAGTAGCCCTTCTTTACTAACTGTTATGTACTAAAATTGGCAGTGACACTGCTCTAAAGTAGGGCTGGTGGGGAAATTTTAAGCACCACGGGAAGCGTCGGTAGGTACATCCTCCGGTTTTCAAGAAAAATGTGTCAGAGCTCGGACACCAAGGTGCTGTGTCTTGTGAGGACAATCCCAATCTGCAGAGGGCAGATGAGGGATAGAATGGGATGTCCTCTGCCACTGGGAAGGCTGACACCAGGATGGGTACCTTAGGAAGGCTGTGGAACAATGCAGCTCCAAGCATCGCTTACAGGCATTTTGTGAAGCTGGTGGAAACCTTCTGGAGATGCAAACTATTAATTTCAAAACGTAGTTCATCCTAGCATTTTGTATTAGATAGGGTAAGGTTTTGTTTCATCTCTTACATTTCTAGAGAAGTTGTATTCTTGGTTGAGAAGGTGTCTGTGATTTCAGACAAAGCATAAATTCAGCAAGTGGCTAATCTGCAGAAAGAAACTAATGCCTGCTTTAAAAAGGTACAATTTTGGCAACCCAACCTATTGACCTTCTAACTTTAGACTGCCAAGACTGCTTGCTCAGTACATCTGTTTTTCTATGCTTTTGCCTGTAATTATGTTGTCCTCTGCAGTTACGATAGTGGTTTATCCTGCTTTAGAAATGTTATGTTTTGAGGTTAACTTTCCCAGGGGGTATGTTTCTTTCTTTCTTTTTTTCCTTTCTTCTTTTTGTCACAGCAAACAAAACATAAAATCCCACTCGGGAAACAGAAGCCAGTAAGAAACCTATTAGAAAGAGTTAAAGCACCTTGCACTGAGGGGATGCGTCTGTCAATGGGAAATACTGTATAATGTCGTTACTTGAAAATGGCAAATAGTCCTGCATCTTATTGAATGAAAAAGGACAAATGTCATGGAGCTTGATGGAAAAATAAAGATAAGGTTAGGGGTCATGTGACCCAGACGTGTCCCCTGCTGTCCGCGTGAAGGGCGGCTCTCCCCGCATCTTGCTACGATTCCTGGTTTTTGCTCTGTGTGAACAAAATGATGATTTATGGCTCCTGCCTTGGGGGTGGGTGGGTGAGCTTGCAGGCAATTTCTAATTCCCTCCTTCTGACTGTAAACCAAAAGTTATTTTTGTGTCTTACAAACAAGCTGTGATTGTTGGATGGTGCCATTGTAGACAGTATTTCTAAAAATCACTTTGGGGACTGTTTAAGTCCTTATTAAAGATCTAGTGCTGCCCCATTGAAATCAACAGTTTTGCCATTGCCTTCAAGGAGTTAGGATGAAACACCTACCTCCAGCGTATTCACATTACAGTGTTAGAAAATGCAAGGGGTAATAACTGTGGGAAGTGAGTGACATACCATGAGAAGCAAATTGTATTCCCAAGATGGAGCATCTTTTTGCAATATCGCATCAGGGAATGCTGTGCTCTTTGGGTTGTCCAGAGGCTATGCTCTGAGCAACAGATACAAATGGCCATGGCTGCCTTTATCACCCTGAAGGGAAGGGCCAAAGGACAAGGTGAATTTGGTGGCTTGGGTGACTTAGTCAAGCTAATGCTGGTTAAGCTTAAGAATTCTCCATCCAACATGATGGTAAGCAATACAGGATGGGCCAGTTGTTTGAAATGGGATCTGACTAGAGACCAAAGCTTTGAATGGGAGCTCTAAATTTGAACTCTAAGTAAAGATTTCCAGTATTATGCCTGCATGTGCCATGCTGTATTTCACTTAGCAATTGAGTAGTGTCCAAATGCTATTTATTGAAAACAGTGGACTTCTTCCACTGCGAAATATTTTGTGGTGCTTTGGCTTTACTGAATAATTTGAAGTTTGTTTGGTTTGCCTCATCTGACTCTTTTTTTTCTTAGAAACAAACTGATTTTTTAAAAATTAATTTAATTTAAAACAAATTATTGCCTCTATTCTGTAGTGAAGAAAATATTTTTCCCATAAAATTCATTTTCCTAGTTTTTGGTTTCATGCTAATCTAAATAAGGGAAACTTTTTATAATCTTAGAACTGTAGTAGTTTAAAAAGAACATATTCACTGTAAATACTAGCTACATTTTTACTGGCCATAGAATTAACATGTACTTAGTTCCTTATTTTTCAGCATACAAGAGCAGAAAAGTAACATTTTGACCTTTTTCTTAATCATATGAGTGAATTTTGGAGTCTGAAGTGGGTTTCCAGGAAGTACTGTGGTCTATATTATATTCTGAGTAAAGCTGAATATCCGTGTCTTTAACCTACTGCAAGGCTGTAGGACAGACAAAGCACATGTAGTGTGCTAACTGCTCCATTACTTTGTTGAGATTATTTAAGTCAGCTGCTGTTGTGAATACAGTTCTGCAAAATGAATTTAAGATTAGTATGTTGTTTCTGAAGTCTGAAATGCACTTGTCAAGAAATCAAACAATTTGAGGATGTATCCACCCAGATGTTGCACTGGCATAAATGGTGTCTATTGAACAACCCCTGCCTCCACCGAAGAAAGATGTACGACTCTGTGAATTCTTGCTCCACTTTCTGCCAAATTGTATACGCATGAGTATACATATCCATTAGCACTGTTTTGCAGATTTAGGTTTTTTTTTTTGTGTGTGTGCGCGCGCATTTTGTAGGATTAGTATCTTATAAAAAACATTTCCAGGTCTTTTTTTTTTTTTCTGTGTGTGTGTGTTCAGATGTGGGACTAAAAGAATATTCCTACACAGCCAAATTATCAGTGAAGAGCAGCAAGGCTTCTAAACTGCTCCTGGTTCAGGCCCAAAGGTGTTTCTTCCACCTTGTTCAGTCGGTACAATGAAAGATGCAACCTCTCCTTACAAACTATGCCTTACTATAACCTTAGCCCATCGTGATCACATCTTTATAATGCTTTGATTCATATAGTCATAGTATTAACTGTACTACTAGTTTACAGATATTTTACAAGATGGAAATGATTCATACAAGCTGTTTCATTAGGACTTGTAAAATAGACTGCAAGCAGAATTTCAGGATGCACTTGTGAATGGATTGGTGAACAGAAAAGCAGGGCTACACTCATCATAACCGAGTTGGTTAGTCAAATCTTGCTATTTCCGAACAACAAAAAACCCACCTTAAAACTACAGCTCATGCTACATTTCCTTCTAGATAGTTTTAGATGCAAATTCATTTACAGAGGTAGATGAGATGAAATGTGCGACAGATACACCTGACTAACTCACATTTTGTATCTCTAACGCTCAAAAGTACAATGCTTATGGTAATGAATTTTATCTATTACAAGGGAAAACAATCACCTTTGATGACATTATAGAATAAACACATTTAACAGCATGCTGAATTGCTGAAGTATCATTTTCAACGACCTCATTAGTGTCACTTAATTAAAACTTCCTGCTCTTGACTTTGATGCTGGTGCAGGCAAAAACACAGAGGGAATTGAACAAACAACTAAAAAGGGAGGGGTATCTTCTAGTGATAAATAGCAGTAGTTGCTAATGAAACCAAATTATGTACCTTTTTCCTGCAACTCCGATAAAATAATATGAAACACACAGCAACTTTGCATCAAACAAATTAATCAGCCGTCAGCAGATTCGCCTGATAATAATCTCCTGCCCTTATTGATAATTTAAGAAAAAAAAGTTGTTTTTTTCTGTACACAATCATTAGGTTGGTGATAATTAAAGTTTCAGCTTCAGAAATGCCATAATAACCGTTAATTAGCAGGATGCTATTTTCAACATAATTTGCTAATTAGGGAGGGAGCTTATATAGTGTACATTCCTAATTATGAAAGGGTCTTGTGCTGTAGACTCATGTGACTGGAGTGTAAATGACACCATTACGGGAGTCCAGGCAAACTTTATTTATTTATTTTTAACATATATTTTATTCAGAAATATTTAGCCAATTTAAGTATGCAGACTAACGGCCTTCCCTCAAATCCCTGTCCCTGCACTGGCACATTTTACCCCTCATATGCAACATGCCAAGTATTTTGTTGGATAATCTCCACTAATTTCAATAAAATTAAGCTGGCAGAAAACTTAGCTCAATATATTTTCTTCATGCGGTTAGAGGAAAAGGGCCAAATATTGCATCGATTGCTGTGTTCTGATGTTCTAATTTCAGGGCAGAAGTTGTGTACCTGCTGTTTGAATAGGATAAATTTGTTTCTCTGTCAGACCCAGTCCTTAGTACAGGACACAGAAACACAACCACCGTTTCTACCCTATTTGATCAAGGTGCTTCAATGTCAGATATAAGACTTTTTCTCTATTTTTTTAAGGAATAAAACACATTTAATATAATTTCAGAAATAGATCTTTATTAAATACATTCTTTAAAGAGAGACAAGTGCTAGAATATGAAAAATGGTGCTAAGGTAAGATGCAAAATACAATTTATAGAGATGAATGTTGTAGCAAGCTCTATATGCAGAACTGTCCCATTGCCCTATAAAGTAGTTTACTTCATAGACTTAAAATTAAGCATGTGTTTAGTTTCAGGATCTCGGCTCATAAATGTATTACATGTAATCCGTATGTACCTATGTTTGTAATTATATAGATGTGTATTTTATATATATATGCATCTGGAAATATATGCATACATAAATATACCTAAAAGCAGTCATGTGCATAAACCATATACACATGCATTTTTAAGACAGTGTATATACATAAAATTTTTAATTTACCTTTACACCAATGCAAAACCGAAATGACACTGTCACCCACAGATATATATTCTTGCTTTCTGAATTGTAATACTTTTTCTTTGAACTGTTTTACCTTGTTTCAAATAAAACTATATTTCTCTTTCCCTTTAAAAGAAATGAAAACTTAATTCAATAATAAATGAGCTCCAGCTCGGCATAAGAGTCACTTAACTTAAATCTTTTTGTAGAGGTTCCCACTTAAGCAGCTTGAAAGACAGTAAATCACGTTGGGGAGCGGACATCCCAGCTTCATTGCCACACTGCGAAGTGCTGAATTAATGGCCATCTCTTTAGAATGTATGGATGTGCCTCCCAGCTGCCGGGCCTGACAGTGTTATAGCTCAATTAATGTGATTTTGATGTAATTGCAGATAGGGAACATAGCGCCCAAAAATTATATTTTTTTCCATAAGAATTATATTTTATCATCCAGATGTGGGGATGAATATGCTAAGTAATGAGACTTCTATCTATTTTTATTTTCTAGTAACCTATTTAACAGAATTATGTGGTTTAGTTGCTGCCAGTTTCAACTGCTCAAAGGTCTGCAAGGAAGGCAAAACAGTGTTACAGTTGCTTAGCCTGCTCGTGTCAACTGATTTTGTTGTCTTATGAAGCAGTGCTCATGAGATTCTGTAGGAATGTCTTGTTGGCTTAAAGCAAGCAGGAAGATACCAGAGATACTTTTGTTCTAGATGCAAGCATTAGATACTGTGATTCTGCTAGATTCACTTGTTGACCACGCACAAAACGTCTTTGCTTCCCTTTGAATTGCAAAAGAGGAAGGTAGGGAAGCTTTTCAGATTATTTCTTAAAGCATGCAGGGCAAAGAAATGGAGAAAGAAGATGCAGAAAGGGTTACTGCAATGAGGTTATAAGGGACAAAACACTTTAGACTCTGAGCCTTCTGGGGCAGAGGTTATCTTTTCTGTGCCCAGACAGGAAGGTTACAGGAAGTTACAAGGATCGGTGATGGTTGATTGCTGGATAGCCCTATTGCTTTTGAGGTAGAGGAAAGGTAAAAATGAATTCCTATCCACAGAAATCCGTGTCTTTGTGCTTACTCATATTTTATTTAAAACCACATACACAAGCATTTGCATTAAGGAGACAGAATAAAGTACATACAGAATAAACACATGAGACCAAACAGGTAAAAGCCATACCCAAACTAGTAGACTGAACCAGCAGACGTCATAACAGATTTACTAAAGTAACTGGTATCAAATTCAGGCTTCTCCCCTCAGGTGAGCTCTGAGATGAGCAGTAATGCTCCTGCTGCTTGCTTTTGAAGGCTGTTCGAGATGCATGTATCCCTCTCTGATCTCAGTAAAACAAATACAAAGGTCTCCTCTTATTACAAAGTCAAATAACAAGGACTCGGGTATGAGAAATAACAGGAGCTGACCCATTTGGTTTACCCCCTTTTAATGGGTATTTGTTTGGTTTGTTTGCTATAATTTCAGACAGTCTTATTGGCTTTACACTGCACAATAACCCCCGTACTTCGCTTGTCTATCAGCCACCACTTGCTAGTCAAAGCGTGGGGATTTGCACAGCACCTAAGATTCGTTGTCGGTAACTGTTGTGACTGTAAATCCCCATGGCTCTGATCCGCCACTATGGTGTCTCAGCTCCTATAGGCTCCAAGACTTTGATTTCTTGTGATGTCTACAGCAAATATGTTGAAAGGACTGGCTTCTCATCTACTTCAGCAATGACAAATCCCCTGATATACCCTTGAAACACAATTTTCAAGGTACTTAACCACCTAGTACTTTCAGAACATTTCATTTTAGATAAGTTCTCTGTTTAATGCAAGTAGAGCCTTATACAGTGTCTGATTTTACACAGAGCTTTCATGGGAGATGGACCAAGGTTCCACTCTTCCTTGTTTCTTGGTATGCCTCTTTCACATGCCACAGTGGGAGTGGAGGAAAAAAGGATTTGTGAGGAAAAAATAAAAAGCACAGAAGAGGAATGTGATTGTGAAACCTCAACAGTTGGCAGGGAGTCAAACTGTAAATCCCAAAGCCTCATTTTGTATGTGTACTTTTAAGCTGGCTGCTTGACGATATCCTTTCACTACCTGAATAGGACACAGTAAATTAATGTGGAGATACCTTGTCTTCTAATATCCCGACTCCAGGGCAGTTATTAAGGGATGGTATCTAGCTTCCAATGCACTTATTAAAAGATTGCCGCATTATTGTTAATATTTTACCTCATATTAATACCATTACTTCCCATTTTAAGCGTTTGCCCTCACCCTGTGAGGCCTCAGGGGCTGAACAGCGGTGAGGAAGCCTGTGAGCAAGTTGGTCTTTGCCCACGTTTATAATCTCTTCTCTTATCCAGAAACACTTCAAGACTGTATAAACCCCACCAGCCCTCACCACCGCGGGTGTCTGGCGTTGGAGGGACAACAGAAACGCGTGGGTGGTGGTTTTGTTTTAGTCTGTGGGGGGAACCTTTTTGTGTGCGGAGACACGGCCCCGGCCGGCGAGCTGCCGGCCGCAGTGCGCGGAGGAGGCCGCAAGGTGGCAGCGCACTGCGGTTTCGCGCCACCGCAGCTGCCCCATTGGCCGCGGCGACCGGAATCTTCCGCCGGAGCCTGGCTGAGGCGCCATGTTGTGGTGGCTCCCTCGACTGCTGTCAGACCTTTTTTTCTGCGCTAACATGCCTTTGCTCGGGCAGTTCCTTCGTTTTCCCTCACTCCAACGCCCATCTTTTACTGGTGTTTGTTCCACAGAAAGTATAAATGCTCTGTGTGCCCAGGGAGATTCCCTGTTGTGTTTTCAGGGTCTTCTCATAAGTCCGTGAGCGCCATGAAGGTGGTGGCTCTGTCATAGGGGCACTGTGGGGGACAGCGTGTGGCCCTATCCAGAAGAGAGAAAGATGTGGAGAAATGCTAGGTGTAGCTACCACACGCTCAAGGCAGGGGCGAGTGAGTGATGATGTCTGGTACAGACAAAAGTCAGGGCAGGCAGGCAGCATGGCCCAGTGCGCTGTCACCTGCTTTGGATCCATGTGCTCAAAAGGTAATACACAAAATTCATCAGTTGGGTAAGCACAGCTGATGCAGATGTGAGGTATCAAGTACAAACCACAACAATGGCACACTGCATTGAGGTTTCAGGAGCTGGCTTGTGGTGTCTTTTTTTTTTTTTTTTTTTTAAAGTGCTTGAATGGCTTCCGTAAAGTATGTAAACTTGTTCTTGGCTGATACAGACTGTCGTGGCAAATGGGGAAATCAGGTAGAGATACACCTGCCAAGATGCTGTTGTCACCCGAGAGTTCCTAGCTAGCCAGATACATTGCTTTTTTGGAAAGTTGCCGTTGGCCAAGCACCAGAGGTGGCCATGTTGGCCTAGCAAGTTGGATCTTGTGTGAACTCTGATTGACTTTCATTCACTCACTATTACACTCCAACGACAGTAGAGAAATTTCAGATTTTGCTAACACTTTGAGTAACGAAACAGATGCTGGTAGAGTTTAGTAGTGTTAGATATGGCCATAAATCAAAACATGGCTTAAAACCTCAGTTTTGATATCCAGGCATACCAAGTTGTCCTCTTGCCTTCCTATTTTTACATGTGAAAAAAGTGTGAGGGTTTTTGTGATTTTACTTGGTTTAGCTTGGTAACATAGCCTGAAGAGAAGACCACTGCACGAAGGCTAAATTTTATTATTGTTTGATTATTAACTTGTGCATTCATTGCTGCAGCAACAGGAAAAAAAAGTCATTGTGTAATTGCCATTCCTTTCTACCACAGACTTCTTAAAATTCCAGCCTTGTTCAAACTAGTTGGATTTTCTTCAACCAGTTCTTTGGAGTGAGAAAAAAGCGTGACATGTTTTAACCCAAGGCTCTTCTGGGGCAGTTGTAACTCACTAAAAATACAGTTTCACATGAGCACTGTTTAAGCCTAGATTACACCCGATGTTGCCAGTTATATTGTTGGCTATGTCAGATGAAATACACTGACAAAAGCCAGAAATGGCCGTTTCAAAAATTTTCATTTCTTAGCTATTAGCAATTTGCATAGAATGACAGGAAAAAAAGATACCTATCATGAAAACAAAACTAGGTCCTCTCCAGAGACTTTGATATACTTCATGATTTACTCAGCTGCAGGTTTTCATTTTTTCCCCACCACTTTCCATAAGCACATGCAACCAAACTTCGCATTTCCCAACATTCTGCTTTGATTGCTTATAGTCCCTAATGCAATGTATGTATGTAAATCTCGAGAGCCTTAGTAATTTAGCTTCTTCAACCCCTTGTTGTTTCAAGAGCTATATTTTACTCTGACTTTTTCATTATGGGATGTAGAAGATCCTATTTGTCATTGTTTGGTCATTATTATACCTCTTGCTTGGTATATACTTTGAAGACCAAACTGCTGACAACGTGTAGGTTTTCATAAGACAACGAAGAGGTGATCCATTTCTGTAAAAGTGGCTTGAAGTGTTTTTTGACAGGGAACTTGTATGAAAACTTGTTTTTTGGGGAAATTCCAGCAAAGAGTTGATTGTGACCTCTGATGCTCTGTAGTGTCAAGGACAGATGGGAAGATGGTATGAATCAATATATGTCAACCGCACAGATGGTACAGTCATGCCGTGTCCATATCCTGATCTTCTATCCCTCTGAAACAGAAATTAATAATCCCTTCATTATAGGCAATAGCTGCCAACCAGCTTGAAAGATCAGACTGTGACTTAGGATGAAATTCTCTGCAAGGTTTCTTTGCAAGAAAGAAACTTGACTGAATATTGACTTTAAAAAGTGGACTTGGGATTGATAAAACCTCTCTTTGGGCACAGGATGTCCCTAAATATAGAAGGGCTGTAAGGCAGGCTGCTGCGAGGAGTGGAGGGAACACAGCACTGGCCATGGAACATTGGTGCAGGAGGAGATTTGGGGCAGGGTGGCCTGTGGGGTGATGGACCCACCTTGGCTCCTGGAGAGGTTCTCAGGCCTTAGGGGAGAGGCTGTGGTGGTAACCCTGCTGCACCTGCATGCAGTCTGTTAGTGAGGTGGTCGTAATTCTGACCTGTGCCGAGCGGCCAGGGGCATTTGTTGGGTTTTAATGCCGTCTACAAGATGACTGCAACATATGGCTTTTGGAAATAAAATCCGGGTAACTGGGGACCTTTGTCTGATAACCAGGTCTCCACCAGTAGATGATAGTGCTGCTTTTGCAGTTTTGTCGTGCTTTTCCAAAAGGCCGTGCTTTTGTAGACATTCAGTCGCTTGAGAATTGCAGTTAATTGCCGTTTATGCCTGTCTGTTTTTTGAAGTTTGTAGTCCCTACCGCTATGGAGAAAACCAAGCAGACAACCTAAAAAAAATGAGAAGAAAAAAAAAAAAGAATTACTCTTTAGGCATAAAAGAGCAGAGGACAGCTAAGACAGCCCAGTTGCTAAAGTTTCAGAGTACAACCCAGCAATGGTGTCAGGTGTTGAGAGCACTGCCTGACTGTGTCTGTGAAGTAGAAACCAAATGAAATGGGCTGAGGTGGCTTGCATGCTCGCTCAGGGAACTCTTAACGTGTAAATTTTGTACATTGCACTGTTCATTGGAAGAGGACTGGTTCAGCCTTGTCTTTGCTTGTTTGTAAACAAGGCCTGATATTATTAAAGACCACAGTTTGAAGGAGAATATGTCACATAGTCATCTACTGCAGCCCACCAAAACGAGTATTGGCACGCCTGCACAGGCTTCACTGGTAATGATGAATTCAGTATTCACCACATGGACTAATTAATGCACTATAACATCTCCCAGTGCAATTTGCAAGTCACAGATTGCATTAGGTGATACAAATGACTCATTTGTGAACCTGAAGGATGACCTTTGGCAGGACTAACTTCTGACCTCAGAAATATTAAAGAAAGGTTATTTCACCTTGCCATTGTCTCCAAATGCCAAAATAGCCCAATTAAAAACCTTGACATGGAACCATAGGAGCAGATGCGAGTCCTAAAGGGCATTAATTATTTTCAGTGTCAGCTGGTTGTATAACTAAGGCCAAATGAGAGTTTGGAAAGCGTATTATGCCCCTGTCTTACATGCATTGGGTCTAAGGTTTGAATTGAAAATAGTATGTGGTTTTCGTTTGGGTAAGATACATTGCACATGAGGGCAGGTTGTCCCATTGAGATGTGTGAGCTACCTTTCTATACGATAACCATTAGACAATCTTTAAAAATGTGCCCCTTCAGTAATAATAATCCATCACAGCTTCAATATTTATGAAATAATCATTAGTCACCATGCTGCGAGGTTGGAATCCTGTGCATATGTTCAGCATTGTTTCCTTGTGTGCTGTTCTCACCCTCCCTCCCTGGCCACTGATCTTGTGTGTGCGCTTTTTTCCAAATGCGGTGACAGATGAAGATATTGCACCAAAACTAAGTTCCCATATGGCTAATTTCTACATTTGTTTTAACAACACACAGATTTAAAACAAATGAAAACACAAAGACTTGAGTAATCTTGGCGTTCTTTCCAGTGCTCTGTAATTTCTTCCTCCAGGTGGGCTTTTATTGACACATACTGAAATGCCTTGATGTGTCTTAAAAAAGAAACTAGTCAGACCATAATTCACTCAAAGAGTTTCATTTGTTTGGGGCAAAGTCTTTTAGTAACACTCACCCTATTTCAACCTTCCTTTCCCAACCTCAACAGTTTGAAAGGGATCTACTTTCTTAGCTGAGCAAACAGTGAAGAAAAAAATATACATATTTAAGGAGCATGAATAAATAAGTGTGTTATTTACATCCATATCTGGAAGGGTTTATGCCACTAATACCTGCGTTGGAATAATTTTTTTTTTTTAATTTTCTATTTCCCCTTGCCATGGTTGTTTCAGTGTTAGTTACCAAGAAGAGCAAATGATAATGGTTCTTGGATGCCATGATAATAGGAATAAAATAAGAATAGATAGGTTATATTTGATAGAATGGTTACTGATATCACCCAAGGGAAAAACTTCCAAACTTCAGTTATTTTCCTAACAGATATTTTTTCTTACCTGCTGAGGATTGCTCTTTGCCATCATAATTCTAAACCTCTACCAGGAGAATATTACATTTATATTTCCCGTTCATGTGACGGAGAATTAAATAGAGGCATTTTTCTGTTCAACGTGTTGGTATGTTCAGCTACTTCTCTAACGTGGCTGCTAATGGTTTTACTGGATGGTTCAGTCTTACTGCACCTCAGAACCTAGGCTTATATTAAATGAAGCTATGTTGTGTGGATGAACAAAATAAAAGATTGCACTAGGAGACTTTAGCTGCACTTCAGTTGAAGTGTTTCCTCATTTAGATGGCCTTTATGGCTCATACAAAATCATGAACAGCTCGCGCTCCTTGCCTGTAGTGGAAGATACTACAAACTCAGAATGGAAGACTTTCCCACTCGTTGTTAGAGTAGTGTTTACTTGCCCAGACTATCATCACTGAGCTTTCATAAATCCAGAGGGGTAATGCTAGTTGGTCTCCTGCTTTTTAGAGTGGTAGATTTCTAGGGGAAAGGGAAGTATGGTCTTGTGGTCTAGTCACAGGACTTCTTAACTTCACTGTTTGCATTGTATTATTAGCCTTGCTGTAGTCACATGGTGAGTAGTTAGAAGCATCTTACTGCCTCATTTATCCTGTTCCTAAATTGGGGTAATAATACTCACTAAGAGTCCCTGAAGTGATTGCTGGATTCGTAAAGAACGTCTCTTCTTTAGAAGAAGATCGGGGACAAATGTTTATGAAAGTTAGAAGATAATGAAAAAGGGCACGGTGGAGTTGCATGTAATTTCCACATCCCATTGAGGAATGAAGTCAGTGACATAAATTTAACCTTTTTTTATGTTCACATGCATGACCGATAATTCAGCATTTCCTTATGCAAGTCTGATGGGTCTTACTGCTTGCAAAGGATGCTTTTCCCTAGCCACAGTGAAAGCAGCAATTTAAAAAATAAAAATAAAAACAACAACAAAAAGTAGAGGTTTAAAAGGGCAATGAAGGGAACGCAGAAACAGATGCGAGAAGAATATAGCTTTGAAATAAGTTTGTTCCATGAACAGTGGAACTAATGAAGCTAAACCCTGTTTTTCTACAGATTTGTATTGTTTCCTGTGCTCCTTTATCACAATAACTCCATTCATCATGTCCCCTTGTCACCATAA